>NC_142516.1:135980000-136285277 GCF_057876585.1 Rhinolophus sinicus
TTCTGTCAACTTCCCTGACTTTGAGGGCTGTTGAGCAGTATGCCCTGTCACCCAGGGAAGTGATGAGGCTTCAGAGGAGGACTTGGTCCTTGTAACTCTCTCCTTCAAGCCCTTCAATCATCCGTGCCCACTGCCAGCGGCTGGCTCATTTTGAATCTCTAGGCAGGCCCGTGAGACAGCAGTGAGAAATGACACTGTGAAAATTTGCAGTACCAATCTCCTCTTTGTGGCACCTGAAGGAGATCCAAACTGAACAGGATCAAAGAAGCTGTCAAACCGGGGCTATAGGATGAAGAGCTCCTGTGAGGTAAAGAGCAGAGAAAAGAACTTGGCAGTGTTTGTAAAGAAGACCTGTAGTTCCCACACAAGAGGAGGGAGGATGAGGAAAAAAAGAGAAGTGGTTTGTGAGACACCTCAGAAAGTGTATCTGACTATAGGCAGATATTTCCCCTGGAAATTTACTTTTGTAGCTTCTCAAAGACTGGGAGGTGCATTCCAGCTAACCTGGGGATTAAAAGGAAGGAAGAGACATGGGATAGAAAACATGGCAGACCAGAGATAAGAGATGAGGACGTTTATCTGGTGATTTGTTGAATTTTATGGGTTTTTTTTTTTTTTTTTTTTTTTGGTTCTGATTATAGAAAAAACACCAACAATAACTGGTGCTACAGGGAAGGCATTAGAGCATAAGTGCCTGAGGATTGTGTAGGGAAGTTCTGTCGGGTCACGTCCTCGGGAGGCTCACCCTGAGAGTTGAGCTGAGATGCTGGGTCACATCTTCAACCTGACAAGTGACAGTGTGTGGCGTTTCAGTAACAGTGCCATGGAGTATAGCACAGTTTGGAGTCATAAATAGACTAGTCTGGCTGTGAGGCGCTGAGCTCTGCTGCTTCTCAGAGGCAGGAAGGTGATATGAAATTAAATAAAATGTGTGCCTGCTACTGTGCTGGGTATTTTATGTGTTTTCCTCTTTAATGCTTCCGGAAGCTTCCAGAGGGCTACATGACCCATGGGACTGGCCCTGAATAGATTAGTATAGACAGGTCATCTGAAATGGCTATAATTTCTATGATAATTTTGACACATTTTTTAAATTAAATAAATGTAATAATTATAATGATTATTTAATCATATTGCAGAAAATGTATATAATAGCAGAAAAGAAAAAATATATAACTCGACTCCACATCACCAGTCTTATTTTGACATATTTTCTTATAGTCCTTTCTTTGATGCCTCTAAATACAGTTTTGTACCCAATGTTACAAACTTTTCCCCATGTTTTTATGAAGTCTTCATAGCTGTGATTTTTAAATGAATGGTACTTTGATTTCTTTCGGAATTTTAAAGTGGGAGCGTTTGGAGTTTTCTAATAATTATTAGTTGTAGGGATTTAATCTTAATTCAATTTTTTTAAAAAAGGCTTTTTGTGCTAGATCTTAGCTATTAAAACCCTCAGCAGACAAGGCTAATTATTTTTTCAACTGATCAATTCAATCTTTATTCTCATTTTTATTTTTTTCTCTTTTAATAACATTTTTAATGAGAAATTAAATGGAGCTACATATACAAATGTTTCATTAATCATTGGAAAACTATGTTTTTGTTGTTGTTAAGGCTAATTTTTACAACTCTCTCTTCTTGCGTTTCTGTTAACAGGGATTTACCGCACAGAAAAGGATAAAGGCACTTTGTATGAGCTCACGTTCAAAGGGGACCACAAGCACGAATTCAGACGACTTGTCTTGTTTCGACCCTTTGGACCTATCATGAAAGTAAAAAATGAAAAACTCAACATGGCCAACATGCTTATCAACGTTATTGTGCCACTGGCAAAGAGGGTGGACAAGTTCCGACAGTTCATGCAGAATTTCAGGTCTGTTTGTTGTACCTGTTTATCTTCCCCAATGTGCTGTGTGTTAAATGCTGATATCATTTCCCGTCATCTCTCTCATTTCCCGGGGCCAAGTACAAAGGCCCCTTTCTCTTCTTGTTTAACTCTGTTTTCTTCATATAAAGTTTATCACTTGCGTTTGCCTTTCCCTAAAGCAATTAGAAAGCTGCCAGATAAGCACATTTACCTTCAGAAGTGAAAAGTAGGAAGGACTGGCTTTTCCTCAGGACCTGCATAGATGGCCTCCTGCCTGCTGTGTTCAGTTTTAATTGAGTTTGGGCTCAGGTTTGAGGACAGTAGGGGCCGTGCTATTTCATCAGTGGACTGGGTCGTCCCCCAGATTGTCAGAGGTGAGCGCCCACGTGGCCAGGGACTTGTGCTAGAGGATGTACTCCCTCAACTCTGGACTGGCTTCGTTTGCTGTCCTGCTCTAGCAGCAGCTGGAGTGGATTGAATCCGAATGTATTTTTTTATTTTAACCCATGTCTCTTCAGATATTAAATTAAGAATTGTGCCAAGAAGTTTCCAAGCACTCGTTTTTGTAGCTACTCAAAAAAACTAAGTAGGGTTTTATTTTCAGATGCAGTAATGTAGTTGTTATTTTAGTATGTGTGTCTTTAAGCTCTTGTGCAATGTTGGATCTTATAAGCTATTATGGCTAATATTCACTTACTGGTTGAGGTTAATCAGCTAACTTGCTTAGATAGCTGGTTTTAAAGATAGAAAGTCATATGCGTCTAATTATAAATCTTGGAAGATTGAACTTATTTTTAATTTTTTATCATTGAATTCACATTATTAAAAGCCAGGAATGTGCAGTGTAAGGGTGTAGTTGATACTTCTCAAAATTCTGGATAACAAACATACTCTTTTTAAAATGTTTACATTTGAAGAGTAACCCTTTTCTAATTAAATTTTAAGGTCAGGATCCAGTAGTCTTAGAAGAGACCTTTGGAACTCATTTGGTCTAATTCTCCCTTAGTTCAGAATCCCTTGATAGCATTCCTGATACACAGTTCTCTATGGTGTGTGTGTGTGTGTTGTGTGTGTGGTGTGTGCGTGTACTAGATAACTACCTCCTTCACAAGGTAGGCTGCCTCTATGTTGACCAGCTCTAGACAGAAAGCCCACTTTTATTATGACCTGATGTCCACCGCCCTGAAATTTCTACCCAAGTTGTCTAGTTCCAGCCTCTGAAGAAATGACTGAACACATCCATTTTCTTTTAAACATCATAGCCTTTCAAGTATGTGAAGAAAGGGAGCACAACTCCCTTTGTCTTTTCTGTTCCAGGTTCAGGAGTTGTGCCCTTAGTGGTGATATCATGCAGAATAGGGTAGGCCAGTCTTTCCATTTGTTCCCAGTTTGTAGAATACCCCTGTGGATACAATCACTTGACTGTAGGCTGTATTCTTCTGGCTCCAGTATTGAAGTGTCTGTGTCACTTTGGCTTCTCTCAGCCTTTCTCTGATGTTGCTATGTTCTCTCTCTGTCTTCTCTTTGGAATGGCAGAGTGCCACTGGTGGATTAAGCAGTACATCCTAAGAGGGATGGAGCCTGTGGTTGCCACTGGGCATTAAGTCAAATCATTACTCCAAGCAGCTGGTGTGCCCATTTCTAGGACTAGTTTATAGTAAGTTCCTTTGGCTGGGAGGCTGCCCAGAGCTTGCCAGATTAAGGGCCCTGAGATTTGCTTCAGCACGTAGGCCAGTCTCTGAGTGTGTTTGGCTTGGTAAGGTGGTGCTTGCCCTTAAGGAATGTCTGCTCAGTGAAGGGCCAAGTTCTCTGCATGGGACTCTGGGGCCTGGAATAGCAGGATTCTCTTCAGTATAGATGACTGGCCATTTATTGTCTTACTATCATGAGGATTGCAAATAATTAACAATAGGAATAAAACTAGAAGGGAAATATTGGTGAAAAAAGTAAATCTAGTAGCTTACAAGTCTCCAAAATTGAGATGGTGAAATGATGTTTTAAAAACAAACAAAAATCCTGGGGCCTTTTTCTTGACTTTCACTCTTGGGATTGTTGCCCATAGGCAGGGGAGGGTGGGTGGGGAGACTTGTTGGTGGGTGGGCTGTTTAGAGGGCCTGTGTGTGTGTTGGGCACTTGACTAAATGGAAGGCTAAGAAGACGAGTTGGAAATGCAGTGTTTGCCTTCAGGGAGAGTAGGATCGAGTCATACGTACAGAGCTAGAAGCTACAGCAGAAAGAGACATGAGGGACAGTGGGACATAAGCAAGTCTTCCCATGACAAGATGTTTGAGCAGAAGGCTGAGTGGGGAGTTTGTTCTGTAGTCTAGGGGATTTTGAGTGTGTTGAGGTATCTGAAAAAAATGAGATGAGAGAGAATACTCAAACCTGAGGGTGTTTAATTCTATGTCAGAATTCAGTAAAAGTGGCATTTCAAATCAGCCAGCAGAGAATGGACTGCTCAGTGCCTGGCTTTAGCACAACTAACCAAACAAAGCAGAAAAGGTTTAACTCTTACTTCACACCAAACCCAAAGTAAATGCTGGTCAATTAAATATTTAAGTGCAATTAATATGACCATAAAAAGTATTGGGAGAAAATATAAGGGGCTATTTATTAAATATTTGATGTTGTGGTTATGAAGTCCCATCCAACCCAAGGTTGGAAACTGCTAACTGTGGTTGGCATTGAAGATGGCACAATGAGTGATTTTTATTTCCTTCTTTCAGATTCTCTCTATTTTGTAAGTTTCTATATAGTTAACATATATTTTATGTTTCATTAAATATTCAACGAAAGTTATTTTGGGCTTTTATAATTTAAACATGACTTTTTAGTTTGTAAAAGTGATATATAGATATTAAAAGATATTTAAACAATATACAACACACCAAGGAATCAATTATTTAAAAATTCACTATTGGCCCTGCTTCCCCAAATTAACCATTTTTAATATTAATTGAACACCATTCTCGGCACCGTTCTTTGTATATATGAAGATAGAAGAATAACTTGCTAGCTAGGAATAATTTACTATCACATGAGATATACTATATGTTCTATTTTTAAGTTAAAAATTAAAATTTATTTTACTTAAATGTGTAAAAGATAATCTGACATATAACCGAAGAAATTGCTGATCTTTAAGAAAATGTTTCTCTGCTGTAAGAGATACTAGTTCCTAAGAGAGCCCTCTGAAGTTAAAAAAGTGATTTTCCAAAACCGAAAAGATTGGAATTATTATGTATTTTTACTGCACATTTTAATTTCAGATTGGATTGATTGAAACATTGCAATAAGAGGAGGAAATCAACATGGTTATACTTTCTCTCCCTGCTACGTCTCATCTTCCAATTTTGTTAACTATCTATTATTTTTACCCTGTCATGGTTTGGAACCTTTACATCCTGTTTTGCACCACAGTTCCTATATTAAAGAGGATTTAGTGTGTTTATTAGCTGTCCTCCCACCACAGCTTGTTCATTCGTAAAGTCTTGGTTGGCTAGACTTCATGGTCAAGAAATTATTTCATGAAGGGTCTTAAGTGCTTGAGAATAGAATGTCTACTTATTATCTTTATAGTTTAAGTATAACTTTGCCAGACATAGGAGACTCTTTCCTTAAGACTCTGTAGACATTCTTCATGGATCTAATGATACCATGGAGAAGTGTTAGGACAACTTGATTTTTGTCAGCCCTGAAAATGACTTACTTTAACTTTTGCTTAATGCCCGAAAAAGTCCTTTGTTAGTCTTGAATTATAATAACTTCATCAGGATATGTCTCATCTGAGTGTCTAGTCTCTCTCAGATTTTCCTGTAATTCAGTTTTCTTTTTAGTTATGCGGATTCTTTCATTTCAGGGAGCTTTTATGGGTGTTCTAATATTGGGTATTTAAATATTCACCGTATTTTTTGATCACACCTCATATTTCTGCTTTGTTGGGTTCTCTGCTTTTCAGACACTATTGTATATTCTTAGGTCTTCTCCACTTATTAGCTTCTCTATTTTTTAAGGCCTTTCTCTTTTATCTGCTTTCACATAAGACTTTCCTTTACATGATGAATTTGGTTTTCACATGTTTCTATTCTGTGCCTTGCTATTTTTATTTTATTATAATACTTCTGTTTGCTTTGTTTACCAATGTATTCTTCTGAGCACAGAATGTGCCTGTTAACCTTCATCTGTTGTTTTCGTCATTTCCTCTTTGAACCTTTTTTTTTTTTTATTAAATTCACATTTTTTTAAAGAAAGTGTGAAACACTTTTTGTAAGACATTTTCTTCTGTTTGAGTTCTATTTTCTTTCAGACTATGTTTTCATTGGCTTTTTGAACACTATTGCTTTCTTAATTCTCTCTCCCT
The DNA here is from genome assembly GCF_057876585.1 of Rhinolophus sinicus. Taxonomy (NCBI): domain Eukaryota; kingdom Metazoa; phylum Chordata; class Mammalia; order Chiroptera; family Rhinolophidae; genus Rhinolophus; species Rhinolophus sinicus. The sequence goes on from NC_142516.1 coordinate 135,986,231, forward strand.
TTAATTTTGTTGTTACTCTTAAAATGTGGTAGTTATGATGTTTCTCTTTATCCTTTTTCTGCATTGCATACAGACGGCCACCCAGACTGTTTGCTCTGACGTAGGGGCAGATTCTCCTTGGCTACCTCCACGTCTTGACTGAGAACTGTTTGTGTCCGACTCCTAGCTATATTCTGAGGACAGGGTATTTATTGTTCTAGTCACTTCATTTGTAGTCTGAAGGAATGGGTAGCGGTGAGAAAGAACTCAGCTGAGGCTTTGTGCAGCCGTTGTCGGAGGTTCCCAATTCCTGTGGCTCTTCTGAGCCTTGGAATGGATCTGTGAGCTGTACCAAGCTCATTCTCCCTAGTTGTGGGTGGATCTTTTCCCTGAGGGGCAGAGTATTTTGCTCTCAGAACAGGCCATCGGTTAAGGCCTGAGGCCTGGAACATCCAAGAGACTCAGCCCTATTTATTTACTTCTATTACCTCATTTACCTGCTGTCTTCAGAGGCTCTTTCCAAAACTCCCACAAGTGGAAAAGAGGAAAAGAGATAAGGTTTTGGCCTTCTATTTAATGGTGTGCGTGTGTCATGGGGGGACATATGTAAAGTACTGCTTCCAGCTGTCAGCGTCTCTCATCCCTTCCCCTCTTCCCACTCTTATGAGGGATGTTGGCTAATGATGATCTTTTATCCTTTGGTTCTGCCAAGTCCTCCTCTTGCAGAAGTTAGTTCACAAAACACAATTAGGTTAGTTCTACCTTCCTTCTCTATTTTCTACATGATGTGGAGAGACCAAATACTCTGCTGCGGCTCTTCCTGTACTGAGATCCCAAAGTAGGAGTTGGGGTTCCTGCCTCTCCCCAGACCAGCCATTCCCCTGGGCTGCCTTCTCGCCACCCAGCTGCTTCTCCAGCTCCTCTTCTGGAGGACGTTGCTGGAGCTGGGAGCTCCGTGAGGCTAGAATAGAATCCTTCATTTCTTTCTTTGGCATCCTCTTTGTGATGTTTAAGACAGAAGATTATGTCCCTTTTACTGGTCAAGACTTTTGCTGTTTCCCACTATTTTGGGTACATGGTTTGTGATGGTCACTATTTGAAATTGATTTAATGGAAACATCCTTCCAGTGTGTCTCCTTTAAAATGTAAACCACCCAGCTATTACTGCAGTTATTCCATCCTGCCTTACATTATAGCTCTTCAACTGTCCATTCCTTCTAATACACTGTAAAGTCCCTGAGGCAGGTAGGGTGACCAGTTGTCCCAGTTTGCTTGGGACTGAGGGATTTCCTGGGAAGTGGACTTTCAGGGCTAAGACCTGGAGAATCCCAGGCAAACTGGATGGTTGGGGCCCCAACAGGGACCATAAATGATGATTCTTTTAAAATCTTACTCCAACAAGAATAATACATTGCAAACAAAGTTGTCTCCAGGGATCTAGGCAGCTTGTGTCCATGTACAAATAATTATACCAAAATACAGACACCTTCATGTACACGGTCACCCACATACACACTCTTTCTCACATACGTTTGGGAGAGAGTCTAGTGAGAATTCTTTTGAAAAATACAAAAATGACGAGGTAATTCAGGCAGGTAGTGATGTTTTCATGGAACTTCTCAAGGGCAGAAATATTATATATCTTACTCATTTTTTAAGATCTCCTGGTAGAGTATCTGGCACCTGGTGTGTTAGTTTGGTTAGTGTTTGCTGAATGAAGGAAGGAATAAATGAATCAATGGAATGGGCCCCTGGAGGTGGACCTCACACAGATTCTGCTTTGCCTTTTTGGGAAGTCTCAGCTGCTGAATGAAAAGTAAAGGTCCAAGGTGTCTGTTTTATTCCTTGGAAACAGGAAGTGCTTTTTTACGACGCCAGCAAAGATGTTACTAGAAAAACGAAAACCCTTTTTATTCAGGCTCCACAATGACTTTCTCCTGATTCTGGGATGGATTTTTTCCAACAGCACACACAATTTTAAAGCACGGTTTTTTGGGTGCTTGGCACTGTGTGTGTGTACTTTTATTCTGTCCTGGCAAAGGAAGTTAAAGCATTATCTTGCAAGTTTGCAGAAGGGATCTTTTATGTACCGAGAATTTTATTGTCGGTGGGTGGTGATTCAGTCAGCAGGGACCGGGGCTGTGAGGGAGCTCTCAGTTTTGAAGCACGTTGTCACATCCCGGGCGTCTGTTTCTGGTCCTTTGCCTGTTTCTAAGAGCTCTGCCATCAGTCTGGGTTTCAGAGGTAGCTCTTACCTTACTTCCACAGGAAGTAAACAGAATTCTCAAAGCCATACCTGTGACCAGGGTGACCCCAGTGTGCCTCTTGCCCAGGGTCAATGTAATTTTTCCTGATTTTTCTTCCACCAGGAATTCTCGTCTTCCTCCTCTCTACCGTTTTAAACCCCGCCCATCCTTCAAGGCCCCCGCCATTGTAGCCCACAGGGTTTGCCGTTTTTCTGAATTCTCTCTACTTTTTATCAGTGCCATGAGGTGTCCTTATTTTATTTGAGCTTATTTTATTTTGTTCCTTACATAAGATTTTTTTTGAGAACAGGAACCATGCCTTCTATTTCTTTGGATTTCTCCCAGCCACCTCAGCTAGATAGTCACCCCTTTTCAGTGTCATAAATTGGCCTCTGCCAATTTCTGAGAAGCTATGATGTGGATTGTGGTCTGGGCATTAAAGAAAGTAGCTAACACAGGGACAAAAGGAATAAAATGGAAGGATATGCAGCATATTAATATATCACAAAATATCATCCCACTAGTAGAATCTTTCCATTAACTTGCTTCCAGAAAACTGTTAAAATTATGTGTACACACATACGTGTATGCATAAATACATATTTACATACACGTATATTTGCACACATACATTCACATACACATATCTCCACATACATTCGCACACATATGACACATCTATATATGAAGTAAACCCTCAGCAGAGGATCTTACTAGGTTAGCTAGGTGTAACCATTGAGAGAACAGGTCATGGGCAAATAATAGGTAAGCTTTGGTGGGGAATGCAGTTCTAGATAGCCGTGAGCCAGAGGCCTGGCCCTGAGAGGGCTGTCGGGGCCCTAGAACATCAAGTGCCAGGTACCTGGGACGGTCAGAGTTCCACAGAGGAGAAATGGAGAACTAGTAACAGTAATTGTGTCTGCGTGGGAAGGTGAGACACAGCAACTGTGCCTCCTCTCTTTTCATTGCTTCAGACAGTCATGCCACCAGGTGTTACCAAGGGTTTCTAGAGTCGTAAACAAAAGAATGTCTTTTTGCCTGTGCTCATTCAGGCTTTAAGACTATTTGTCTTTGGCACACGCAAGAAAAGCCATAGACAAGGATTCTGGTCTCACCCTCTCTGGGCTTTAGCTTTCTCACCTGTAAAATGGAATTTATGTCTTCTATATTTCGTAGACTTCTTATGGCAGAGAAAGGTCGGATCCAGTGCCCTTTCCATGACACTGGATGGCCCCAGTGGGCTAGGCCTATGGCAGATTGGACTTACGGCCTCTTGCATCTGAGTTTTCATTTACCAGATCTACACATTTAAATTTCATTGTTTTCTTGGTAAAATCAATACAAATACAGGTAACTGTGACGGTCAGCCATAAATGTCTCACTGTCCTATCTCTGCACTCAGTTTTCTTCAAGACCCTTTTGTACTTTACAAAACAGGCATTTGTTTGGGCCTTGCCTGTTACTGTGCAAATAGCTCCAGACATACGTGTCTTTTGTTTTCTAGGGAGACATGTATCCAGCAGGATGGGAGAATTCATCTAACCGTTGTTTACTTTGGGAAAGAAGAAATGAATGAGGTCAAAGGAATACTTGAAAACACTTCCAAGTAAGTACGTTGTGGAGCCGTAATCGGGAGGCATGGTAACTGAGCTTGTACGCATCCAAGCCTGAAACTTCTGCTTTCGTTTTAGTTTCTTTAATACTGTGGGTGAACTAGGGGATTGGTTGGTCTCTGTCCGCGTGTAGGGGGAATTCTGCACCCTCCCTGCCTGACACTAGTCCTCGCTGTGCAGTGTGTTGATTTTAGGATAAACTGCCATGAGCAGCAAGGGTGGGAAGCACCGGCTTTTTTGGGCTTCCATGTGACTGGATGTCATCATTCTCAGAACTGCAGATGCGGGGCTTTTATGTTGCAGAATGGGAATTAGGGAAGGCACAGCTGTGCAGTGAGCTCTATCTCAGCCACAGCTTGTAAGGCTCAGAGTGATATCCATACTTGGATCTCATCCACTTAGCAAATGGTCTCACTCTTCTGATTTTTCATTCCTTGTGCATTTTGAGAGATTGGGGTGGAGCCAGAGTGATGGTTGGGGCAGGATCTTTGATGAACTGTACTCAGTTGAACAGAAAAAAATTTTTTTTTAAATTAAAGTTTTTTGGGGTGACAATTGTTAGTCAAGTTACATAGATTTCAGGTGTACAATTCTGTAATACATTATCTATATTTCACATTGTGTGCTCACCACCCAGAGTCAGTTCTCTTTCCCTCACTATATATTAGACCCCGTTTACCTTCTTCTAGATGCCTCCTCCCCCCTTACCCTCTGGTAATCCCTAAACTATTGTCTGTGTCTATGAGTTTTTATTCCTTCATTTATTTGTCTTGTTCTGTTGTTGTTTTCAGTTTTATATACCGCATATCAATGAAATCATATGGTTCTCTACTTTTTCTATCTGACTTATTTCTCTTAGCATTATAATCTCAAGATCCATCCACATTGTCACAAATGGTCCTATTTCATCTTTTCTTACCACCGAATAGTATTCCATTGTGTATATATACCACAACTTCTTTATCCATTCATCTATCGAAGGACATTTTGATTGTTTCCATGTCTTGGCCACCGTAAATAAAGCTGCAATGAACATTGGAACACATGTCTTTATGGATAAATGTTTTCAGATTTTTTGGGGTAGATACCCAGGAGAGGGATTGCTGGGTCATATGGTAATTCTATTCTTAATTTTTTGAGGAATCTCCACACTGCCTTCCATAGTGGCTGCACCAATTTGCATTCCCACGAACAGTGTATGAGGGTTTCTTTTTCTCCACAGCCTCTCCAACACTTGTTACTATTTGTCTTATTGATGATAGCCATTCTAACTGGGGTGAGGTGATATCTCATTGTGGTTTTTATTTGCATTTCTTTGATGATTAGTGATGTTGAGCATTTTTTCATACATTTATTTCCCATTTGTATGTCCTCTTTGGAGAAATGTCTCTTCAGGTCCTCTGCCCATTTTTCAGTTGGGTTGTTTTTCTGTTGTTGAGTTGTATATTTTGGATATTAGCCCCTTATCGGAGGCACTGTTTGCAAAAATCTTCTCCCATTCAGTTGGTTGCCTTTTTATTTTGTTGATGGTTTCTTTTGCTGTGCAGAAGCTTTTAAGTTTGATATAGCCCCATTCATTTATTTTAGCTTTTACTTCCCTGGCCTTGGGAGTCAAACTCATAAAATGCTCTTTGAACCCAAGGTCCATAAGTTTAGTACCTATGTTTTCTTCTATGCAGTTTATTGTTTCAGGTCTTATGCTTAGGTCTTTGATCCATTTGGAATTAATTTTGGTACAAGGTGACAGATAGCAGTCCGGTTTCATTCTTTTGCATGTAGCTTTCCAATTCTCCCAGCACCATTTATTGAAAAAGCTGTCTTTTCTCCATTGTATGTTTTTTGCTTTTTTTGTCAAAAATTATCTGTCCATATTTATGTGGGTTTATTTCTGGGTTCTCAATTCTATCCCATTGGTCTGTGTGTCTGTTTTTCTGCCAATACCATGCTGTTTTGATTATTGTTGCCCTGTAGTACAAGCTGAAATAAGGGAGTGTGATACCTCCGGCATTGTTCTTTTTTCTTAGGATTGCTTTGGGTATTCCATACAAATATGGTTCCATACAAATCTGATGATTTTTTTGTTCTATTTCTTTAAAAAATGACTATGGGATTTTGATGGGGATTGCATTAAATCTGTACATTGCTTTGGGTAATATGGCCATTTTAACAATGTTGATTCTTCAAATCCATGAGCACGGAATGTCTTTCCATTTCTTTGTGTCTTCTTCAGTTTCTTTGAAAAATGTCTTATAGTTTTCAGCATATAGGTCTTTCACATCCTTGGTTAAGTTTATTCCTAGGTATTTTATTCTTTTTGTTGCAATTGCAAAAGGAATTTTTTTTTTCTTTTTCTGAGATTTCATTGTTAGTATATAGGATTGCAGTGGACTTTTGTACGTTGATTTTGTAGCCGGCAACTTTACTGTGTTCGTTAATTGTTTCTAATAGCTTTTTGGTGGAGTTTTCTATATATAGCATCATAGCATCATTTCATCTGCAAAGAGTGACAATTTAATTTCTTCATTCCCAATTTGGATGCCTCTTATTTCTTTCTCTTGCCTGATTGCTCTGGCAAGGACTTCCTACACTATGTTGAAAAGCAGAGGTGATAGGGGACAGCCCTGTTGTGTTCCTCAACATAGAGCAAAGGGCTTCAGTTTTTCACCATTAATTATGATATTAGCTGAGGGCTTGTCATATATGGCCTTTATTATGTTAAGGTATTTTCCTTCTATACCTATTTTGTTAAGTGTTTTAATCATAAATGGATGTTGTATCTTCCCAAATGCTTTTTGTGCATCAATTGATATAATCATATGATTTTTGTCCTTTATTTTGTTTACATGATGTATCACATTGATGGATTTGAGGATGATGAACCATCCTTGTGCCCCGGGGATGAACCCCACTTGGTCGTGATGAATAATCTTTTTAATACATTGTTGTATTCTGTTTGCTAGAATTTTGCTTAGGATTTTTGCATCTGTATTCATCAGATATATTGGTCTGTAGTTTTCTCTTTTTGTGTTGTCCTTACCAGGTTTTGGTATCAGTGTAATGTTGGCCTCATAAAATGAGTTAGGGAGTACTGTCTCTTCTTCAATTTTTTGGAAGAGTGAACAGAAAATATTTAAAAACTTTAGACTTAAGGTTTTGTATTTATACCTTGTTGATTGGTTGCATGGGGGAATAAATATATTCAAAAGCAGCAGAGATGGATTTCTTTTCCTACCACAATAAGTATACAAGTATTTATTTAGTAAGTAAATATCTATGGTGTTTTCTACTAGTGAGGAAGCTGGAATGGTACCGGCATGCTCCCCTCTGCTTGCTATGGAGGTTTGCAGGGTTTCAGTCAAGTAACTGGGGAGGTAGTTTCTCGGTAAGTGAAGGTTTGGAGGGCTGTCAATAATACTCAGTGGCAGAAATAGTCTGAATAGGTCCGTACGGTCTAAATATAAACAGGGCCTCTGTTTTGAGCTTCTGGTAAATGGTAATAGGACGATAGTCAGTCAAAGGAGAAGATTCCAAGATTGAGTGTGCTTTCTGCATTTAGTTTGATGCTTTTTTACTAATTTTGTATTAATGGGCACATGATCAGAATACTAATTACAATTATTCAAACATTCTGAAGCAGTCCGCTGGCCAAATTTCGTCCATCACTTGTTTTTGTAAACAAAATTTTCTTGGAATGTGGGCACGCTCATTTGTTTACATATTGTTTATGGCTGCTTTTGTGGTGTAACTTCAGAGTTGGATAGTTGTGACAGAGACTGTATGAGTCACAAAGACTAAACTTTACTGTCTGGTCCTTTACAGAAAAAGTTTGCTGACCTCTGTTCTCAGTCAATAAGGAATTAAAAGTTTAAAACTAGTAACAGCTTAAAGCTATGGATCCTGTCAAAGGCAGACCAAAGAGAATAAAGTAGTTGAATATCCTAAATGTAAGTGAAACAGAAATCTCCTGACTGCAGTACATTGCAATATCCTTTTCATTTCTGCTTAGGAATGAGGAGCATGCATTATTAGAATTCACGTCCTCTGCACAGTGGATAGGTTTTAACATCTCTGAAAGTGTCCATCCGTGGGCATGGATCTTTAAAAATTTTCGCAGATGATTCTAGCATACAGCCAGGATTGAGAGCCATTGTCTGAGAAAGTGGTGGTCCACCCCAGGGATTTCCCATGAGAGGACAGCAGGCAGCTGTCCATGCCAAGGTGCTTTTGAGTAGCTATCCAGGTGACCCTAAAATGCAGCGAGGGTTGAGAACCTCAGTCCTCTTGGGTTTGGCACCTTCTGAGCACATCAAAGGATGATCAGACATTTGCTGATAGATACATATGACCACATTTACACAAGTCTGATGGATAAATGGAAGGCTAGTTTAGGCATTGTTGTGGGAAATGCCCTTTTTACTGACTAGAATGTTGAAGGACTCTTATTATCAAGGCATTCTTCTCCATATCAAATTACCTGGCAAGCTGAATTCTCAATCAGAAGGTTGCTTGGTGAGCAAAGAATGAATAGAATCTAAACAAGAAAAGTAAAATCATTTGAATGGTAGGGCTTACTTCATGCTAGAGACTGAATCGATCAGTGTTTTAAAGCAGCGCTACAGAAACTTTGACAAAATTAATTGGAATTGCATTTTTTTTTTTCTGTGTTGATGTCCTCATTCTGTTAACTGGTGACAACTGCAGTGTTGATGTCCCCAATGCCTTGGGGTGTGTCCTGCCCTGTCCATGGTGTTACATTGATCGGCCCACCTCTCCTAGGAATGCACCCCCTCTGCAGCCAGCCTGACTTGACTCCACACTGCGGCACTGCCACTCCACCTTCCAGATGAACCTTCCCAATTACCTATCATCTCAGCCTGGTACCCATAGTAATCTTTATGAAAACTTATGTAAGAAGTTTTATTTAAATGTCATTTTTACCTTCTTTTAGGATGATAAAACTTTTGTGTAAATGCATCTTATCTTTGAATACAAATAATCATTTACATGGATTATCTTATTTAATACTCATAGCAACTAATGAGATAGATGCTGTTATTAGCCCCATTTCATAGATAAAGAAAATGAGGCTTAGCAAGATTTAACTGAGGTTGTCATCTCCTACACGTGGGAGACTAGGATGTGAACCTTGTCTGTGAACTTCCAGGACGCCCAGTCTTAAAACTGCACCCAATTTTCACTCCAATAAACTCTCTTCTAAAATGCATAATTGTTAATTGAAAGTAATAAGATTTGAAATCAGTCTAAATGAAATTTATTTCCTTTGGGTATCAGTATTGTGATTAAATGGTTCTAGATCCAGCTAAATGTATATATATATTAACCACATCTTTTAAAAATCTAGTTTAACGACTATGCAGTGTTTTATTCTCTCAGTTTATGCTTCCTCAATTGAGATTTACTTTTCAGTTGATTGCTATAGATCAGTGTTTTGCGAGCTGCAGTTTGTGATTCATTAGAAGGTTGTGAAATAGATTTAGTGGGTTATGTTCAGTGTTTTAAAAATAGAAATAGAATAGGATAGAAGATATCAGAGTGCTTCACAAGTAGTAAGGATATATATTGTTTCATGAAACTGAAATTTCTGTGTGTGTGTGTGTGTGTGTGTGTGCACGAGGTCTAACAATTAAGTTCATGAACTCACCCTAGAAAAAGTGCTACATACCTCATTGCTGAATGTCAGTAGTGTTACCTTTGAAGTACTCCCCTTGGGAAGCTATGCACCAATGCCAGTGCCTACTCCACCCTTCAAAGCAATTTTGGAACTCTTTTTCTGGAATGGCTATCAGAGTTGTCATTGTATTACCTTGATGTCCTGAATGTCATCAAAATGTCTTCTTTTCAGTATTTCCTTTATCTTTGGGTAAAGAAAGAAATCATTTGGGTCCAGATCAGGTGAGTAGGGAGGGTGTTCCAGTACAGTTATTTGTTTATTGGCTAGAAACTCCCTCACAGACAGTGCCATGTGAGCCGATGCCTTGTCGTGAAGCAAGAGCCATGAATTGTTGGCGAAAAGGTCAGGTTGTCTAACTTTTTCATGCAGCCTTTTCAGCACATCCAAATAGTAAACTTGGTTAACTGTCCAGTTGGTACAAATTCATAATGAATAACCCCTCTGATGTCAAAAAAGGTTAGCAACATCATTGCAACAAGTTTGTGAACTTAATTGTTGGACCTCGAATGTGTGTGTACTGTATAATATATTCTCTTGTAAGGGTTGTGGTCAAAATATTTAAAAGCCACTGCCATTGAAAACAGTACAAATCAGTTCTCAATATCTGATTTTTATTATACAGACTCTTGCATATTAAGCTTCAGTTAATTCCAGATTAAAGCCTAACTCAGTGGCTCTCAAATACAGATGTGCTCTGGATAACCTTTTAAAAATGTTGCTTTTTAAAATGTACATTCCTGGGATTCAGCTCCAGGAATTCTGAGTCAGTAGGCCTGAGATGACGCTTGGGAACCAACACTTAGAATAAGTTCCACGTGTGATGCTGATGTGGGTGGCCCATGGCTCACAGTTTGAGGAATCCTGGCTTAGGTTGACGTTTGCTTGGAGCTGTGTACAACGAGTCCTCACTTAATGTCATCGATAGGTTCAGTGACGTTAAGCGAAACAATGTATAATGAAACTAACGTTATCACAGGCTAATTGATATAAATAAGTGTTAACTTTCTATGGCGTTTCATCCGCATTACAGTGGAATGGCACTGAGGACCTGCTGTATTAGAAAATTTACAAAACATTGTAACTGGTAGATGAATTAGCATCAGTTGACATTTACTACATGGCAAATCTATCTTTGTCTAGTCATGAGGACACAAAAGCATCTTTCAGAGGAATTAGCTCTGAGATTGAAGTACTAGAAATGAGACACTGCCCTGCCATCACAAGTATGTGACATAAGAGAGGATTTTTTTGTGTGTTGTCAGAGACCTACCTTGCCATGGTATGTGTCAGCATGTGACACCTCTTTGAAGTGATTTGTTTGACATGCACTATACCATCAGGAAGATTTTATCAGGATATCCCAAAAGAAAATTGGGGTGGCGGGGGTGGTGGGTGAGGTTTCTTTCCATTCTGTTCTGTTTTGATTTATTTCTGAAATTTGAGCAGAATTGTTGCTTTGTTTTAATTTTTTTCTTAAATGAGGAACTTTTAGATAATCTCATCTGCTAAAATGAAAAAAGCCACATAGTGAATCTCTCCTAAGCAGATAAGGAGTCTTGCATCCTGGGAAGCACCTCGCACATTAAGGCAGCATCTCAGGCCTGTGACATCTCACCAGTATTTGCCAGAGGCTAAACGTGCTTCTGGTTGGTGTTCCAGCTCTTTACTGCGATGGGCCTGTGTTTTTAGGCATTCTAAATCGTTTAGAATTCGAACATAATATATAGATTATAGCAGTGTGACAGTGTAAAGTTTTCTGAGTGTGATTATTATATTGTTATAACGCTGTAAAGGAGGATGTCCTGTTTCTTGAGAGATACTTACCTTTGAGGGTGAAGTTGTCATGATGTCTGCAACTAACTCTCAAATGGTTCAGGGGAAGAAAGAATGTATGGCAAATGCTAGCACTTGGTGAATCTAGGTGAGTACTTATACTATTCTGACGTTTCTGAAGATTTAAAATTTTTCCATATAAATACGTTGGGAAAATATACGTATTAGGAAAACATTAAATGATATTAAGATCACACAATAGAATATAATGGCAACAGTTAAAAGAAAAAAAAACATGTTGTCAGCAAAAATGGTGAAATAAAGACCTCTGCAAACACTCTCCTCTATAAAAGCAATGAGAAAGTTGTTTAAAATGGTCAGAGTCAGCCTTTTAAGAACTCTGGAAATTAAACAAAACTTGCAACAATCTGCAAAGTGTGTATCCTAGAAAAATGATGGAATTTTTGTTGTGAGCCGGGAGCCATGTGGAGCTTTAACTTGCCCTATTATCACCACCCTCTTCAGCTCTTCAGTAGCCTTGAAACCCAGCAGCCCAGGAGCACAGCAAGAACCACAGCCTGGCAGCCACCAGGGGCCAAATGGGGCTAGAGCTCCTTTAAAGCACCCTTCCCAGAGAACTGTCCTTATCTGACCTGTCTGGGGGTTCCCTGGAAGACTCCACTGACAAAGTTGTCTTTATTTCACCTGACTCAGAACTCTCCCAGTGGAAAAAGCCCTTTCTGCATGGGGTATTTGTCAAAAAAAAAAAAAAACAATTATAGAAAGTCTGTAACTGTGGCTGCCTAAAGTGGTAGGTAAGATTTGGGGCAAACAGTAGACTAACCAAAAAGCTTAAAAGGTGAAGCTGGGGAGTGAGATCTCTACAGCGGCTTTGAAAAGCTCCAGGACAATCCTGGAGATCTAGAAGGGCAGGCACATGTTGAGGGCTGTGCTCATACTTAGGAAAGACCTGAGCAGGCCCTGACATCTCACCTCTCGGTGACTTTGAGGGGCTGTGCAAGAAGGTGACTTTGAGGGGCTGTGTAAGGCTCAGGTAGGTTGTTAACTGCCTGTCTGAGTTTTGGTGGCATGCCCCAACATGCACACGGAGTCCGTTGGCAAAGACTTAGAGACTCATTGGTTCCAGGAAATTAGGAATCTCTGTTTAATCATTTGCTTACCACTAAGGGGTCACACACAACAAAGATTACAGACTACAGAATTAGTTCATGAAAGTCACTAAACAAACAAAAAACAAATTACAGCATCAAACCCTGGGGGAGATTCTGATTTCCAGGGTTGCCACATTATATTATTTAAAATGTTTAGTTAAAAAAAAATTATGAGGTATCCATAAAAAGAAAAAAATGGCTCATGTACGGGAAAAAAAATCATTAGAAATTGTCTCCGAGGAAGCCCAGGTATTGGGCTTACTACACAAAGACTTTAAAACAGCTGTATTAAAAATGTTCAAAGAATTAAAAGAAACCAACCATATTTAAAGCACTAGAGAAAAGTATGAGAACCATGTCTCATCATATAAAGAGATAGAAGTTATAAAAAACAAATAGAAATTCTGGAGTTGAAAAGTAAAATAACAAAAATGAAAAATTCACTTAGTGGGGAGAGGGCTCAACCTCAGGTTTAAACAGGCAGGAGAAAACATCAGTGAAGTTAAAGATAGGTCAGCGATGTGATCCAGTTGGAGAAACAAAACTAAAGAAGAATGAAGCAAATGAACAAACCTCAGAGACTTGTGGTATATACCATCACACGTGCCAGCATAGACATAATGGGAGTCCCAGAGGAGAGGGGAGAGAGAAAGGGGCAGAAAAAGTATTTAAGAAATAATAGCCCCGAACTCCTAAATTGGATGAAAACCTTACACATCTAGGAAACTCAACAAACTCCAAGTAGGAAAATTCAAAAAAACCCACACTAGCATATGATAATCAAATGGTTGAACGACAAAAACAAAGAGAAAAAGAATCTTGTGAGCAGCAAGAATGAAGCAACTCAAATCAATAATGTAAAGATTTGGTAGGGTATCCAGTGGACACTTGTCCCATTAGGGAGACCACCTCAGGGATGATGTAGATGCCTGATCACTGCACTGTACACCTAAAGCTGAAGCTGAACAATAATGAATGTCAACTATAATTTTATATATATATATATATATATATATATATATATATATATATATACACACACACACACACACACACGCACACACACACACACACACACACACACATGGTTACAAGAAGTGGACTACAGCATTAGGAATAGAGACAGTGGAAATGTAATGGCTGCGTGCGATGTCAGAGGGGTAGTAGATAGGGGGCGGGGGGTTGTCACTGTGTGAGGGATATAAATGATAAATGTCTAACTATTACATTATTTTGTGCACCTGAAACTAATAAAAACAAAAAAGAAAAAAAAAGAGTGAAGCAACTCATCAGGTCCAAGGGTTCCTTAACAAGATCAATAGCTGACTTCTCATCAGAAACCAGGGGGGCCAGAAGTGGGATGGCATATTCAAAATGCTGAAAGGAAAATGCTCATCCAGGAATTCTATATTCAGCAACACCATCCATCAGCAATGGAGGAGAAATTAAGAAATCCCCAGATAAACAAGAACTGAGAAACTTCATCACTAGCAAACCTGCCTTACAAGAAATATGAAAAGGAGTCCTTGAGGCTGAAATGAAAGGACACCGGATACAAACTTAAATCCAGGTGAAGAAATAGAGTGCAAGTAAAAGTAACTACGTAGGGGGATATAAAATACAGTATAAATGTATTTTTGTTTATAACTCTTTTCTCCTGTATGATTTAAAAGACAACTGCATAAAGCAATAATTACAAATCTGGATTGATGTGTACTTACATAAAGATACTTTAATAAAATAACAATACAAAGGTGAGGAGAGGGAATGGAGGAACAAATTTTTGTACACTATTGAAATTTTTTCTGCAAGAAGAAATAAAAAATCTGACTAGACCTATAACAAGTAAATGGATTGAAATAGTAATAAAAAAACTGTTCACAAAGAAGAGCCCACGTCCAAATGGATTCACTGCTGATTTCTACCAATCATTAAAGACTAATTAATACTAATGCTTCACAAGTTTTCAAAATATAGAATAGGGAACGCGTCCCACTTCATTCTATGAGGCCATTACCCTGATACTCTAACCCAGATGAAGACTGCACAAGCGTAGGGAATATAGTCAACATATACATAGCATAATAGCTATGTATGGTGTTAGATGTTCACTAGACTTACTATGGTGATCACTTTGTAAGATATATAGATATCTAATCACTGTGTTGTACATCTGAAATTAATATAATATTGTAAGTCGACTATAATTAAAAACTAAATTTTAAAAAGGCATCACAAGGAAAAAGAACTATAGACCGATATCCTTTATGAATATTAGATGCAAAAGTCCTCAGTAAAACACTAGCCAACTGAATCTGGCAACATATAAAAAGGATTATACACCATGACCAAGGGAGATTTATCCTATGAATGTAAGATTTACTCAACAAAAATCAATGTGATACGCAAAAACACATGACCCGCTCCATACATACAGGAAAAACATTTGAAAAAAATATGGATTTAGCTATGCTGGGTATTTCATATAAATGGAATCATGCAACATATGACCTTTTGTGTCTGGCTTCTTCACTTAGCATAATGTTTCGAGGTTCATCCACATTGTAGCGTGTACCGATACTTCTTTTTATTTTATTGTTTTTGATGCCATTATAAATGAATCGCTTTCTTAATTTCTCTTTCAGATAATTTATTGTTTGTGTATAGAAACACAACTGCTTTTCATTGTTATTTTGTATCCTACAACTTTACTCAATTCCTCGATTAGTTCTAGCAGTTTTTTGGTAGAGTCTTTAGGAATACAGACATACACACCAAAAAATATATACACTTTTTAAGAAAGGAATAAACTATTAAAATTACACTGACGGTAACCACTTTAAGCACCTCTTGTAATTACACAAGTAAAATGTGACTTGTATTCATCTTTTGTTACCAGTATATATTGAGTATTACAATTTTAATACTGTTTCCTTTTGTAAAATGTGTATACTTTTTTGGGCACCTTCTGCGTGCGCGTGTGTGTGTATTGGCTAAAACAGAATTGTATAAACAGGCTTGTATAAGCTCAGACTCTAGAAACTTCTAAATTAATTATTTAAAGTGCTTACTTTAAATTCTTTACTGTATTCAAATGTCTTCAGTAAGTAGAACTCATAAGCAGTTTCAACATTTATGGCTGTTAGATTTAAAACTATAAATTATACATTGAATATAATACTGGTTTCTATGTAAATTTTTAAGTGCTTTTTTTTAAAAGTGAAGGGCTATTGTGGGAAATGTCATATTAAGAGAATTTCCTTGCAGTGGTGGGAAGAAGTCTGTACTAGAGTAAATCATATTAGACAGCAAGACCTTTTATCATTTTTAATCCAGCAATTTTGGGAAATGTAAGTCAATTAGAGAAATTAAATCTCTAGCGGAAACAGTAGCTTTCTCAGGTCATTAAAACCTTTATCAGAATGATTATATATAACTTAGAGAAGTCCCCATGCACCAGACTTTTTATATAAAAGAAAGGAATTGAATGAGAAATTCAAGCGTTTCATCAGCAAATAATACAATTCAAGAAGAAAAGAAGAAGAAATAATTATGAGTAATCATGTGGCCTTTTGAAACTGCAAACTCTGATTCATAATAGGAAATCACACAGTATAGGATGTATTGCTCTCATTCTGTCATGAAAAATGCCCATTCCTTACTAGTCCATTTCTTTAGGCATGCCACTAAATATTACATTTCTTTGAATGGGGGGAATTAAATATTTCTAACCAAATTGCATCTTATTTTTCTCAGCTCTCTTCTTTTCTGTTATTTATATATTTATCAACTTCTTAAAAGCTTGGGTTTGTGCCTGTGCTGTGGTCCTGCGGAATCTGTTGGTTGAGACTCTTTCTGATGTGGGACGCTTCTCCAGTGCCCATCTGAGGGAAGAAGGTAGCATCTTGGGACATCGTCCTCAATAATGACAGATCTGAGATGTGCCTCAGGGTTTCCCATTGATTCATCTCTGGATTCATCCAGTGTTTATGGATCATCCACTCTGTCCCTGTGTGTGCAACGA
The DNA here is from genome assembly GCF_057876585.1 of Rhinolophus sinicus. Classification (NCBI taxonomy): domain Eukaryota; kingdom Metazoa; phylum Chordata; class Mammalia; order Chiroptera; family Rhinolophidae; genus Rhinolophus; species Rhinolophus sinicus. The sequence continues at coordinate 136,002,730 of NC_142516.1, forward strand.
CCTTCCCGGTAGCCTCTGAAGTTAGAAAATCAAGTAAGGCAGCCCCTGTCCTAAAGGTTTACAGTGTGCCACATCGTCCTGTGCATGTCTACACAAGCAAGGGCACAAGAGGGCAGCGGGCACAGGAGGACTGGGCAAAACGCCTGGGAGCCCAGACAGGGACTTCAGTTGGCAGCAAGGCATGAGAAGCAGTAACATGACATGGGCCACGAAGTGGGACTTTTACTGTAGAGGTTGGAGAAAATGAATTCCCGGGAGGGATTGGCGAGCAGAGACAGGAGGTGCCAGCCATGTCCATGCCATCGGTCACCATCTTTTGGCTGGTCACTGTGGGATGGGGGAATAGACAGAGGATAAAACAAGGTCCCTGCCTGTGTACTTCTATGGTCTGCATTTTGGGGTTGTAGCCTCATGCCCACGTTGCACACATTTTTGAATCCCAAACTGTCAAACCGCTGTAGGGCAAATCAGTGTTTTGCATTCAAATGTGTCCTTGCTTTGCATGGTGTGGCTGCCTCTTAATACACTGTTTAGTGTACTGTTGAGCAGGAGGTGCTCTGGCCTAGTGAGCGAATCCCCTGCCCAACGCGAAGTGTTTCTGAGTGAAGATGTGGGACGTGTTGAGGGAAGCGGCCTAGCTGTCTCGCAGAAGCCAATTTCTCTTCTTCCCTTTGCATCCTGTGTCCTGGAGCTGGTGCTGATGAGTTTGAGATGAGAGGAGGGCATCCCACTTCCAGGCCCAGGTATTTGACATGTATTCATCTCTGTGTTCTGGAAAAGAGGGGAAGTGAAGTTGTTCCGATTCTTTTTCTGGTGTTTTCAGCTCAGCCCTCTTTCTTTGTGGAGAACACTTGTTCATGATCAGAGGCCCTTCCTGATGGCAAGAGAGGAGGAAGAGGGGTTCTCCCAGGTAGTGGTTAACTATAAGACGTGCTGGGGTTCAGTTGTCAGGAGGGACGGCAGTACCATTATCCATCTGTGGATGGACTCCTAACTGAGCAGGGTGACCTGGCAGCCACACTGGGAACCACAGGTGGACGACGCAGTTAGCCCTGGGCCTTCTCCAGAGCCCATGACCGGCTGATGGTGCTTCCCAGGCCAGCAGTAATTCTGTCCCCACCCTGCTTCTGTGTGCACTGATGTCCAGCTCCCTAATTAGGCCATCAGCACAGAGCCAACACATATGTGTGCTGCCAGGCCAGTAACAATGGATGTTTCCTGCTGGCCAGAGTTGGTCAAGGTAGATGAGAAGCCATGCAGCGCTGGGCCGGGCAGGGTTATGTACAGGTGAGGGGGGGACGTAGAGGCCACTGGTGCCATGTGTGCACTGGCTCCATGGGGTGTAGGGGCTGCTGTGTGGACAGTGAATGGACAGAACTGGGTACTGTGTCCTGGGGCTTCCTGTATGGCCTGCGGACAAATTGAAGAAGGGGTTTGAAATGCATATCCAGACTGCGTAGTGCCACAGATATAAGATGGAGCATCTCATCCTTGCAGAGAGGTTGGATGTAGAGAAAGGAAGCAGATTGCCTTTTGCATTAGGCCTTATGGAGAGTCCCCCAGCATCCGTTTTCCTGAATTCTCTTTCCCTAAGGGCTACACATTGAAGTATAGAGGTTAATGTTTTATCACTTTTAAAAAAAAGTCTTCCAAATAGAGGTCATCTCAGACTCCAGGCACAGTGTTCTCCCCACCCGTTTCCCAGTGACATTGACTGACAGACAAGCCCTGTGCCCCTCTCCACCCCCTGCTGTGGCAGAGCAGAGAAGAGCAGCTTGAGCCAGGGTTTGGGAAATTTGTGGACAGAACAAGCTAGATTAAATTACATGTTGGGTAAGTGTATATGCCAAATGACCACTCTCCCCTCTAAATTTGTAGCACTCAACTTTCTCCCATGCACTCAAATATTGATCACCTACAGGCTTGTCATATCTTTAATGCTATTACTCCAGTTTCTAATGCTGCCTTACAGTCTTATTTAAGTAGTCAACATGACTTGACTTTTGTAAATATTTCATATATCTACACAAATGGACTGTAGGATGTTCAAAGGAGAAAATCCAGCAGTTCGTTTAACACAACGCATTAGGGAACTGCATTCCTCTTCTTTGATGAAAGTTGCTTGCTGTTGTTCAAATATAAAGCATTTTTATATTTCAGCTCTTGAATGATAGATCCTGTAAGACATCTTAGAGGAGGTCCCGATATTATGAGTCAGATACAGCCTGACTGAGGAAGGCCTTGCTCCTTCATTGTATTTGGGCATGTTAGTCCTCCCTGCTCTGAAAAATAGCTAACAGGTCTCCCTGCAGTCTGAGAGGGTCTCAAAGAACACGAACCCTGAGATAAGTGAAGAAAGAGACCTGCCTCTGCCTGGGGAAAAAAAGACGGGCTCCAGGATGGTGGGTGAGTCCTGTGAGACGTGGCTAGAGACTCCCTTAGATGAACAGGCAAAAATCCAGGCATCTCCAAGGGTAAAACTTGCCTAAAAACTGAGCGAATAGAGAAGTGGGTTGAGCCTGCCTTCCAGGAGCTGGGTTGTAGATCCCTCCGGAGCAGATGACGATGACTGCACCTGAGCATCTTTGGAGACAGGCAGGTAGCTGTCTACATGAGGGCCAGACCAAGGACTGAGTAGGCTGTGGGGCATCGCCTCCATGCTGCCCACAGAAAATAGGAACTGGGGCCACCTTGCCAGAGAAAGGGGTCATGATCAAGTTCTGAGAGAGGAGGAAAATCCCTCCAAATGGAGAGCAGTACTGAATGGAATGCAAAAGTGCAGAAAATAGAATTTTAGAGTGTAAAGGGCCTTGGAGCTTTGTGACCATCAGATTTTACAATGAGGAAACAGACCAGAGAAGTGAAGTGACCTGCCTCCAATAAATCAGAGGCTGAGGTAGGATTAGAGTCATTCATCTGTTTACACATTTATTCACAAACATCTATCGAGTGCCTCATGCGGGCCAGGCGTGGTTCTAGGCCCTGGGTCCAGGTTTCCTGACTCATACGCCAGTGCCCTTCCCATCACCAGGCCTCCAGCCTTGATCTAAATCTGAAAAACCATGTCTGGCATTGAACTCAGACAAGGTTAGGCCCACGGATTCCAAAGCTGAAAAACCAAGCTCACTCATGGATCTGAAAAATGCTAAGACAAGGAAGGAAGGGGTAGCAGAACTAGTTCCACTGATTAAATTACCAGATACAAATACATCTTAGCGTTTGAAGAGTTTATGACTCTATAGTTGTGTTGACTTTTACCCAAGCTATTACTGGGAACACAAAGCTTAAAAAATGGAAATGGGTTTTTTGCTTGTTTTGAATACATGAAGATTAGTGAGAAGTTGGGGGATGGGGATGGGCCAGGTAGAAGGGAGGGAGGGCTCAGAATATGAAAAGAAGGGTGATGTCAGCAGGACCACCCCTGTCCCACTAGGTACTGAACGAATTCCTGGATCTTTTGCTTAGGACATGCCCCCTTTCAGAAGGTTCTGCTGTTCCTGGGAAAAAACAGCCAAGTGAAGAAACAGCTTGACTTCACTACCACTGGCCTGGGAATCTTTGCCTGTGCTAATAACAGCAATAGCTGATGCTTACATAGTACTTTATATTCTTGGCAGTGTCTATCTAGCTAATAACTGTGTGAGACAGTTAAGGAAGGTATTATTATTCCCATTTTGCGGATGAGGCAACTGAGGTTCTGGGAGATGAATGGGCTTGCCTAGATCACAGAGTTCATCTGCAGGAGAGCCTGGCCTAAGACACTCCTAGCCTTCTGAATCCAAGTCTGTCATTTTCTCTGTAATGCTGCTTTACCTGAGGGTGGGGAAGGAATCCAGGTTTAAATCTCTTTGAGGATAGATATATATCAAGACCATCATGTCTGGCTCCTGGAGTTGAATACAGGTGAGAAGATGCTGGGTGGGGTCGTTACAATGGGATTTTATTTCCTTGGCCCCGTGGTTTCATTCGGGTGGCTCAGGAGGCATGGAAATTTTCTAGGAGACTTTCCATCGTCACTGGTTCAAGTTTTTTCCATCACAAGAAATATTCATTAATCATGACAGTACAATTGTCCATTGGGGGAAATTACTAGAGAAGCAAGAAATAAACTGGTGTTAAAACTTCACTAGGTGTTTGTTCTCGGGACCTTTAATCCCAATGAGTTTCCGATGAGTCTGGATCATTCTATAAATGCTGGGTAGTCTCAGTGCCCTCAGGGTTACAAAAGAAACATGGCGAGATGTGGATGGACCTTGGCCACATATTTGCCAGGGGATTCTGTAGGCCTGGGAAGCAAGGCTGCATGAGTAACTATGTCTGGTCTTCCTTTTAGAGCCGCCAACTTCAGGAACTTTACCTTCATCCAACTGAATGGAGAGTTTTCCCGCGGAAAAGGACTTGATGTTGGAGCCCGCTTCTGGAAGGGCAGCAATGTCCTTCTCTTTTTCTGTGATGTTGACATCTACTTCACCTCGGAATTCCTCAATACGTGTAGGCTGAATACACAGCCAGGTAAGGATCTGTGGAGTTGGCAGTTATCTTTTTCTCCCTCAGGGTGGCATTTAGCTTTCTCACACTCATGCATCATTCTCTTCACAGTTCACTCTGATGTCATGCTTCTGAATCAGCCTTGCTTTACCCCAATGACCAAGAAAAGGAAAAAAAAAAAAAAAATCACTTGGTTTGATTTCTCCTTTGGTGTCCCAGTATAGGCCTTTTGGCCATCATGATTCTGGGACTCTTTGTCTCAAGTTCATGTTTATAACCTCTATTCCATTTTTATCTGGGTGGTCAGCTTTAGTGAACATCTGCAGGAGAAAGTGTGGTGGGGGAGAAGACAAGACCTGGAAAACCTCCTGAAACCAATGGGAAAAGAACAGTGGTGGGCAATTGCCAAAGGAGGAAGGGCTCTGAGCAGAAATAACCCAGTTTGAAAACAATTTTCACAGAGTTTGACTCACAGGCAAGACTGATATTCAGCTGATAACTAGTGGAATGGGCATTCCAGTTGTTAAAATATTGAAACTCTTCATGTAAATTGGTAAAGAGCAACTGCCCGGGCTCCCTCAGTCTACTGCTGCCCTAAGTCACCCCGGCCTCTGGCAACTCTTAGGACTGCCCCACGAGCCAGCAGTTAAAGAGTTAATGTCTGGCAGGGCAGAGAGTGCCAGGACTCTCTTTCACACCCACTCCAATTGGTGGATGCCCTGTGCCAGAGCCACTGACCCTCAACATTTTGAACATCACTCTTGTGCTAACAGGTCAGAAATATTTGACAGTCTGTCCATCTGGTCTACCTGCTACAGGACTTCTAAGACCTGTTTTAGACTTGAGTGAACGGAAGCAGAAAGTGCATGCAAATATGTGGGATGTTTCAGAAGACTGAATATAAATGAACAAACCTAATAGTTTTTTATCTGTTGCTGTAAGGAGATGTTTGTTTTCCGGTTTGCAGGGAAGAAAGTATTTTATCCAGTCCTTTTCAGTCAGTACAATCCTGGCATAATATATAGCCACCACGATGCCGTCCCTCCCTTAGAACAGCAGCTGGTGAGTAATTACCCCGCAGGTGCCTTTGTGTGACTGTGTTTCATGTCTTTCATTACCAGGGCACCTGACCATGAGTAAAGGTGAGTGGAGATCTGTGAATTGATCCCCGGAGTAATTTTTAAGTTTGGCAGATGTTCTGGCCTTTGCTCCCACTGCCTTGTTGATTAAAAGTGCTTGTAATATTTAAAAGTGGAAAATAAATCGGAACAGTACCTTACAGAAAGGTAATTTCACACCTTCATAGTTTCCTTCTGGAAACTAGTATTATTGTATTATGGATGCAACACATTTTCTCTTTATTGTTAAACAAATCCTGCAAGGTAAGAAAGGTGAGATTTCTGTTCCCATTTGACAGAAGTCAGAAAGGGGTGGCTCACCCCAGGGCACACAGTGAGTGACTCATTGGGGGAACAGGGACTAAATCCAATGCCCTTCCCATCATGCCACCACAGATAGTGGAACCACACAACCACCAAGGATCTCTGTGCACTGAGATGTCTCCTTGGTCGTGGCAGTAGTTACTCCATTCAGCAGCGAGCAGGGCCGGGAACAGGAAGAAGAGACAAGCCCGAAGAGGGTCTCTGTACCACATGTAGGCATGCCTCTCCAAGACTATTCCATTATTGTTGTCAGTCCCCAAGTTGGGCTGTGATCTTTTCCTGCAGAGAGATCCGCTGGGCTCATCTGAAGCTGTGTTCTAACTCAGGCTGAATCTCAGAGGAGTGTCTAAATTGGGGGCTGTCTGTTCTTCACTGCCTTGAGTAGCTCTGTCTCCTGTTGAGGCAAAGTCATGTTTCTTCCCATTGAGAACCTCATAGGCCTGGGAAAGGAAATCTGCCATGTGAACATGAAGATGGGATAGGACCAAGTCTCTCATGATTCTGTGCAATGGGAGAGTAAGCTGGTTTTCATGAAAATATGTGTTTAATGAAATTCTTTTGGAGGACAGATTCTGTGTTTAAGCTTCCAGAGTAGCAAAACCTGTTTCTCCAACCATATCCTGTGCCCCTCTCCAATTAACCTCTGGCAGTTGATCTAATGATCTGTTCCAGAAAGTTTCAGCTTGAGTTTCTTCAGGTTGGACAAGGTTTATTCCTCATCCATGTCCTCACATGGTTTCACTTGGGACCCAAGCCATACAGTGCAGTAATAATATAGTTTCCTCTTCCACCAATGAAATTCTAATACCAGCTTCTATTAGGGTTTGAAGGGGAAATGGGATACAGCATTTATTTTCTTTCAACCAATCAGAATAAAAGTTCCTTTGATTTTAAATAAAATACCACTTTACATTTGGCATCAAATATGATTAATGTTTTGATTTCAAACTCATAAAGACCTTATTTGTTTGCAAGGAATTCTTTCCATTTCCCAGTTTAAACGTTTTATCCTTTTGTTACCATTCCTGCAGGGAAGCAGGTGCAAAGGGAAGCCAGAGGATGGTGCGGGCAAACCAGAACCAGAACTCACATGGCTGTGTCCACAGCTAGAACTTCTGAATTATGCCGCAACCTTTTACATTGACTTCTAAATATACCTTAGACCTTTCCTAGACCACATAAGTCTGATCTTTTAGGGTTTAGTATATGACTATTTAGTCCAGAGAAACACAGCAGTTGTCTCTGACATGAACGGGTCTTCATCTAAAAAAGAAAAGTGCTGATTATGGTCTTTACTGGATGAGCCATTTCTTGAGCACTTGCTGCCTCCAGAGAACTAATCTAGGTGCTAGTGGAGGGGTCAGAAGAACTGAAACAGTTTCATATGCTCAGGTGATTGCGAGATCATCTCACCTACTCTCTTCTTTTTTTATAGACTTGCCCAAGATCACATAGCCAGCTAGTAGCAGAGCTCAGGCCAAAACTAGGATCTCCTTACTCTAGTGTAGTAGAAATAGATTTGCTTAGGGTCTAAGTGAGAGCTGAAATATAAAGGAAATGACCTGACAGAAATTCCACTGGAGAACATCAAACCACAGTAACTAATATACTGGAGATAGACTGCATAGGAGCTGAGAAGGCATAAAATAAAAAGTAATGATCAGAGAGGGGTAAATTAGGAAAGACTTCCTACCAAGGGTTCATTTTGGCTCAGTCTAGAAAGATATGATGCATATATGTTTATACATTCTTGATAGCCTTCCCTGGAGTACATCAGTGTCAGAGGTAAGGGAGAACATAGATCCAGAATGTAGCTATAACAGAAGTTATTTATGTATGCAAACAGTAGACAACCTTTTCCAGCAGCCCTGCAAATATGACCTCACAGTCAATGTGCTAGTTATTATTTCTCCTGGCTACTGCCACTGTCATTTGGTAACATTTTGCCTGCAGACAAAAGGAAGGAACCAAACTTATGATTTGTGTGTGTATGTGTATGTGTGTGTGTGTGTGTGTGTGTGTGTTCAGATTACTTGTTTCTTTACTTTTGAGTACAGACCATTATTAATAAGTAGTACGTGAAATCGTGGGCTTTTACCTACTATTTAATTTTTTGAGTTTTAAACCGGAAATAAAACTTTCTGATGCTTTCATGTAGAAGTAGCTCTCTGAGAGCGGAATGACTCTAATTTCAATAATTGTTATCTTTGGACATTCCACTTTCCTGGTTCAAGCCTTGTCGGTTCTTGCTGGGGCCACGGCAGGAGCCTCTTACTGCTTCTTATAGATTCCTTCCCTCCCCTATACTTCAGTCTTTCCTTCACCCTCTGCCATAGATGCATTTCCAAAATGCAGATTAATTCCATTAAAAGAAAGTCTTATGGCGTAAAGCCAGTGGTGTGCTAGTAAATGTTTAACAACCCACTCTCTGAAAGGGGGCGGAGGAAAGCCCTGATTCATAGCGTTTGCCATTTTCAGTGGTGTCAATACTCCCACTGTGGCCTATTTCAGGCTATCGATGTGATGTCACTGAACACAGAGTTGGCAAGAGACTTGCACAGTCCTGCTGAGCTGTCCTGGCCGGCTCAGCACAGCACTGCGACCCTGATTCCTTGCTGGGATTCTCTGCCCTCCACAAACTGACTCTAAACCAGATTACAGAGAAAATGTTTGCAAACACCAGCACCTGGCGCATGATTCCAGCTCGATAGACACCCCAGCCCGCCGCTCTGCCAGGAGCACGTTGCCCAGTGTGTCCTCGTCTCCTTCCACCTCAGGTCCATCTCCTCACCGATTCCACTGCCTGAAGTGCCTGACATCTCAGTCTGCTGTTTGTTCCACCCATTGTTTCAGTCTGGTGACCTTGTGCTACTCTGTTCATTGTGCGGATGGTATGCTGCCTTCTATCCTCCCTCCCTCTCTGACTTTTTTTTAAATTTACTTTTATGTTTTTGCATTAGTTTCAGGTGTACAACCCAACATAATGATTAGACATTAGCCCTCCTCACAAAGTGATAACCCCCCCAAGAGTACTATCCCTCTGACATCACATATAGCTGTTATAACCCCCTCTCTGATTAAAGCCTTACCTCTCTACCTGCCTCCAAGGTATTTTACCAATAATCTGAATTTATGTTTAAACTTCTAAAAATTGCTGACCAGACATAGTCCATCCTTTTTTTGTCTGTTTTTGTTTATTCGGGAAGCAGACCAAAAAGTAACTGAGTACCAAAAGTAACATTAACAGATGCCATCCATCCGCCTTTCATAAGCCACACTGTGCCCACGTCACCTCACGCATGACTAAGGAAGGTGAAGAGGCATCATTATGCTCATTTCACAGGTGAGGAACTTAAAGCACGCAGGCATAAGTCGCTTGCCCAGACTGCTAAGTGGCAGGGTTGGGCACACAAGTGCCACCACATGATGGAGACTGGGCTGAGATGCTGAGGGGACACACCCTTTGGCCTCAGAGTGCTTCCCGGAGGGCACGGAGTCTAGCTTTAAGTACGGATTCCTAGAACAGAGGGCACCTGGATGATTCCTTGCCTAGCATGATACTCTTCAGAAGGCACTTCATTTTTTTATGCAGATAAAGGAAGACTTGTAGAGAAATGTGGGTTAGTACAAATCTTGGAATAGGTGGCATTTGTGTCCATTCTTAAACCAATTCTTTGAAAGCTGTGGCTCTAGAATACTTTATTTCTCAAGAACTAGAAACTGTCACAGCACTGTGCCTTACCTCAGGGCACATGCGTACCACATGCAGCCCCCTGGAATCCTGTGTGGTGTGATCACGGAGCCCTAAGGGCCCAGATAACAAGGAACGTACAGCATGGGGTCAGGAGGCACCCAGCCCAGCCACAGAAATCTCTGGAGTTCAGGGTGACTGCCCCTCACGGACAGGGCTGGCTACATACACGACATGGCCCAGTGCACAATGAAAACTCAGAGTCCTTGTTCAAAAATTATGAAGAATTTCAAGATGGCAACAGCAGAGCATTAAACCAGGCCTAAAGCCTTTTCAGCGTGGGGCGTGTGGACTGCATGGGTTGCATGCACACCACTGGTGTTTCTGGTGAACGTGAGGCTGCTCAGACACAACCTCGGTGCTTGGGAGACTCTCTTTGATTTAGAGTAAATACTCTGCCTGAGTATTTTATTTTAGGGCCCAGATTGCTTCATGGGAAGTTGTCCAAAGTCAGCGCCATTAAACCATGCAGCTGCATGATGGCCGCCTTCCCACGTCTTTGGGGGAGAGACACTGATTTGTGCTTTGAGTTTTGGTCCTAATAGAAAATAATCCCCCCTCCCCCATCACGTGAATCGCCCACAGAGCTGCAGGTCTGGAAATTTCCTGTGAGAGAGCAGGCCTGACAACTATCCTTTTGTGGTGTATTTATGCCCTGCAGTGCTCTGCTGAATCTAAGGAGGGGAGGGGAAGGGTGTTGGGGAGAGTTGAGAGGAGGCCAGCCCTTAAAAGACATTTTTAAAAATGAAGATAGCACTTGAAAACTGATCGGTGAAATTCAGGACAAGAGGAGGAGTTATTTTTCTTTGAAAGTTTAATCTTTATCTCAGGGTTTCTTCAGGTATGTCAGGGTTTCTTCCTCCTCTAGACATCATTGGTGTGTATCTTTTCAATGTTTGAACAGAATGGGGGAGCTCCTTATGCTTGGGCAAAGGTTCTAAGAAGTGAAGCCCTCTGCTTAGACCCCTGGAAGTGAGAATGTTTTTGTCTGTTGGTCCAGAGCCACACAATTCTCAGGGTTTCCCCACTGGTACTGCCAGGACTTCCTTGAACCACTCGCTGACAGGAATTCCCTATAGGAACCACGACTATTTCCACTGGCTTCATGCTGTGTCTGCCCTCTGACTGCTCCTCATTGTTCCTTGAACAGGGACAGCAGGTCCTCAGATAACATCGTTTTGTTCAACATTGTTTTATTATAATGTTGATGAGATGCTGTAGGAACTCAACTCCTGTTTATATCAATCAGCCTGTGGTAAAATTGGTTTTGTTATGTGTTGTTTTGCTTAAAGGCTCAGAACCTATTGAGTGCTGCTGTGTGCTAAGCAGTGGCCTGGGTGCTGCAGACACAGCTGTGAACAAGACCAAGGCCCCAAGCTTACATTTACCAGTGGTGGTTGGTGAAGACAGTCAGCAAACAGAGAAACAAATGCAACAGGATAATTTCAGAGAGTCTGGTTTATAGAGAAAATAAACCAGATGACAGAGTAGAGAGTGACAGGGGTGGGGAGTGCTGACATGGGCCGGGAGGGCCAGGACAATGGCGCTGAGAAATGGCATTGGAGCAGAATCCAGTAGTGAGCCCGGAAAGGGTGACCCAGAAAGGGGGAACTGCAGTTGTCCAGCTGTGGAGACCTGTGAGTCTGGTGCATGGGGAAGGGCAGAATATAAGGGGTCTGTATATAAGGGCATATGAGATTGGCGAGGCAGGCAGGGGCCAGGTCATGTAGGGCCTTTGCTGGCTAGAGGTTTCCTTGTGGATTTTACTCTAATTGCATTAGGGAGAATGCAGTTAAAACCACTGCAGGGCTTTAAATGGCAACATGCTGTGATCTGATGTACACTTGAGACTGCTCACTCCCAGCTAGGCTGCTCGTTGAGAGCACCACTCCAGTTAGTGACTCAGCACGGGGTTGGGGAGGGGGTGGTAGAACCTCTAATAAGTGAACTCTAATAAGTGCACTCCATCTTGCCCCGACATCACATGCTGTGCGCATGACCAAATCAGTTCCCACCAAGGGCTAAATTTCAATGAGCTCTTCAGATAGTGGCTTTCCGTGGCTTGCCAACTTTAAAGCCGATGTTAATAAGTGTTTATATAGCTCATTCTCCAGCTCACAAATCAGTTTGTTTCTGTCACACTGTCCTCAGCTGAAGGTCACTCTTCACTTTGTTCAGCCTTGCTAGGCAGTACATTCACTTAGCCCAGTCCTGGGACAGCTACCTCTTGTCTTTCTTCCTAAACCCCAACCCATTGTTTTTCCTGTTTGGAGCTTTCTCTTTCAGATTCCGTATATACCTTAGCCAAATGTTTGAAGTTTTGGATATTGACACTTCTCTTTGACTCCATTTTTATTCAGGAGCTTCGAGTACTTGTCTGTGTCCTGGCCAGCAGAAAGGATATTAAACCACTAGCTGCACCAGAAACAGTGTACCTGGTACGACAGGGACAAAACAAACCATTTTTTAAAAGATGACTCAGTGGAGATTTTCCCAGATCTTCCTGCCCTGAAAAACCTTTCCAGTTGATTCTGATGAAATTGTCTTGTCACTTGGGAGATATTGTTCTATAGAAGAATTGGAGGGCATTGTGCTGGGCACCATAGTAAACCACAAAACCTCTTTTGATCTTTCTTTCCCTTAGGCAGTCCTGATGTGTGCCAACAGTAGTACAGGCGACATCTATATGTAGGTTGGAGTGAAAATAAGATGCTTTCATAAGTTACAGGGTAAAAGAGTTTTTAAGTTCATCAGCCCTGTTGCAAGCCATTTGTCAAGTGCAATTTAGTGTGGTATAGATAAAGGCAAACATCAGGGAGGTAGAATAGCAGTAATAGGATAAATGTTTGGATGTTAGAGCTGGAAGAGACCTTAGGGATGATTTAGCTCAAACTCCTCATTTATAGGAAAGGAAATAGAGGCTCTAAGAAGTGAGGGACCTGCCTAAGGCAAAAAGGCCAGCCAGTGGTCAAGTTGGGACAAGACGCTGGTGTTCCCACCCACACACACTGTTTCTAATTAGCGCACCAGATGGCCCAGACAGAAAACGCAGAAATCCGAGTGGACGGGGACCTCTGCAGCCTCCCCTCCCCTGCTTTCGTCGAGGCACCTATGTTAACTACAAGAATGAATCATGAAAAATAACTATTAAAGTAGGTCCCCAAACCATTCCCAGAATTACTTCAGCCAAAAATATATAAGCAATTTAAAAAAGAAAAGAAAAGAAAGTCTTGCTGCTTCAGCAAGTACATTGGAAATTTACTTGCAAAGTGAGAGATTGAGCAGGGCCAGGTTTTGCTTTTTAAAGACAGTCACTGCTTGGATGGCCTCTCAGCAGCCCTGCCGCCTGGCACCTCTGCTGATGCTTTTTGGAGCAGTTTGGTTTTAAAATAGTTTAAAGATGAATGGACAGAGTCTTTCTTCAGAGCCTGGACTCTTAGTGCCCTTATCCTCAGCAAGCGAGAATTTGCGGAGCCAGAGTCACACACTAAAGTCTCAGGTTTTCCTTTTATTCCCTGAGGGAGTCCTGTTTGTGCACTGTGCCAGGGCAGCTGAATTCTGAGTTGTTCTCTATCCCTTTTCTCAACTTCCTGAGCCCTTTGCTGGCTCCCTGCCCGGCCCTGTGTGAGGGGCCGAGGCCTCCAATTCTCGCTGGCACTGGTGTTGGGCCAGACACGTAGGTGGCTTTTCCATGGTACTGCTCAAAACCTTGCTCTCCGGTTTGCCTGTGTGTGTGTGTGTGTGTGTGTGTGCGCGCGTGCGCGTGTGTGTGTGTGTGTGTGTGTGTGTGTGTGTTTTCATGCCTACACCCTAGAAACATTCCAGCCAGAGGTGCCAAAAATCACAAGTCCCGTTTTGGGACTGGTGAGTTGACTATTCCTAACCGTCAGAAAGGACTCAAATACATCTTCATTTCCCACACAGGGCTGTGGCTATGCATCAGTGCTGGGATGGGCTTCCTATTTCACATTGCTCAGACGAGGTTGTGAATACTCTCTATTTATTGTTATCCATTTTGCCCTTCCTCATCAAATGACAGTGATTTCCTTGCAGGTCATAAAGAAGGAAACTGGATTTTGGAGAGACTTTGGATTTGGGATGACATGTCAGTATCGGTCAGACTTCATCAATATAGGTAAGACCAACGGACTTGCAACAAGTCTGCATCTCTACTGCCACCTAGAGGGCAGTGAGAGGCCATGAGGGAAGCGCATCAGGTCCCAAGAAGTCTGGTGGCAAAGGTGGTGCTACTTCCTAAGAAAAGGCCAAGTTTAGTGGTTACCAGAGGGTAAGGGGGGTGGGGGATGGGAGAAGAGGGTAAAGGGGATCAAATACATGGTGATGGAAAGAGAACGGACTCTGGGTGGTGAACACACAATGGGATTTATAGATGATGTAATACAGAATTGTACACCTGAAATCTATGTAATTTTACTAACAATTGTCACCCCAATAAATTTAAAAAAAAGAAAAGAAAAGAAAAGGCCGTTCCTCTCATCATGGACTTGAGGCTGGACGAAGAGGGGGTTTGAGAATGTGCGGCACATTAGCCCCTATAATCTCCACCAGTGCCACTCAGTCACCCCAAATAAGGCATATAATCTGAGAGGAAAAGGCAGCTTGTTACATAAAGGCAGCTTCTAAGCAAGCCCTCCAGTGCTGCCTTCTTCCAACCTGGTCTGGCTCCTGCACCCTCTCGTGTAGAACACCGTGGGCCTCCACAATAGGAGGATACATTAAAGAAATAAGGACAACATGGGGAATTTTGGAAAATCACATATCAGAAATGATGCAGATTTCTCAGCTGAACCTTTGAAAATTTGAGATGCTTGAAGTGTCAAGCTCTAAGTGTACAATCACTGTTAACATGCACATGTACATACATGCACACACACAAACACACACACATACACACACACACACGGGTCCCCAGTGCACAGAGAGGAAAGGTCCTTAGGATGCAGTTGAGACCAAGGCTCTGAGAGGCAAAGGGATCTCACAGTAAGTGGGGGACATGGTCAGGATGAGAACAGAGTGTCTTCTGTCCCCCTTGGAAATTCCACACCACCTTTCATGGTGGTACTTACTCATATGTCTCTGGAGGGACTAGAATTATGGCTTCTACATGAGCCACAGTTATGAATGAACAGGTCAGAAACCTTGATCTGGGCTTAGGACTCAGGGTGGACCGTGCACCAGGATAGGGTTGGGGAAGCTACCCGCCCACAGCATGGAGACTCCCATCTCCCTGTGGGCCTCCCAGAGCCTGCTCACCCTGCTCTCTCCTGGTCTATCTCCTCCCACTCCGGCCTGAGGCCTAAAGCTTCTGTTTCTAAGATCAGTGAGTCTAGCTGAGCATCCCCAGGTTTTTGTTCAGAGGTAAGGTGGTGGTCTACAGGGACTAGAGAACCCTCACAGAAATCACCAGATTAAGAAAAAACAGACAAACAAACAAACAAAAACTTGAAGTGATTTCTCATAAGAAGCAGCAGAGTACCCAGGACATCGGGCTCTCAGTGGTGGGTGCCCTCCCTCAGATACTTGGCAGTGAACGATGGATGTTCTTTGATTTCTCTAAGAAATAATCTTAAATGATTATGTGCATATCAAATTTCCCAAAATGACATATTTTAAAAAAATTTCTAAAGGAAATTTCCATTTCAAGGAACTCTGTTTCCTTGCTCTATGTACAGAGAAAGATTATTTTGTGATGATGTATGTTTATCAAATTTACAATATTTTTTTCTAAAGACAGAACACAGCTATAATTGACAAACGTGGGAAAGGCAGGCTGGGAAGCATGCTCTTCCTCAGTAAGCTCTTGCCATGACATCAGAATGAATCTTTGGGTCACCTTGTACCCCAGTCATTCTTTGCAATCTTGTATTTATTTGTAAGCGTTTTCTTGAGCACCTTCTGTTTAATTAATCATAATGCTACTTAGCTGAAATCAAGTACAGCTAACCAAGTTACACTACTATCTCATTTGGTTATGATACCTACTTCATTTCTGGATAAAGAAACCAAAACTCAAGAGAGGTAAGAGAACCGAGACTTAAATTCTAGACCCTTGATTCAGAATGGTACAGCTTTCTTCACCTGCACGCGACTGAGGGGCCACAGATCACTCATACACATAGCCAGTGGGTAGGGTATGGGTTTCCCCATGTGTGAACCCCCCTTCCTGTCCCTAGCCTCCATCAGAGCAGTGTAGCTTGGGGGCTGCAGAGGACAGAGGGGCTGGCTAGGTGGTAACTCAGAAAAGATGTTGAGAATCACTTCACTGTTTCTTGTAAGGGTTTGATAAATCGCCTAGGTGAGGAAGGAACAATGACAAAAAGAGACCAGTGTTTCTTTGGTTCTACATGGACACGGTGGGCTTTCGGTTAGGAAAAGACATAGTGTCGTGCAGGGGACCCTGCTCATTGCTCCATTTGTCGTGCGGGAGACCCTGCTCGCTGTGCCATTTGTTGTGCAGGGTGCCAGGCAGGGTCTCTGCTCCCGCTCCCCACAAGAGAACGCAGGATATGGCGAGGCCAAAAAAGAACACCCACGGAGACATAGATAGTGGAGTCATACTAGTATATTCTCACTGGCGGCACTATACTCTCACTGGAGGCTGGATCCATACTGTCCGCAACCCGCCATCCTAACTGCAATCCGCTCTTGCTAACTCAGCCACCATCTTCTTGCTAGCCCCCATTTTTCTGCTAGCATAGCCACAGCAGTTGTATTAGTGGCCAATGGCTCACTGGTTACAGTTGACGGCCAACTAGCCACAGCTGATGGCCATCCAATCACAGTTGATGGCCATTTACTACCTGAGCTAGCACCTGTCTATGTGAGGCCTAGAGCCTGGAAACTGCTTTCTGGGGCTCTGTCCCCACACATGGGGCATCTCAGTTTACAAAGGTGAGAGTTTAGGGGGCCATTCCTCACTCTGTGAAGGAGTCCATTGTAAAGTGGCACAGATGTTCTGAGTAGAACTTCAGAACTGGCTGTGAGGCCAGTCCCTTTAACATGACTCATTTCGCCAGCCTGTGGACACACAGCCTTTCGGGGCTACTTTAGTCTCTGAAAGGAAGAGTGCTTTTAGGGGATATTGTTTTTTTCATGCTGAGATTCTGTTTTACTCTTTCACGCTGCAAGCCTCTGGTTTATTCCATTTGGAATGGCAGGGGGAGGCCCCATTGAAACCGAAACACATGAATTTTCACTTGGAGGTTTCAGGTTGAAAAGTCGGGATGCTGTTGCAGCTCTTAATCTGAGACTAGGGCTGGTCATTAGCTTTGCTGATAGCTCTTGAAGGCAGGCAAATGTCGGGGATTCTGTCTGCAGTCTTGTTATCTCCAGGAGGTAGTGCAGGTTGCCATGGAGGTCCCCTGTGAGAATTTTGAGTGCCCTGACCCGGGCGGACATTCATAATCTGGAGGGGTGCTGAAACACATCTCCCCTACAAGCTTCTCCTCATGCGAAGTTTAGTGCTGGTGCGGGAAGGAAACCAAGTATAGATCAGGAGGTGCAGGCACAGCATGATTCAGCAGCGTGTTCTCTCCTGACAGGTGGCTTTGATTTGGACATCAAAGGCTGGGGCGGAGAGGACGTGCATCTCTATCGCAAGTATCTCCACAGCAACCTCATAGTGGTCCGGACACCCGTGCGGGGACTCTTCCACCTGTGGCACGAGAAGCGCTGCGTGGACGAGCTGACCCCTGAGCAGTACAAGATGTGCATGCAGTCCAAGGCCATGAACGAGGCCTCCCACGGGCAGCTGGGGATGCTGGTCTTCAGGCACGAGATAGAGGCTCACCTTCGCAAACAGAAACAGAAGACAGGCAGCAAAAAAACATGAACTCCCCAGGACAGGTTGGGGGAGATGTTTCAGTTTTCTCCTTTTGCAATTACCAGACAAGTGGCTGCAACAAGGAAAAGATTTCCATAAAGGGCAAAAAAAGAATTTGACTGATTAGTAAGAAGTTGGAGAGAGCCTCCAATTTCTGCCTATTGGGCTTCTATGCAGCAGGAATTAAAATTCCCCACTTTCCCTGCAGAGAACCCCAAACGCCTCCCATGCAGTGTCTGACAAAGGTTGAATGATTGTGAGACTCTAAGCCTAATGGCAGGAAGGTTTTACTGTGTTTGCAGCAAAGTGAGATCTGTTGTTTTCTACGCTCACTGAAATCTTCATGAAAGAAGGCCAGTTATATAGAAGGTTCATTGGAATGAAAGGCAAGCCAATTTCTCCTCATACGAGTGATTACATAAATCAGTAGGGCTCTAGTGTCCTGGAATGCGGAAACATCAGATGGCAGACAAGGAGATCGTGTGAAATTCAAAGATACCCTCACTGCGATCCTTGTGAGTATATTAAGCAGAACCAAACGGACTGAAAAAGAAAGAAAACTATAACTAGTGTGTCATGTCTTCTTATGATTAACCAAAAATAATCTGTTCATCGTTTTGGTTGTAGTTTTAACCATCTTCATTTGTTAATTTTATTTAAAAACACACTTTTTTTTTGCTTATGAGTTATATTTTGCTTATTTGATGACCAATTTGCAAGTCTCATTAAGAGAGCACAAGTTAGCATATATTTTTACACTTCTAAAGAAGATACTTTCAGATACTTTATGAGAACTATCAGTTCAGAGCATCAGACTGATACCATATCCGACGACACCCATCCCCAGGACGTGCCAAATGCTGATCCTGTCAGGCACCGAATGTCAGCACTCCATCATATGGAAGGCGTGGTGAGGGGCTACTGATAGGTCAAGACATAAACATACTTATCTGAAGAATATTTCCAAAGAGGAGCAACTGATCACTGGAGGGAAAGGAAAATATACTTTTCACCTTAACAGAAAAAGGAACTCATTCAGACTGGTGGTATCGTCGTTAATTCAAAAGTCAGAAAACACATTCTCTCCTCAGGAGAACCGGGGACCACTTTCTTACCTGTTTAAAAAAACCAAAGTATACTGTATGAAGCAAACAACCGCTTTTCAAAGCAGGGTGCTCTTCCTGTCTCTGGCTTCCATGAGAAGAATTGCAGGAAAATGTGTCTTGTGAGAGCTCACTCCATCTGCCAGAGGCTAGTGGGACGGGAGATTTTGCTACATGTTCACCCACCCCAGTCTAGGGGGAAGTAACTTTATTATTTTTTTAAATGAAGCAGTTCTACTCAGCCACCACGATGCTTCTGAAAATTGCATTTTATTAAAGTTTCCAGCTATTTAAAAAAATAATAAATGCAGTTAATATTGAGTGGTTTCTACATTCATATGAAAATTTATTTATTAGCCAGCACCAGATGCATGAGCTAATTATCTCTCCGATTCCTTGTCTTCTGTTTGCCCACAGTCAGCTCATTGTTTAAAGGCTTCAAGAACATTCAAGCTGTTGGTGTGTAAAAAAAAAAAGAAGAATGCATTTGTATTGATTTGTACTGGTAGTTCATACAATTTAATTAAAACACAGACATGAATGGAAGGTGGCATTGGACAGCTAATAAAATATGATTTGTGGTTATGATTTCTTCCTCGAGTAAGAATGCCATTTCTCTATTTCTTTAGTGTTTGGAAAACAGTCTTTTGTGTATAAACCAGGGGTTCTCGGCCTCGGTACTATGTACATGTTGGGCTGGCTCATTCTTTGTTGTGGGCTGACCTGTGCACTGTAGGATATTTAGCCCCATCGCTGGCCTCTACCCACTAGATGCCATGAATGTCTCTCACCCAAGCTGACAACCAAAATGTCCCCAGTCATTGCCAAATGTCCTCTGGAGGGCAACGACACCCCTGGTTGAGAACCACTGGTCTAGAGGGAGGAGAGAACCATAAAGATAAACCTGGCCATTAATACAATTTACTTGTCCTTTTAAGTTAGAAGTTAAAAAATTATTTCTAAGCCCCCTTTCAAATCTAATTGTTTCATATTTTCACATTCAATGGTGATTCAGAGATTCAGGGCACATGTCTGGTCTTTCTACTGGTTATGATGTCTCTGTGGGACTGACCTGCACACTTCTGCCCGTATTCTCCCAATGTCAGGAGAATGCATTTCCAACAAGGCTGGCAGCAGGGAGCAGCTGTTTTGACCACGGAGTTAAGCAGGTCTAAGCATCCCACGGGTGACGCAGTCCCAGGCTGCACTCTGTGGGCTAGCGGGTCATTTGTGCTTGTTTAAATGGTGTAACACAGATGCCTGAGACAGTGGTTAAGAATTGGGTTTTATACATTGCTGAGGGTAGCTGAAAAGAAGAGGAAATAGTGCAATATTAATCGCATTTATTTCTTTTTAAACCTTAGCCAGACAAAACAGTTCTATCAAAAGGTAAGTGCCTTATTAAAGCCATGCAAGAGGGAATCTGTCTTAGTTTGGGCCGCTCTACCATAGACTGGGTGGCATACACAACAAACATTGGTTTCCTAAAGTTCTGGAGGCTGGGAAAACCAAGGTCAAGGCTCCGGCAGATCCAGTGTCTGGTGAGGGCCCTTCTCCCTCTATCTTAAACGGCTGGGAGAAAACAGAGGCTACTTTCCTCCTGATCTTAAAAGGAAATAAATCTCATCATGGGGGCTCCACGCGAATGCTATAATTACCTCCCAAAGGCCCCAACCCCTAATACCATCACATTTGGGCTTCAACATAGAATTTTGCAAGAGCACATTCAGTCCATAGCATTTTTTTGTGTGCCCCAAGACATATACAAAAGAAGGACTGGCGAAGGCCCCACTAAAACAGAATTAGGGGCTTGGAGTTTAACCTTAGCCAGCAAAGGGCAGCTGTAATGAAGCTGCAGCTTGAAGGAGCCATCACATTGCATCTTCTGAAGGGAGGATGCTGCCAGGGAAGCACTGAGTCTTAGGCTTGTGTTAGGCCCCTTCCAACTCTCTGCAGCCTCCTGCTGTTCTTACTGTGTATAAATTGCCTAGTAAATAGCCCCAGTCATCTCACTGGAGCTGACGCAGCCTTGTAAGAGCCAATTGTTAGCCCCTCTTCCGACTCCTGACTAAGGAAGGGCAGGTTGGGAGCTTGAAGTCAACCATGGTGGGAGTATTTACACCATGGAAATTGGCCGTTGGCAAAGGCTACACACCAGGACTCACCCCTCTCACCCTCCACCCCCCAACCCAGTTCCAGCCTACGGTTAACTATTTACCAGCACTGCCTCCGAGCCACATACCTGTTCCCTTGGGCCAGTTTTCTCTCCAGTCATCTCCTTTCTAGCCCCTCCTTTGTATTCATAAATGTGGCCAACTTGCTTCTCTCTACACATCAATGATGAAGATGAAATCAGCCCTCAGAATTTTCAGCAGGTACACAGAACTTCACACAGCCCTATTTTTAAGATTTTGCCTCAACCAAATAGATATAATACACAATCCTGAAAAGTAAGAAAATAGTTCCCGAGAACCTAATTTTAACACTTTTTTTTTTCAAGGAAAATCTTCCGATGTTATCAGGGTTCAGTTCTGTGTGGTAGAAAATATGGCTTTTCCAGCCAGACTGCTGGGTTCAAATTCCACTTGTTTCCCTCGCAACCTCTATAGTCTTACACCAGGCACTCAGTGTCGCTGTACCCCCTTTCTTCAGTCAGGGTGAGGAATGCTACCACATCTATATCATATGGTTGTTGTGAAGATTAAATGAGTGAATAGTGTGAAGTCCTTAGGACACGTCAGGCACGTGGCAGGTGTTCATGTCAACGCAAGTCCCCACGCGCAGCACCACTGGTGTATAACCAGAAGGCTATCGTGGGTCACACACTAGAGATTGTGAACCCATCATGTGTGCACTGTTGGCCTTTATGTCTGTCATTCTGAAAACAATTTCAATCTATCTAAAGAAGGGTTATGAAGAATGTAAAATATAATGGATAATTTCTCCCTTATATTCCATGCTAAGTAATTTGGAGCTGATGACCCCCTGGGAAATGGAGAGGCGTTAGAGGTTTCTGAAGTAAGGCTCATAGCCAGATACCTTATGCACAGAACACCAATCTTCTGAGGTAAGTAATATCGTTTCTTCCATTTTCCAGGTGCAGAAACCGAGTCAGAAATGGTAAGGAACTGGCCCAGAGGCCCGGCATGAAAGCCGCTGGCTCTGGGCTCAGGCGTCATTGTCCCATCCCCGCCACCTCCAGGGGCCTTGAAGGTTATGGTGGGTGAAGGGGCAGGAGCTTTGGCCTGGGGTGGGCCCAGAGCCTGTCCTCTTGAGCCTCTGTTTCCCACTGTTTCCCTGCTGTCCAGCCCCACCAGAGGAATCTGCTGACAAGGAATGAAAACTTGTTAACACAGTGATCCGGGAACACTGAGGCGAGCTGGCCACTGCCGCCCCCCAGCTGCTGTGTAACTGCCAGCGGGTTAGGGATCTGAAGCCTTGGAAGCTGGCTCTCCAGCAAGATCCCAAGGCTTTAGACATAGAAGCTGCCTTGAGTTGGAGGGAGACAGGTGCGAATATTTGCTTTTTGAAAAAGATTTGACATTGTTGGGAGTAAAACCCACCCATCTAAGGGACTCCCCCCTCAGTGTTTTACTCCCAACACCCATCAAATAACTGGCAGCTTTGTATGATCCATATTCTGATTAGCTTTATATTGGAATTCAAAGCTGTTTCTCCTGGCAGGACTCAGTGCTTTGTTATTGCTGCCAAAATCTATGGGGACTGTGCCATTTGGTTGGGGGGTTTGGGTGTTGGTTTTTTCAACACAGAAAAGCTTTCAGTCAGCAGAGGTGCTTTTCAAAATGTCTCTGCGTTACTGATCCTTTGCACACGCCCTCTGGAGCAGTCAACCCCAGTGCCCTGGGGTATGTCTGCCTTGTCTGATCTTCTAAGGGACGGGGCACAGGTGGCTGCCGGGGCAGAGAAGTGGGTGTTGTGCTGACTCAGGGCCGTCTCTGCCTACAGTCACCCAGAGGTTCAAGGAGAGCCAGGCCACCTTCAGCAGCCTCTGTCCAGGACTCACCAGATGTCCTTTGGCCTGGCGGCTAGCTGTGCACCTGGCCTGCCAGCTACCAAGTCCCCAGGCGAGATACTTGGTGAACTGGCCTGACTCTTCATCCACCTGAAAGTCAGACGCCTGAGCTTAAAATGAGGGGAATAGAGTAGTTTCCAACCCCACCACCGGCCCACTACAAAACCCCCTCCAACTCCAGCGTTTCAAGAATGCCAACAATAAACATCACCTGGCCTGCTAAGATGTTAAACCCCATTTGAAAAGATTAAGGAAGATAAACAAAAGTTTAAAAATAAATAAGTAAAAATTAAAAACAAGTGGTAAAAGCCTCAAATTCAAAGAAAGGCTGAAGGAAAAAATGTGTATAACTACTTGTTCTTCTAATTATTAGCCTCACACAGAGCCATGACAAAATGACACCCATAGCGTGTGGGGCGGTCAGGAATGGCAGGGAGTGGCTTGGTGGGGAAGGCTTTCCTGCAGTTCCTGCGTACCGCTGAGAGCACCCCCAGAAGATATGGTGCTGGTCATGATGTTTGGTTGTTGGGGACCGTGCGTGGAGGGCGCCCGTGATCAGTTGGTGGGAAGACGACATGAAGGAGCATCCTTTCAACTGGAGAAAAGTAAAAGCTGACTTAGACTGACAGAGCTTGCCCCACCCGTGGCAATCTGGCTTAGCATTGGCACTTCCTGACCTATTTGGGAGACAAGGCAGAGTTAATCCAAAAAAGACCTGGGTTCGTAATAAGTCTTCTTGTCAAAAAGGGAGGAAAATACTTGGGGTTTTGAGATCAGGAATCCCAGAGCAACTGAAACAGTTTGTCAATGGCCAATGTGGGGGTAAAGACTGGCCACTGCTAACTTCGCGGCTGTCAAAATCAGACATTAAGAATGCCCTCGCCATGTCATTTCAAATCCCAACCTAGTGAGCCATTTCTCTGCAAGTCAACTGGCTAATATATTGTGTGATTCATCATTATATCCTTTACTCTTTAAAAGTTTCCCTTTCCCCCTTAAAATTCATCCCGGAAACTCTTAACAAAGGGGCCATTAGGCTACATGGGTCATTGGTTACGTAAACTGAGTTGATAAAGAGAGAGCATGGGGAGCGTGGATCCTGGCTTTGTTGAACCCACGATGCAGTAGGAATAACTCCCATTTGTGGTGAACTTTATATATGTCAGGAACTTCACATATTTCTTTTCTAAGCTCCAGAACCCAATGGGTAACTTTAGTAACTCCCGTTTCAGAGCTAAAGAGGCTGACACTCAGACAGGCTTAGTATTTCTGTTGTTGGTAAGATTCCACACAGCTGGTTAATGACGTAACCAGGATCTCACCCCAAATCTGATGGGCTCTCTCATTATCAAACCATGTGTTTTTACCACACAATAAAAAGAGGGTGCTTTTATCATTTAAGCCTCCTGATAGTTTTTTTAATCTGGGGCAGCAGTAGGAAGTCTAAAGATCTCTGCATAGGAAGATAGGGAAGCATAGCAAGTGAACTGGAAATAGAAGTGCACTTGACCCTTGAACAACACATTTTGAGTTGCATGGGTCCACTTATACGTGGATTTTTTTTCAATAAATACTGTAAATTTATTTTCCCTTATGGTTTTCTTGTTTCTTTTCTCTAACTTACTTTAAGAATACAGTATATAATATATTTATAACATACAAAATATGTGTTAATTGACCGTTTCTGTTATTGGTAAGGCTTCTAGCCCACAGGATATTAGTAATTTTTGGGTGGAGTCAGAAGTTATACATGATTTTTGACTACATAGGGGGTCAGTACCTCTAACCCCCACACTGTTCAAAGGTCAACTGTACTAAAATGCATACAGGATGCAGTGAGGGCAGAATTGACACTGCAGAAAATGTGATCTGTGACAATGGAAAAGAGAGAGATGAGAAGTTCTCCTGAATACAATGGAAAATGATGGAGAGATGAAAGCAATGAGGATGTGATTACAGAAATGGAAGGCAAAGAAGGGAAATCTAAGTAAGACTTATAGCTACTCTTGAAGGAAGGAAAAGCACAGTTCAGACAGAATCATTATTTAAAGATACAATTGTAGAAAACTTGTGTTCTAAAAGAAGACCTAAGCAATGCAGTCTGAAAGCGTTTATCATATTCTTGACAAAAATGAAAGCAAAAAGGCCCCACAGAGACACTTTCAAGCATACCCTCCCTACCTGGTGTGTCTTCTCTACACACCAAATGGCAGGAGTCCCAAGGTATGTATGTGTGAGGGCCATAACATCTGTTTGGACTCTAGTGCATGAAGAAAGCTGCCTCTACAGAAAGTTGTAATTGCAAAAATTTAGGCCATGAATGTTTTTCTTTTCTTAATCTAAAAACAGATTTCATGCCACATTAGCACATGCCATTACTTTACACTAAAACTATGGCTTATTCCAAAGTGTTGGTTTAGATAGGCAATTTTTGGTATAAATGGCATTGAGATATTTGAGTGCCCTGTCGGTGCCCCATTTTCACTTTTTCTCCTTTTTCTTCTTATCTGCCCCTATGTTTTTCCTCTTCTTAGTGTAAGGTTTCAGCCTACTAATACTTTTTGACATTGCTTAGCACAGCTGGTGACACTGAGGGACCAAGGGAATTTTTTGTGCATCCTACTGCAGGAGGGTAAGCCGGAAGACCAGAACCAGGGGCCTTACAGGTGACCTGATGGAGGTTTGATGGGTATGTGAGGGTCTTGCAGTTGGGAGATGGCAGCCAGAGAGTCTGGGATGTGTGTAAGAGGAGATTTCAGAATCTCACTGAGGGAGCTGAGGGAGAGAAGAATCAATATGATCGGGGAGTGGCATTTGCTCACAGTCCCAAAGGAGTTCCTGGGATTGGGGAACACGACATAGCATGAGGGGAACTTCCCAGACCAAGACGCCTTGGGCAGGCAGCTCATGGTTCTGGGCTTGTTGAGGCAACAGAAGGGGGCACCAGGGTCAGGGTTTGGACAGCATTGCCTTAGGCCATAACTGGGGTCAGATACAGAGAGACTGAGTCTAGGAGCAGAGCAAGGATGAGAATTCAGGCCTCTTCAACACCATTTAGCTGTAACCAATGTCTGAATCCTGTAACCCATTCTGCTTCCCTAAGACTTTCAAGTATTACTCCTCGCCATCATATCATCAAACACTGAACAGTTTATTCTTCTGAGTGTCAATAACCAATAGGATAAAATGGTATAGAACTCAAATCGGCTTTTCCTTGTACTGGTAGGATAATTCAGTCAGGCCATTTCCTGTTTTCTAAGTCTTCCTCCAGTAGAATGTCACTCAGTGTGGTTATATCTGGATGTAACTGTACTTATTTACTCCAAAATAATTTTAGGCAGAGGGTGGATGCTGGGTCTTCATAATTATTAGTGACTATATGGTACTTTTCTATTCATTCCAAAACCTTACGATTTCAGAGCTAGAGGAAAATAGTAAAGATCACCTAATTAAAATACCATATTTTATTATAAGTGAAAAATGAGGTTCACAGAGGTAAAGGGACCTGTCCAAAGTCACATAGCTAATGGTGGGAAGAAATGGGAACAGACTAGAAGCTTCTGACTTCCTGACTTGTGCTATCTGTGCAATTCTATGTCATGACTGTTGAATCACACGACTGTTGAAACAAAAGCTGAGAGACAGATTCCCTTAGAAAATTGTAATTGACCGTTGTCCCTCAGACAATAAAAACCACCTGGAACATTTCAAGAAATACATAACAGTGATCTGTGTTGAAAAACTTTCCCATTAATGCACACATACACACCCATGAACACTCACATACATACATGTGCACACATGAACCCTGCCCTCTGCCCTGGCTCCATTTTATACTATCAATGAGTATTTTACACAACCAACAACCTCATGAACAAACTGCTGCCACCTTCTGCTTCCTTTAAAAGAATGCTAGCACAGGGAGTTAGGCCTGAAGTGTGAGTAAATCTCCATCTTTCCAGAAGAGTGATCTCAATGCCTCCTTGGTCAGGCTATCCCCCTTACTGGGGCTAGAGATTGGATTTGGGGTACAGTGGAGCATAAGATTCCTGACTGAGCAAATCTTCACCCCAGAGATGAATGGAGCCAGTGGAAGGTTATTCTTATTCCTGATTTTTCCTTCATTATGAGGAGGGTGGAATATACATAAACTAATTGTATATAATGCACATCAGGTTCTATAATTACATAAACTTCTGTATTAGTTTCCTACAGCTGCTGTAACAAATTACCATAAACTCAGTGGCTTAAGACAACATAAATTTATTTTCTCATAGTTCTGGAAGCTAGAAGTCTGAAAACCAGGTGTCAGCGGGGCCACGTCCCCTTCTATGGCCCTGGGGAGAATCTGTAACAATCCGCTCTCTGGGTTTCTTGTGGCTGCCAGCGACCCTTGGCGTTCCCTGTCTTGCAGCTGTATCGCCCCAATCTCTGTTCTGCCGTCCCATGGTCTTCTCCCCTCCGCATGTGTCTCTGTTTTCAAATCCCTTTGTCCTTATAAGGATGCCAGTCACAGATTAAGCCCCTCCCCACACACACACACTCAAGTATGACCTCATCTTAACTTGTTACATCTGCAAAGACTCAATTTCCAAATAAGGTCACATTCCCAGGTATGGGGATTAGGACTTCAACATCTTTTTTGGGGACACAATTCTACCCACAAGAAGTAGTATCCACACAGCTCACTATTCTGTTCTTGTCTGTCACCGCTAATAAGTAACACCTCATGAGAGCATGAGCTCCCTCCTTGGGGTGCCCCTGGTAGGGCCAAAGTAGACAGGGCAAGCGGGGTTCTGCTTCTCCAGAATGAGGAAACAAGCTCATCGATGCTTTCTCACTCTCTTGCAATCCATAGTATTTTTGTACATGTTAAGCGTCTCATCTTACATTTTAAAACTCATTCAATTTACATTCCCAACTTTGTTTTTGTACGTCTCTTAACATCCTGGCTCCAACATGCATAGTAAGTGAAGTGTGTTTGGAGGGTCATCTCAGCCATCAGTAAAAGCTTTTCTCCAGCTTCACAAAGCCAGCATGGAACTTCATGTAAACAGGCCCCTGAGGCTTTTGAGATGATGCCAACAGGGAGTGTAAAGGTCATGAAATAGTTCCCATGAGCTACTGGTTTCTGAAGTACACCTTCATTCCTAAAAGGGTTCAATTTCTTCTTTGTCCATTTTATCTTACATACATTATTAAGGTTGTGTCCTTCATTTTAGGCAGTTGCTGAAATTAGGACTCATCTCCCTTTACTTTTGGAATGCGTACAACGCAGAGGTAATTTCCTCTTAGCATTAGACTCCAGTATTTGTGCAGAAGAGAGATTTCCGTAGGATCCCAAGGATACTTTCCATTGATCAGTATTGGCTCTGCTGCAGGGTGATTTTTGGCTTCACATGCAAATGTCCATTTCCGCAGTGTTTGTCTAGAGGAAAGCCCAGCTGGAGGCTGCGGGATGCTACAGTGCGGCTGTCACTCGAAGAGCTCCAGGTAGTCGGGAGGCTGGTCCTGCTGCCCACAGGGGTACAGAAGGAGCTCTTTCCCGAGGGAAGTGATGGGTTCCTCCTGTGAATCAGACAGCACAGGTCATTCTGGGCAGGCTGGTAAGATGTACACATAATGATGTCGTGCCCTTCTTACCTCCTCAGACGACATAGCTTCCTGCCTCCCCTTGATTGACACAAAGCTTTATTGGTTTATGACAATTTTAAAAAAGATATTCCTCATCCACAAACTGTCATGTATGCTCTCCCCCATGCTTGCATTCTACCTTAAGAGTGTTCTCAGACGTGATCCACATATGCACACGTTTTTTAGCATCTCCTATATGCTCTGCCCCAGTGGGGTCTCCCTGAGTATTTGAGGAGGAACTGGGCTCAATGATAAAGGAAATGCAATTAATAATCTTGATTATCAATTGGAATTATCAAAGATGAACCCCCCATTGCGTGTCTCAATCATTTTTCTTGTAATTGCCTCTCATGGTTAGAACTGCTGCAGGACAACAGGTCACAGAGCAAATTCAGAGAGTGCTTCCTCTCACCTTGTGATATTGCACCAGCTCGGCCAGGGTGGCGTGCTGCAGCTGGTCCACACCCAAGAAGCTGTAGGAGTCTGTAGAAGCATCTATGAGGAAATGTTTGCAGCCCTCCTCAGACAGGTAGGACAGGGCATAGCCTTTGATCTTTTCACTGACTCGGATCAGAAAACTGCCCGGCACACATGTGCTCAGAAGGTCATTTGCTCTCTTTACTGTGAGAATCCCTGTGCAAAAGAAAAGCAGGTATTTCAGCCAAATCATTTCCAAAACTCTCTCTGTTAAACATAGCTGTGTGAATAAAGTTTAGGAAAAATAAGTGTAACTTTATGTCCATTTGGGACTTCTTAGGACTACAGTAAAATATCATTCATCCTCTGGTATTTGGTGACTGGGCAGGGGAAGTTACATAAGCAAATGGATAGTATAAACGAGAGCATAAATGTTTAACCCTCAGGAGAACACATTTCCATGTATTACCCAGTTATAACAACACAGGGGTTAGATGGCTTCTCAGTCTGGTTGGACCCTTGACAGTTATCCTGGGAGTATTCGATCTGGAAGGGGACTTGAAGATGCCCTCAGTTTACTCACGAGAACTGCATGGCCTAGGGAATGATCCTACTTGGTCTAGAACAGTGGTTCTCAACCAGGGCGATGTCTGAGAGACATTTTAGGGTGTTATGGGTGGGAGGGGGGCGTCAGTGCTATTAACATCCAGTACGTAGAGGCCAGGGATGCTGCTAAACACCCTACAGTGCACAGGACAGCCTCACACTACAGAGAATTATCCAACCCAAAATGTTAATAGTGCTGGAGTTGAGAAACTCTGGTCTAGGAGTCAGCAAGTTAGTAACAGAACCAGGATGGATGCAGGTTCTTCAAAGTACCCTCCACTGTGTCTACTCCTAAAGAATGTTCATTGGCATAAAATAAGGAAAGTGTGTGTCTCTTTATATACTGGGGGTGCCAAAATAATGTGTACAAGTGGACACTTTGGTTAACGTTGCTCATGCAGTAGTTTGCTGTAATCAGAAGTGTCTGGACACTAATGGTAACCACTTTGAGCACCTCTTGTGGTTGGGGTGGGGGTCAAGCGTGACTTGCATTCATCTTTTGTTATCAGTATATATTGAGTATTACAATTTTAATGTTTTTTTCTTTCTTAACAAGTGTATACATTTTTTTGGCATGCTCTGTATATATACATATATCTTCATATATATTCAAAAGAATTAAACTCTTGATACACACACACACACACACACACACACACACACACACACACACACACCCAGGGACTGCACATTTGTGTCTATGTGTATACAGAGGGTGTCAAAAAACGTGTCTAACAAACAATAGTTTAGTGGTTACCAGAGGGTAAGGGGGGTGGGGGGTGGGAGATGCGGGTAAGGGGGATCAAATATATGGTGATGGAAGAACTGACTCTGGGTGGTGAACACACAATGGGATTTATAGATGATGTAATACAGAATTGTACACCTGAAATCTATGTAATTTTACTAACAATTGTCACCCCAATAAATTTAATAGGATTAAAAAAAGTGTATACATTTTAAAGGAAAAACTATATTAAAATTGTAATATTCAATATATACTGTTAACAAAAGATGAATATAAATCATGTGCATACATTTTTTTGGCACCCCTGGTATACACACACACACACACACACACACACACACACACACACAGATATTTGTGGAGCTATATATCTTCATATATAGATATCTCTTCACATATGTGTGTGTGTGTGTGTGTGTGTGTGTGTATGGTTTAGGTGCCTCATAAATTCACGCTAATCCAGACCAGACTTTCCCCCAATTAGTCAAAACTCATTAGGTTTGGTTCATATTCCAGATTTCCCTTCTTATTCCTATTGTGATTCTTCAGATGAATGAGCAATGTTACAAAACATATAGAAAGTGCACAAACACATCCTGGGAAGATGGGGAAGGTGTGGAATTATTCAGTGAGCTGTGATTTGGGAGGGAGGAGCAGCATTCTCCTCCTGTTCTTTTTCATTTCAGCAGACAGAAGCCCCTGCCTTCTCCCACAACTGATACTTAGTATCTTATTATTAGGAACAAAAAGAGCCTCCTGCTGAAAAGGCAATGGCTTATCATAGCCCTTTAGTCTTATTAGTATAGTTAATTGAGATTGAACCCTAACTATCCAGAGTAAAACATAAAGTAAAATCATTTCTATTTTCTCTTTTGTAAGTAGCCCTTTAATAAAGGCAGGATTTGAAAAACGTCACCTGTTCTCCCCCAGCCAAGACCCACAACCCGTCCTTCTCCTGCCTTCTCTTCTCCCATGCACCAGTGGGGGGCCCCAGCGTCTGCAACTTAAAGTTGCAGTGCATGAGGTTCAACCCCAGAGAGTCGCAGGGGTAAGAACTGGGGCTGGTGAAAAGGCTTGGCAGTTCCCCCCACTCACAGGCAGGACTTGTCCCTGAAATATAAGAACGACTTATGGCCTCCCTTCTAGGGCTACCATCTCTACTGCATTCACTCCCAGCAGGGTTAGTGGTGCCTACGCGTGAGCTCCGTCACATCTGGTCACCTTTCTGCCCTTTCCCTGATGAGACCGAGCCGCTGGAAACTGCGGGCACCGTGGATGCTGAGCTAGTCTGTTGGGTCAGCTGCACTGTCTGCTTAGGTGCTCAAATGATATTGGTAGATGCTCCGATAGATACAGGCTGAGGCTTCTGTTTGCCTGTTTTATCTTTCTAAACACATCTGGTCCCACTGATAAATTACAGACAACAACTGTAAGCTGAAACAAGGCAACAGGTAACCAGCCGGCCCAGGGACTGCACATGACCAAGGCGTGAAGACTCTGGACTTGACTGTCTGTGAAACCTAGGATATCTTCCACTGACACTGAAAAGTCCCCTTCAGAGCCGAGGGGCTGATAAACCAGGAGTGAAGGAGAAGCAGCATTCTGGAAAAAGGTTTCTCTCCCTTCCCAGACTTACTAACAGTCTGACTCTGAAATCCCAAGTGACTTCAACAGATGGGGCAGATGTTATACTTTATAACATCTGGATGTTATCCAGATGGATTTGGATTCCTAAAATGACAGCTATTCTGGGAAATTATAACCAAACCGGGGTTAAGGTCAAATTCCTTTTAAAATCAGGTCATATAGTAGCTGTAAATCAAACTGCCTGAAGCCTGTCAATCTGTAATTATTACCCATGACACCGGATCTTGGCACCATCTAATCTCCAGAGACACCAGAACATGATAAAATGATTTTGTGGCAAATCACAGGTCATAACGGAGACACCTTGCACACAGTGGCACTGACAGCGGGTTCAGAAGGTAAGTGCTATTGAAGCTAGGCTTTGTTCTTTTTGCTTTAAGCAGATTTTTTTTTTTAAAGCAGCTTGAGAGACAATTTCCATACAATAAAATTCAGCAATATTAAGTACGATTTGATTGGTTTTGACAAATGTACAGTTGGGTAACTACCACCACAATCGTAATATAGATTGCATTTCTATTACCCCAAATGCCTGTGGCCTTGAGGTATTTTATTAAAGATTAGAATAGTAAATATCTGCTTTTTGGAATTCTATTTGGGAGTGAGCAAAACAACACCCAGACAAAAGCGTGCTTTTTCCTTATTCTCCCAGGTGGGGACAGGACAAAATGTGTACGGAGTGAAGTCTCCTTGACATTTCTACTTCACCAGACTGTGAGATTTAGTGAACTAATTCATTTATTGGACAAACAAATCTCAGTGGTATATTGTTCACTAAATTAAATCTCACAAGTAAAATAAAAAGCACGATACGAGCATTCCCAGTATGTTAGTTGTCAGATACGCGGTGGCATTAGAGTTAAGTAGACCCGGGCCTGAATGATGGCTCGGCCACCACTATAGTAGAAGCCTGGGAAAGAACTTAACATCTTAGTTCCTAGGTTCTTATTCTATAAAGTGGGAATAAAAATTACTTCCTTTAAAGTGCTCAAGCTAATGCTTGGCACATAGTAGGCCCTCAAAAAATTACCACTCCAACAGAATCTTCTGACAATTAGAATTAATAAGCGACTTGAACTGTGTCACTGGATTCAAGATCACTATATAAAAAGATAATTTCTTCACACTACCAACAACTACTTATATAATTTAAAAAACCCTTTTCCAAATAGAAACAAAAACAAAACACTGTAAATGCATGGGACTAAATATAGTTTGATTTTTTTTTTTTGATTTTTTTTTTGGTAAAAGTGCACGTTCTGTATGGGGAATTTATTTAATGATTTAAAAAGAAATATAAGGAGAAATTTATCATGTTCATGGACGGAAAGATACAATAACATAAATATGGCAATTATCTCTCCAAATGAATCTACAAATTCAATGCATTTCCACCAAAAATCCCAACAAAAGTTATAAAACTTGACATGTTGCCCCTACAAGCTATGTGAGCATATAAGGGGGCCAAAATGAGTTCAGACAATTTCTAAGAAGTCAGAGGAGGGAGAAATTGCCCTCTTAGATATAACGAATTATTACAAATATATAGTAATCCCCATCTACAGGATCTTGGCATACAACAGAGGTAGCAATACAACTCAGCGGAGAAAGGTAGGACTATTAAATGCATGATATTGGGACAACTGGTCACTCACATGAAAAAGAATAAATTAGGTTTCTATATTGCATATCATACACAAAAATAAATTATAGGTGGACTATGTATTATATAAGTAAAAGCCAAAAAGGAAAAGTAGCTAAACTCAACCTCATTGAAATGAAAAACGTCTATGCCTCAAAATATGCCAAAAAGTGAAAAGGCAAATCACAGACGAGGAGACGAATGAGCAAGAAGGAATTCTGCAAGCAGACAGCCTTTGCCCTTGAGCTGCCAGTCTTCCCTGAGTCTCCAATCTAGCAAACAACCCAGCAGATTTTGGACCCACCAAGCCTCTGCAGTCAGGTAAGCCAGTTCCTTAAGACGTTGGCCATAAGGAGAGTGATTTCAGGAACAGTAACTGCAAAGGCCCTAAGGAAGGGACAAGTGTGTGTCAGGGACAGAAGGGAGACAGGAGGTGGAGAGCAGTGAACAAGGTAGGGCATGTGGTTGAGATGAGCAATGTCTGGGGCAGAACAAGTTGGTTCTTGTGGCCACAGGGAGGAGTTTGGGTTTTACGCTCGTTGCAGTTTGATTATGTTGAGGACAGGGGACAGCAGAGGAAAGATGGAGACCAGTTAGGAGGCTGATACAGGAGGCCAGACAAGGGATTGACATAGGTGATATGGGTTATTCACATTATGATAAAGTCCAGAATTTTTTCCCATTGAAGGGGCTTAGCAGGGCAAGATGCTCTAAGACATACATTGAAGTATTTTCAACAGTCCTCCCAAATGACTGTGAGTAAAACATTTTCCAAATTAACTGACATTAATTTGCATATTATTAAAAAATTTGAAAAATACCAACTACAAAATTCCTTCACGAGGCCTTCTGCCAAAACTGTTGGGGATTCCATGGAGACTGCATGATTCTGTCATTGTACAGTGTAGCGAGGTGGGCCACGAATTTGCAGGGAGGTCCTTCCCAGGGAGCAAGTGGAAAGTATCCTGGGGTCAAACGAGTGCATGTGACCTGGAATTAGATCCCTGGTCTCCAACCCACTAGAAATACGGGAAGCAGCCAAGAGATGGCCGGCAAGTTTCTGCATCATTCCATCCGGGTCCTAACACCAAATTGATCCATGAAGCTAGAAATGTGCTTTGGCTCTCGGGAAAACTAGCAAAACATGAAAAAGAATGTGAGGATATTTTCAGTGTCTTCTCCCACAAGCCCCACATAACCAGTGGGACCAAAAGTCCAGTGAAAATTGAGACCCATGGTCTCTGTGAAAAAAAGCTTTAAATTCTGGTTGAGAGAGTAGATGTGGGGAGACTTTGTACATCTAGATTTGCTCAAGATCATGAAAAGATGCTCAGGAAGTAGAGTTCCGTACTTCATTTCAGGATCTCTCTTGCATTTGGGATGTTTCATCAAGCTCCTCCATCTAGGAGTTCAGAGGCAACATCCTATTTCACCAATTATAAAACTGGCATCACAGAGCATGCACCCATGGAAGGATGTTTCAAAGCTGTATACCATTTTGCTTCATTTTGACCCCAAGTGGGAAAAGAGACCTGACACAGATCTGGAGTCTCCACTCTTCTCTGCCATTGAACTGAATGTTGGGGTTCCCTAGGGTTTTGTCCCTGGTCTTCTCTTACCATTCTTCCCCACTCACTCCTGGAAAATCTCATCCCTTCATGCCTTTAATTATCTGCTGATGACTCCAGTCTGTTATCTCTAGCACTGATCCATTAATCCTTGCCAAATGGATAGTGCACATGACTGCCTCAAAGATATTTCCAACTCAACTTATCCCAAATGAGCTCATTATCTTTCTTCTTCTCCCCTTTCCTGTCTCCGCCTCTTCCTATGTTGCTTCTCTCAATTGACAGCACGCCACCTTCCACCCAGCCCCACAAACCAGAGACCCAGTAGTCTTCATTCCCTTGTCCTCTCCTACCCATGCCCATCCTTATGTAAAGCTAATTAAGAGAAAAGTAAAAGTATGAACTTCTGTGGGGTGAAGAGTTAGGCGACTAAAGCAGTCACTTAAGAAGGGTAATTTATGGAGTATATGACAATGAAAGGAAGAATTTCCTCCCCAATCTTTCAAAACAGGGTCCCAGATAAATTAAACAATTATACTTCAAGATGATATGTAATCCATCTTCTCTTTAGGATAGAAATACGTGAAATTTTGTTTTCTTAAAATTGAAGACATTGATTCATATTGACAACATGGCTATGTATTTATTAATTACATTGTTATATTGTATGTTAATTATTTTGCTTATGACTATGACAAATATTTGTATAAATGAAAATAAACTAATAACAAAGCAATTAATAAGTTACTATATGTAAAACTCAAGAGTCTTATTTTTAAATCAAAGTTCCAACTTGATTTTTAGTCCAACTGTGTCTTCCGAGCTTTTAGCAACTGTTTACAACAGAACTGCCTGTTAAAGTACCAGGGTTTTTAATAACATCCACTAATATTTTCAATTTCTTACTCCTTGCCGTTAAAATAAACTGCCACCTTTATAATCAGGGATGACAGCACCTTCTGCCCAATGACACAGAAACTACAAAGTGACTGATTTCCTCAGTTCTTATCTTAAAAAAGAAAACAGAAAAGGCAATATGAGACAAGCAGTGATAGCCAGGACTAACGTGTAATTGACGCATGTTCTGTTCATCTTTTGACCCTCTTATCACTCTTTCTGCCTATGTCTTCAGAACAAAATGGAAAGGAAGGAGGCATGAAACTTGGTGCTAGGAGAGAGGGAGTTCTTCTAGGAATGGACACTTACTAAAGCCTGAATTGCCAAAGCACACATATTTTCAAGGAAAACTAGACAGTTCTGCAGTAATGTTCTGACTGCAAAAGCAGCCCTTTACCAGAAAGCCTATCCCCAAATAAATTTTTTTTTAAAGAGTTTGCTATGTTATGTGTTTGGGAGCCTACTTTTGTGGATATATTTATGTGTCAGATGATACTACTTAAAAGAGAGAAACTGAAACATAATTCAAACCAAGATACCCTTTAGGACAAGTGTCCTCTGTGCGAAAACTTTATTTTTTGTTTAAAGTACTTTTGTTGTACATAGAACCAATTAGTCCAATTTAGCCACAGACTTTACAGAAGCCAATTGAAGCAAAAATCCACTTCCCTTTACTTGGAAGTCCAAGAAATTGAGAAGTCAGTGAAATGTGAGCTGGGTAGAGGGCTTGAATTAATCAGGTTTCTAGGGTCAAATAAAGAAATGGTTTATTAGCTGATATCTGATTAGGTTCCAACAAACTCACTTTGTAGCCTTAACTATGTCCTGGAAATAAAGATCAAAAACACAGAATTTTTAAGTTAAAGGCCGCAAGTTCTACTCCTTCATTTAATAGCTGAAAATGATGCTCAGATAAATTGATCTGCTACAGAGAAAGAAGATGATTTGCTCCAGGTCACTCAACTAGTTATGGGAGCACTAACCTTTCAACTGCTTGACCGATGCCCTGCCCACCACACCCAATGGCCATATCTGACTCTCCCTCGAAGGACCGTGGACCGAAGGCGGTGCCATTTGATGCAATCAAGTGCCCTACGGTAGGGAAACAGGAGGCACTGCTTTCCCTATCCACCCGAGGGTGTCTTATTTGTGGTGGGAAGTTAACCCACAGGGCATGCAGTCCTTGTGACTGCTTTCTGAATGCACCATGAGAACGCGGCTCACTGAGAAACCTTTGAAGAACTGCTGTGTGAACAGCATTTCAAAGACTCCTCTTGAGCAGCCCAAATAAAAGGAAGCCTTTATTCTTTTTGCTCTCCTGGTGATTAGCAGTTTCACCCACCATCAGATGAGGTCCCATTGAGGGAACCTCTGCACTCACCGTGGAACCAGGGGGCTATGGTGTCAGAGGTTTTCTCATAGCAGGCTCGCAGAGGTAGCTGCTCCTCTTTAAACCATTGGATGATGTCCTCCTGGGCAAAGCTGGATGCTGTCCTTGTCACTCCTTGATTTCTGTTGTTTATAAAACCATTTTTCAAGTTAGATTTAACTAATTTGAAAACAATGCCTTCAAAAATCTTTAAATATATATGTGTATACATACATGTGTGTATATATATATATATATACATATATACACATATACATATACACATCTATCTATCTATCTAGAGAGAAAGACACAGAGAGAGAGAGAGAGAGCAAGAGAGAGAGAGAGCATGAGAACTACAGACGCTTGAAAATCTAATTACATGCGCTGAGCTAATGGGAGGTGGGCCCCTTACACACTGACATACAACTCCTCAAGAGCAGAGCATAGACAGGAAGATAAATCTGTCATTTGTCCTTCCAGTCCTATAGGGCTCGTCTTGGGTATGAGCTACTGCTGTGTTAACACATAGATTTTAATTTATTTTTAGTATGAATTAGAAGCTTCATTAACTCCCAATTAAAATCTGAGAAAATAAGCATTAAAAAGTGAAATCCACCTCCAGCACTATTTTCCCGGAGAGCATGTACTTGCAAACACAATAAATCAAATGCAATAAAATAAACTTCTTTCCTAACATTTTCATTATTCAATTTTCTCTTCTTTCTCTGTCCACTAACCTCCCTGACTTGGTTTCTTCTTTCCCACACTTTGAAGAGGGTTAGTTCTGTTAAAAGACTGTCTGAGAAATATAAAGTTAAAGAAGAGTGTTTCAAGATAGGTAAGAAAAAGATATATGCAGCAGAAGCATTTGGAAATCAATTCAGTTCTGGGATTAAGTCAATTTCCATTATAAAAAGTACCACTGCCAAGGTAATAAACAGATTTCCAAGTCCTACACAACAGCCCATTAATTTTGAGCAGAATTCAATGTAAACACAAAAGTGAGTCTGAATGAGCTAGTGGAATGTCCTGTCATGTAAACCAACAGTATAGCTCTTTATGTTTTTATGGTAACATGCTACCACGAGTTACAGGTGACATACATATCAGATGGACAGATATACATGTATACACACATATACATATATACACACATACATAACGTTTTGGAGAAAATAGCCTATAATATTTGACTTTCCTGGGGAGGAGACACCACACACACATGAGATTATATAATAAATTCTCTTACTAGTTTTCAAATTACGTATTTTTCCCTTGGGAAGTCTTTAGAGATCAAGCAAAAACTCCCAAGGACAGCTAGTCTCTGTGTTTTCCTGGGCTGGCTCGTACCTGACCTCGGTCATCCCTCTTTAAAGTGCCAGCCCTAAAACCATCCAGTCTGGCTGCCTCACGAGAAGCACTTCATGCAAGTGTCTTAAGTCGGAAAAAATGAGCTAACTAAGCACAGCTTAGAACAAGAATTGCCCTTATAAGGCCACCTTCACTGCTGTCAGTCACATACATACAGTGTACTCTAAAAATATTGCAGGCCACGGCACATTACGAGTCAGACTCCCACCCTCAGAAGAGCCTGGAGAATGGGAGTGGGTACACAAACCCCCTTGCCAGGTCCATGGCCAATGCACGCAGACACGCTCGAGTACCTGACAGGGCCCTGTGCAGAAGCTCACACCTTTGTGACCTGGTCACAAAACTGCAAGGAAACCCGTTTCCTGACTACCTTTCTTGTTTTGTTGTCCATAAAAATCATTCCCCGAACTGTCACTTTGTAGAACATGGTCATTTAGTGTTGGTCCCCAAATCCCAAAATGGAATCTTTCTGCTGAGTAAATAGAAATAATTATAGTAGAGGAAAAGGTCCACCTTCATGTTTCCTCTGAGGTCATAATCCCCATTAGGAAAAAACCTTGAAGATAACTACTGACTCCAAGCAAAGGGAAATTTTTGTTTGGTTTTTTATTTCCCCATTCTCATAACAGAGAAGTATTTTCAGTTTTTCTTTCAGAAGGCAAGGCTTTAGACAGTTCTGTTTCATCTAATCAATATCTGGCTTCTCCTGGTTATTTTAAATATTGCCTTCCTATATATTAAAACATGAAAAACATCCCATATCTATAACCAGGAGAAAAGAATTTTATAATCAGTTAACATAAGGGATAGGGGTTGTCTGCTATGACATTATAGCGCTTTTCTTCAGGGATTTTCCAAAACAAATTGTTTTGTCTAATTACCCACACACAGGAAGCAAAGGTTCCATCATCACCAAATAAGTTCATTCCAAAAAGGAACATTTCCAAATTCTCAACATGTGAGTGTGTCTGTGTAGCCCAGAGTGAGAGTTACCATCAAACCTTTAATCCTGAGCAGTGAAAATATTGGGAATTGTGTCCCCTTGTCCCTTCATTAGCTCACCTGCTGCCACCAGGTGAAGGTGGGATAGTGGCACAGGAAATTAGTGAACTCAATGCTCATGTTCACTAAGATATTGTTGGATATATTAATTATAACCGCTGTGGACATTTT
Organism: Rhinolophus sinicus; assembly: GCF_057876585.1. NCBI lineage: Eukaryota > Metazoa > Chordata > Mammalia > Chiroptera > Rhinolophidae > Rhinolophus > Rhinolophus sinicus. Next base: position 136,042,465 of record NC_142516.1, read on the forward strand.
ACAGGTAAGAAGAGGATCAGTGTTAGACCAGGTGTCTCAGGAAGACGGGCTTAGAGGTGAGGCTGAATTTAGTTACACAGCCAGCCAGCTCGCCCTCCGCTTGCTGAGGCCTGTCATGCAATTTGTCCTTACTCAGCTCATTTCAATCCTTGTTCTTAAAGCCACCTCCGTGACTTCTTACCTAAGAGGCGTTTGAGGGTATCCCGCTGGGTTTAGGAACTTAGGCTTGGGTGGAAGGGGAGGTCTTTTTGGTTTTTGTGGGACACTTTGCAGTCCGTCCCAACTTCTTCCTTTTTGGCATAACCTCTTGTAGTCTTCCCGGGCTTGTTTAGCCAAAGAGCGTCTCCTCTCATCAGCTGCTTTGGATTTTCGCACTAGAAAAACAAAAAAGGTTTGAGACAGGCCCTCATCAGCCCACAGAGATGGTCAGGAGAATCAACACTGCAGCTGGTGAACAGATCCTGTCATCTGATGATAACAATGAGCAATCACCATCAACACCTATTATTCAGATGGTTGGGGCTTGCACAACTGCCCAGCGTTCCCTGCAGAATTCCTCTTTATAAGGGAGTTTGGGGACTTTCTGAGAGGGAGGGAGGAGGAAGAGGAGGAAGAAGGGACAAGATAGAAACGTGGAATTATTTGAGAATTTCCTGCAGTTGGTAAAACCAAGTGATGAGTCACAGCCTGAGTGAGGATGCCAGTTGGAAGGGGGTCTTTGAATAATAAGAGGTGATGTCATATCCTTCACACACTCGAGTTCCAGATGTCACATGCCGTGAATCACGAGCAGAGATCAGGCTGTCTGGAACTCCTTCCTCAGTGGCTCAGCCTGTGCACAGGGTGAACAAGCAGTGAGGCTCACTGCATGTCCCACTCAGAACCCACTGGCAGCTGAACCCATCGTAAATCGGCTGACAAACCAAAAAGTAAAGTGATTCTTATCACAGACAATCCTAGAACATGCTGGTACACATAACAACACCCCAAGGCTGCCTTTTAACATTGCCTTATAAAATAGAGGGTTTATTGTTTTATTTTGCTTTTGTTTTAGCAACATACTATTAAAGGACTCTAATGCAGGATGTAAGAATCATTTTTATTAAGTGCATTTACACTTCAGGCATTATTGGTCAAATCCTATTATGTTTGACTCCAAAGAGATGCCAGAGATGCTCCATGATGTTAGGATTTCACTGCACAGAAGTGATTGGATCTTGCAAATATTTTCATTTCACAAAAATTGTCCTTGTAATGGAACTGAAGATCAATTCAGGATTCTTAACGTCCTGCAAACATTGCTACTCCTCAAGGGCTGATGTGGCAGTTAAGCATTCTTTGTCTCAGTCAGATGGAAACCCTTGTCCTATTTCAAACCTGAATTCACTTAGCATCTTCGAGCATGCTCTGCTCGGCCTTCGTCTGCACTGACTTCTTTCCGAGGGGTTTATCTCTGGCAGTGCTAACTCCAAAAGGAGTCGGGTTTGGATCACAGGCATGGGAGAGATGCTAATATATCCAGCCTGTTATTCCTGTGTTCTTCTGATTACAAAGTAAAATGTGTTCCCTATTCAAAATTCAGACAACTACAGAATAACAAGAAGAATTCACATAAGTCATCTTGAATCCCACCTCTCCAAGAAAACTAATGTTAACATGTTAATAGCCTTCCAGTTCTTTTCCTTCATATACTTAGACATTTGGAAAGAAGGATATTTTTTATACTATTTTATAATGTTTTTTTCTCTGCAAGCTAAAAAGATGTAACATATTCCAAGGTCGTAAGACACTCTTCTGAAACATGTTTTTTTCATAGCTATATACCACTCCATCATATAGATATATCATAACTTTGATGGTACATGAATTGAGAACCTTTCTTGATGGTGATGAGTTGAGACTCTTTCTATTCAACAAGTGGTTCGTAAGCCTTTGGGTAATAATTCAGTGTTAAAACATCACTCAGCGACCACTTTAAGTACTTTCTAGATTGCTCATTTTATTACATGAATCAATCTGCTTTGAGAGGCCTCTGGGTACTCACATGATGCCTGCCACTCTGAATCTTCTTTCCAGCTCTTATAAATCTGCTTGGTTTTCTCTTCATCAATTTGTTTTATTTCTTCATCTTGTGTTTTCTTTGTGGATTCTTTCTTCTGTTAAAAAAATCAGAAACAAACGCTACTGAGTGACCCTGGCAGTTTTCTTGGATGAGGAGGGCTCTAGGCACACCTGGTTTCTATCTAACTCCCTCTGGCCCCTGCGGAGGCACGTTGGTGTCGCGGGAAAAGCCTGGTGTCCGCCATACTTGAAGCCAGCTCCACCGCTACCTGGTTGCAGCTCCATGGCTGGTTACTAAACCTCTCTCAGGCTGGTTCCCTCTAAGTAAAATTATGAAATTAAGACTATTTCATAGGGTTATAATGAGGACGAAATAATTTTTTCAAAGTGCCTACTACAGTGTGTCACAGATAGTAAGAATTCAATAGATGTTCATTTTCCTCAGACATAGCACTTATCTGCTTTAAATTGAATCCTCTGATGTAGTGTGTAAACTCTGTTGCATGGTACCAGTGTAAACACGACAGTACCTGCCAGGTTCCACAGAATAACAGTACATTCCTAGAGCAATCTCAGCTGTATCTCCACATGCCCTCGAAGCACGTGTCTGAAAATGTGGTACTTATACATGATTTTAGGTGGTTCAGAAAGGAATTTCTGTTTGTTTTAAAAAGAGAAAACAGAAAAAAAAAAATTTTTTTTTTAAAGCACGCTCTTTAGAAGGAAAATATAAGAAAAGAAACATGAGTCTTCCTCTAAAAAGGAATTTGGTGGTATTTTTGTGGTAAAATATACATAACCTAAAGTTTACCATCCTATCCATTTTTAAGTGTACAGTTCTGTAACATTAAGAACATTCCAGGGAATTAGTTTTCAACCAATGAGAAACTAACACATCAAATCATTTAGACCTAAAAAGTACTTTGGTTATTTGGTACAGCCTTCTGAGCATAAGAAAACTGAACTTGCAACTTGGTGAACTAAGTAAAAGCCTTGGGTAGATAAGTAATGAAACACGCTGAGAGGGTCAGGAAAGACTGGCTGTGCTTCATTTCATTCTCCATCTCAAAAACGAGAATTTTTTTTCTTTTGTGTTTTCCTAGAAAGATAAAGACTTTCTTGATGTTAAATTATTTCACCACAACTAAAATACAAACCTTGATGTGAAACTTTTTTTAAAATCATAGAAATCATAGTTAATGTAAATGGGGATAATTTGTAAACTGTACTTCACTTCAGATGTAACTAAACTTTTGTGTATTTTCATTTTTTAAAAGACTTTTAAAAAATATAGCTAACATACAATATTATATGAGTTTCAGGGGTACACCATAGTTGTTCAACATTCATATACCTGAAGAAGTGATCACCGTGATAAGTCCAGCGACCGTCTGACATAATACCACACTAGCACAATATTATTGACTATATTCCCCATGCTGTATGTTAGATTCCCTATGACTTATTTGTTTTATACCTGGAAATTTGGACCTCTTATGTCCCCTATTTTATATTAATTTCACATGTACAGCATAGTGATTAGATATTTATATAATTTAAGAAGAGATCCCCTCATTAGTCTAGTACCTAGCTGGCATTATATTAGATTGGTGCAAAAGTAATTGCAATTTTTGTAGTTATTTTTAGCCCTTTAAACTGCAATTACTTTTGCACCAAACTAATACATAGTTATTGCTATATCATTGACTACATTCCCTATGCTTTACATCCCCACAACTATTTGATAACTACCAATTTGTACTAGTTAATCCCTTCATCTTTTTCACCCTGCCCCACAAACCCTCTCCCATGTATCACAACGATAAATCTAGTACCCATCTGACACCATACATAGTTACTACAATATTATTGATTATATTTCTTATGCTATATTCTACACCCCCATGACTACTTTGTAACAATCAATTTGTACTTCTTAATCCCTTCCCCTTTTTTCACCCACACTCCCATCTGGCAACCATCAAAATGTTCTTGTATCTATGAGTTTGTTTCTGATTTGTTTGTTTGTTTAGTTCTTTAATTCCATATATAAGTGAAATCACATTACATCGGTTTTTCTCTGTCTGACATACTCCACTCAGCACAATACCCTTCAGGTCCATCCATGCAGCCACAGATAGCAAGAACCTATTCCCTTCCCTGGCCAAGCAATATTCCATTGTATATATGTACCCCTCCTCTTTATCCATTCTTCCATCAACAGACACCCAGGCTGCCTTCACATATTGGCCATTGTAAACAATGCTGCACTGAACATATGGATGCACATATCCCCTCCAAGTAGCGTTTTGGGTTTCTTTGGATAAATACCCAGAAGTGGGATTACTGGGTCCCTCTTTACCCCAGCTTTTTTTTTTTTGGTTTTGTTTTGTTTCCATTTTCATGAAGTATCTTTTTCCATCTCTCTACTGTCCATCTGTGTGTGTGTCTTTAAATCTGAGTGATTCTCTTGTGGGCAGTATATGTAAGGGTTTTGTTTTTTATCTATTCAGCTATCCTATGTCTTTTGATTGGAACATTTAATCCATTTACATTGAAAGTAATTGTTGATAGATGCGTAGCTATTGCCATTTGGGTTAAAAAAGTACTTCCAACATTCCTTGTAATACTAAATACTGGTTTGGTGGTGATGAATTCCTTTAGCTTTTTCTTGTCTGGGAAGTACTTTATCTGTCCCTTGATCTTAAATGATAGCCTTGCTAGGTAGCATACCCTTGGTTGTAGGTCCTTGCTTTACATCATGTTGAATATTTTGTGCCATTCCCTTCTGTCCTGCAAAATTTCTGTTGATAAATCAGCTGACAATCTTCTGGGAGCTCCCTTATAAGTTACTAGTTGCCTTTCTCTTGTTCCTTTTAGGATTCTCTCTTTGTCTTTAACCTTTGCCATTTTAATTATGATGTGTCTTGAAATGCTGTTTCGGTTCATCTTGTTTTGGACTCTCTGCACTTACTGGGCTTGTATGTCTATTTCCTTTACCAGGTTAGGAAAGTTTCAGTCATTATTTCTTCAAATAGCTTCTCAATCCCTTCTCTCTTCTCCTTCTGATACTCCTATGATGGGAACGTTGTTACGCTTATGTTGTACCGTAAGTCTTTTAAACTATCCTCATATTTTTGGATTCTTTTTTCCTTTTTGCTGTTCTGATTGGGTGTTTTCTGCCACCTTGTCTTCCAAATTGCTGATTCAGTCCTCTGCTTCATCTAGTCTGCTGGTGATTCCTTCCAGTGAATTCTTTGTTTCAGTTACTGTATTCTTCATTTCTGACTGCTTTTATATATATATATAGTTTATATGTTCTTTTTTATGTTTGCTATCTCTTTGTTGAAGTTCTCACTGAGTTTCTGGAGCATCCTTATAACTATTGTTTTGAACTCTGTATCTGGTAGTTGCTTGCCTCTATTTCATTTAGTTGAGTTTCTGGAGTTTTCTCCTATTCTTTCATTTGGGACATATTTCTTTGTTCCCTCATTTTGGCTGCCTCCCTGTGTTCGTTTCTATGTATTATGTAGATCTGCTATGTCTCCCAGTCTTGGCCAGGTGGCCTTTGTACTAGGTGCCCTATAGGGCCCTGGCACAGTCTCCCTGGTTACCTGCTCCGGGTGCTCCAGGAGTGTCCCTTGTGTGTGCCCTCACGTTATAGCTGAACGTTGAGTGCTACTGGCACATCAGTGGGTGGGATTGACCCTCAGGCTGATTGGCTGTGGGGTTTGGCCACACCCACAGCTTATGTGCTGCTGTGTGGGGAGCTTATCCCATGGAATGGGATTCGCTCAGCAGGCACTGATGCCTGTTGAGACTGCCCTTTGTGTATGCCACTTGTGGGGCTAATTGGGTAGTGCTCTGATGTGGTCTGAAGCCAACCTCCAGGTATGTTGGTTCTGGGGCCTCTTGGGAGAGGTTCTGATGCAGGCCCAGGTCACCCACTGCTTGTGACCAGCCAGGGACTACCTGATAGGAGGTATAAAGTGATCCATGGTTTTTTTATGCCGGTGCTAAACCTGGAGGCACATGGGAGAAGCCACACTGCGAACTGAGAATGGCTGCCACCAGTACCAGGCCTGGGGTAGCTCTGCAAAACCCCAGGACGCCCAGAGTTCTGCTGCCACCTGCCGGCTCCCTTAAAGTTCAGCTGCTGACAAAACCTCATGTGCTATGCAAGTTGGGTGAGGCAGGGTCTCAGGGAGTCAGTACCATGGGAAGCATTGTGGTCACCAGGTTAATGTAGACTCTGGTTTGGTGCTAGTACTGAGCCTGGAGCTACTCAGCAAAAGTCTCAGAGCACAATGAGGCCAGTTGTCACCCACCTGGGGCCTGTGGATTCTGATAGTTTTCCAGGAAACAGTGTAATGTGGGCAGGGCTGGCTGCTAGCGGAGAAAGTGCTTCTGGTGCTGGGGGAGTTGGGTGGGACGGGGTCCCAGCGAGTCAGCAGAGTGGAGTTCTGGAACTCACCAGACCAATGAGATTCAGATTTGGCCGTAAGCATAGGGGGCGGGCTCGATACATTAAAGATGGCTGCCGCCTGCCAGCTGCACGGGAAAAGGACCCCTCCCAGGGAAAATGGAGCTCTCCTCCAGCCCTGCCTCAAAGCCATACACCTCAGTCTGCTCCCTGTATGCTTCTGATGCCCCCCGAATCACCGACCCTCCGATGGAGCCCAAGGTGAGTGCCTGCGAGCGAGTGAGTCTGTGTGAGGGCAGTTTAAGAGGATACTGGGTCTCCTGCCACCTTCCATCCCACCTGGATGGTTGGAATCCCCACTGTTTTTCACAGGCAGATGTTGTAGGGGCTCCTCTTCCCAACGCCAGTACAGCACCAGTTCTCTGGGCTGGGGAGTATGGAGTGGGGCTGGGGTCCTTCGTTCCTGCAGGGGGAACTTTTGCAGCCAAGGTATCCCTCCCAGTTTCACCCGCCACACAAAGGTATGGGATCAGCCCGTTTGTGTCTTCACCCCTCCTCCCAGTTTCCTCATGGCTTCTTTATATCTGTAGTTATAGAACTTCTGAGCAGCCAAACTTCAGATGGTTCTCCAGGTTGATTGTTCTATAATTTAGTTGTAATTTTAATGTGTTCCTGGAATGAAGGAGGCACAGCGTTTGTCTACTCAGCCATCTTGGGTTTCCTCCCTGAAAAGCTTCATTTTTCCCTTACCTTCTTTCCCTGCCTAGAGCTAAGCCCCCTTGGCTTGTCAATATTATAAAAACCAAAAAACAGCTTTTGGTGTTTGAGATGACTGCTAAAATTTGCCATCCCCTTACTGAAGCTGTTTAGAAGCTTGAAATACAGAAAAAATGCTGCTAGCAATTTTTAAGCTTAAACATAAGAAAAACTTAAAAAGTGGAGCTTTGTTCATCTTCCATATGCATATTTTAAAATGGTTTAAATTGATTAGAAAAATATAGTTATAACATTAAACTATGACACCATGGATATTGTTGCTTAGGAAAAGCAAGAAGTTTACAAAAGCGAGTCTATCTAAGTAAAAAATAATGCAGACAATACTCAAATGTCTGAGAGTGCTATATTTAGTAAATTATATTCCTTTTTAATCTTCAGTGTAATCATATATGGGCGCAGTGGGAAAGGAGACAAAAATCAATGAGTTTCACAGAGTAATAGCAGATGAAATCTGGCCCTGACCACTGTATTTATTCAAATCATCTAGAAAACTTGATCTTTACTTTTTCTACTTAGAAAACCATCATTTCCTCTTTAGAAATGTTTTGCTGGAAGCAGATGGGTCCAAGATGGGGACTGTGAGCCAGGCATGGGAAAGGCAAGGTGAAGGCTGGGGAGTGAAGAGGCAGCAGGGCTGAAGCTGGACACTAGACCAGATGCCGAGGTGCCGAGGTATGGAGACGGGGGTAGCAGCTTGAACTGTCACAAGGTCTCCTACAGAAAGCATTCTCATCTGGCCCGTTGATGGAAGTACTTCCCGGTCATTCCTCATTAGATCCTCCCCAGTGCCCCTCAAGTAGGAAGACTCTATTTTGTTACCTTTGTTCTACAGAGAAGCTTGCTAAGTTATCTGCTCGTTCATTCTCTTGAATTCTGATATCATTTCTTATTAGAAGGATAAGAAATTATCCTTTTCTTAGAGAAAGGAAGAAATGGCACATGACCCTCGGCATTCTTGTGAGAGGGTGTGAAAACTGTGCAAATCTGGCTCTCTTGCATCCAAAAATGTTTGAGAACTACTGATCTAGTCCACTCCCCACCCCAGTTGAGACAAGAAACCTCAGGCCTATTCTAAACAGTGATGTGCTTCAGACTTCAGACCACTTCTCTTTTCCATCTAAACTCATTCTCTAGATGACCTCAGCTTTCATCATGGCTTGAAATAACACCTAGATACCAAGTTCCTTATAAGAATGTATATGATTCTCAGCCCTTATATCCCTTCTCATGTGCTGACCTCCCTGCCACTCCTTGACAATGTCAAGTGAGCTCTTGCCTCTGTGCCTTCATACTTGCTATTCCCTCTGCCAGGAGAATACTTCCTCCTCCACCCCCGCCGAACGCCATCCACATAGCTCCCTCTTCGTTCCTTCAGGTCTCTACTCCAACATCACCGTCTGAGATCAGCCTTCTCTGACCACCTCTCTAAGGAACCAATTCCCACCCTTCTAGCATTCCTCAGCTCCCTTATCCTGAATTGTTTTCTTCCATAGCAATTATGACCACCTGACTTCATAGAACTGTTGATTATCTGTCTCACCTAACTGGAATAGAAGCTTCCTGAGGGCAGGGCTTTTACCTGTTTTGTTCACTGTGTCTCCAGTGCCCATAACAGTGCCTAGCACATGGGAGACACTCAGTGCACAGTGGTTGAATGAACACACAGATCCTTTGTCTTTCTCACCTGTCTTCATTTACAATGACATAATGTACTCCAGGCAGCATCACTGAAAATTTCCTTTCGATACTCTATTGCTGCTGTTTTAGAAAGAGGTACGTAGGTATTACATTGGCAGTATTCAGGACTACAGCTCCACAGCTTCATCATGATTTTTTGAAGTGTCAGACACGCGAGTTATCCCAATCCATGCGTGTCCCTACAGATAAATCAGGGAATCAACTGCACTGTCCACAGAACAGCAGGCCTCGGGGCCAGCCTCCACCCCAGCCCCCATCTCAGGCCTCTGGTCAGTCACAACCTCTCTGTACAGCCTCGTACTTTTCAGCACTCTGCAGGTCAAATCCTATTACTGTTTCCAAGTGCTAAACTATGCCTTATTGACTGTGAGCAATGGATGATGCAATGACAATTGAGCATGATGCAATGACAGCCAAGCATGATGGAGGAAGTGGGCTTGGCCTGTAGAAAGAATCTCTCGTCTGGATGGACGAGAGAGAGATCTGAGTGCCCGGAGGAGCTCTGGCACAGTGGACATGGGTGACACAAGAGGCTGCCCATTGTAAAGGGACAGGCTCACAGAAAAAATGGACACATAAGCAACTTAGTCTGAAATCACTATTTCCACCAAGTTTAGTGCTTCCTTTATCACTCTCTGAAATCAGTCTGCCCTCAGTATTTGCAACCACCCAGGATATCATCTCTGTTTTAGATCTTTGGTAAGGAGGCTAGCAGACACGTCTTGGCATCTGTTCTTTTCATGATACTCAAGACTTTTTCAACTCCAGATAAACAGGCAAAGATGAATAGCTATGTCCACAAGCTTTTAAAAATAGATTCACGTTGTGCTGCTTAATTTCATTTCTGCATGAGATTAATATACCAATTTGTGAACCATTAGTGGGAATGACTATGCATTTAGCCCCCCGAAGACAGAATGTAAATCTTTTACCTGGTGAAATCCATACGACTTCATACGATTGATAGAATCTGCCAGCATTTGTTGAATATTTCTTGAGGAACTGGAGGGTGACTAAAAATTAAATGAAACACATTTTATACCATTTAGAGCTGCAATGAAATTTCAGAAAATAATCTGTTAATGCTTCCCTCCTTTCAACGTCGTCTAATGCTGCCGCCACCCTCACAACTGGGTCACCAAAGTTTCCCACCAGCAACTGAGTTCCAGAGCCGATCCCAAGTGAGGAAACAGGGTGTGAAGCCTCAGCCTCCCCTCAGGGGGGCTTAGAAATGAATTACTGCCCCAGAGCCAAGGACTGGTGGCTTGCTCATGACAAGTGGGTTTGGGCATCTTGCTCCCAGCACGTCCCAGGGCCCCTGGGATGACTTCTAGATGTCAATATTACTCCTTAATCTAAATTCTCTTCTTCCTCTCTTAATACCGTGTTTCTCCGAAAATAAGACTTAGCAGGGCAATCAGCTCTAATGCGACTGTTGGGGCAAAAATTAATATAAGACCTGGTAGTATATTATACCCAGTATTATATTATATTATACCAGTATTATATTATATTATTATATTATAGTATATTGTATTGTATTATATTACATTATATTATATTATATTATATTATATTATATTATATTATTATTATACCTGGTCTTATATTACATATAGTAAAATAAGACGGGGTCTTATAGTAAAATAAGATGGGGTCTTATATTATATTTTGCTCCAAAAGATGCATTAAAGCTGATTGTCCAGCTAGAACTTATTTTCGGGGAAACACGGTATTTGCTCCACCCATCCCGTTTCAGGTGAGACAAGAGAAACGCTTAGTCCCTGCCATTTGACTACATTAGCCTTGCTCCCCATCTAGGACTGGAGGCATGCCTAGAATACCAGTTTGGTGCCTGGGCACTCTGCCCACTTTCCCTGCCTGATCATATTGCTCCCCTCTCCTTCCTCTGACCCCGTTATCCAGCCCAGTATCTGGATTTCTGCTACTCTAGATGGATTTCCCAAGAGGCCATTCCTGCCAGTGGGGTTCCCAGATCCACTGCCTGGATTCCCTGGTGTCATTCCTGCCTGCCACATGCCAACCCTTCTGGCACTGTGACAGAGCTGGCATTTCACACCAGGTACCTCTTAAAACCAGGTCAGTTACACGGGCCCCTGTCACCCTGTCCCTGGCTTGAGTGCAGAGTCTGGCCCAAGTCCCAGCATGGGCAGACACATGCCCTGTATAGCCTGATATAACCACCCACTCCACATTACCATGATTTTATGCCTTGTGCCTAAGGACTCATTCCTGAATTATGGCATAGATCAGAAGTTTTCTATAAATTTTCAGCAAAAGCTTGGTACCAAGGTTCAGCATGGAGCACAGAGGGACCTTTGGATCATTACTATGCTATGTAATAAACCAGTATGGCTACCTCAATTTTGCCCCCCCCCCTTTTTTTCACAGTGGCTACACATGTAAGCTGCATTTCCCAGCTGCCCTAGCAGTTAGGTGTGCCTATATGAATAAGTTTTCTCCAATATAATGCAGGTGATAACAGGTATTTGCCACTTCTATCCCGTTGAAACCTCGTTCACACATGCCTCCAGGCCACGTCCCCTTCCTTTGGGCTGGAATCATGATAGCACTCACGCTACTACTAGAGACAGCAGAGCCACCAAAAGCCTGAGTCCCTGAATGGCTGTGTGGACCTGAGTGCTCCTGAACCAGAACACTCAACCTGGATGTTATAAGGGAGAAAGATGAACTTCTATTGTGTCTTAACCATTGCCATTGTGGTCTGTTTGTTGCAAAAGTTTAGACTATCTTAGCTGATAAAGCTGGTCACAACAGTTGCTGTGGGTATCAAGTTCTCTGCTGAGATATTTTCACTAATCACAGGGAGTGCTATTAACGCTAATTCCACTAATGGCCTGCTACCACCAGGCACTGTGTTAGTGACAGTATTATTTTTATTCCTGACAACATCTCTGATGGACGGGCAACATAATGCCCAACTTTCAGATGAAGAAAGTGAATCTCAGAGGAGTTGTATAGCTTACTTGCATCACACAGCTGCTTGAACCAGAGTTTATGCTTTTTCTATTAAGTCAATATTGTAATACTGAAAAGAAAATGAATTGCAGGTCAAAGATTTCTTATGCTTATTACTTGGCAAAGTCATGAATCCCGTAGGTTTCACATTTGCTACTTACCATATTTTGTCTCTTTTTTTTCTTATTTTAATATTATCAAAAGATATATAGCTGCTATGCATCTAAAATAGAACAGACCAGTAACCAGTTCCTCTATTTCTGAACAAGTTAGAACTGTTCTAACAGGTTTGGTGTAAGTTCGTCTGTTCAGAAATCCAAGATGACTTTGAAAGTACTGGGCTTGCAGACTCTGAATGCATTTCCACTATAAGGGGTGTGAGCTTTAAAACCAAGCTCACTCTCCCTTTCCTCATTGATATAAGATCTATAGGGCATCAGTTTCTTCTATGTTGAAAATTCAGGGCAGGAAACCTCCTCAAGTACAGGAGATAAGGCTCCAACCCTGCTAGCTGCACTCCCAGCCTCTCCACTTGTTTGTTTCAGAAGGACCAGGACCTGGGCAACTAGCAGAGCTGTGGACCAAGGTTTTGTCAGCAGCACGTCCACCACGCTCAGCCTTCACACTCCTGAACAAACTGTTAGTTGCTTCCTGAATTAGCACCAGGCTAATAGGCATCTGACACTGCTCTTCTAACCCATGTTTTCCAAAGTGTTGTCTACTTTGTCAAACATTTCTTCCCCTATCCTTTGCCTATTACTGTCATTTGCATGGGTACAAAACTTTCACTATGTTGTATGAGTTATTCTTAGAATTATTCTTTCAACTCGACTATTCATCTATATACATATACAACATTGTCTCCTCAACACTTGTTTTTTTAAGTCTTAATTTTTCTATCATTGCCGTATTCCTTTTCTTACTAGCACTTTCAATATACTCATTGCTTTTGCACCTGTGAGGTATGATGGGTTAATAATATTCTTAAAGTAAGTCAACACTAAGCACCGACACATGAACTGGACGATGAAAAGGATGTGATGCCAGGGACTAAGGGACGACTGTAACCTTTAGCCCCACCTACTGGTGCAGTCAGAGTTGACATCTTTCCCTGAAGGTTTAGGTTTTGTTTTCAGTTACCAACACTCAGAGTTGGTTCTTGAGTATAAGAGTTTTAGCATAGGTATTGATTAGTTTCACAGCCAGCCCCCAAATTAATACTTCTCTTCAAGTCCTTCTATATGTCTATAACATATTGTAAACTCTAAAACTATTCACACATACAAGGAATCACATTTTAAAAAATACTTTCAAAATGAACCAAAATTTGCTATTATTTCAAAGTGTTAAAATAACATGAAAAACTACATTAAGACTTGTGTAGAACAGTTTCATTCAGGTGCATGTACATGTTCTACAAATCCATGAAATATACCAAGTGCAAAGTCATAAATAGGCTCAAAATAGTGTGATCTACAAGAGCTTTCCTTATTAAACATAGTCAGATTAGTGGCTCAAAAGTGATCATTTATGACACCAATACCAGAGGGGGACAACCTCAGGAGTACTGTGGCCACACTGGGCAGCAAGGATGAAGAGGCTTCTTGGAGAGGGTACCGTGCCCTCTCTGAAGCATCCCTATGAGGCTGTGTTCCAGGGATCTTTAGTTATTCCTATCTGTAACACAAGAAACGGATGGAAACTGCCTATCTACCTTCATAATTTTTGCTTACGAAGCGCTTTCAAGTCCAATATGTCATTTGACATTCATATCAACCCCATGGAGGAGTCAAAGTAGGTACTGTCGCTTTACCAAAGTAAGGTGACCTGTTAATAGGAAAGCAGACACTGAAAGCCATGGCTTCTCCGTGTCTATACCTTGCTCTTTCAGTGAGGTGTCCCAAAGAAAACACAGTTCTGCTCTCATGCATGCAAGCCCCTGCAGTCACCTCCCATCTGCTATATTACAGAGACTGCTGCAGCTGTTGAAACTATGGGCAGAGTTAAAGCAATCTTATCTGCTTCATATTTGCTTTATTTAAAAATAAAAACTGTGACTAATGCTACAATGAACATAGGCATTATTCACAATAGCCAAGCAAGCTAAGTGTCCTAGGATGGAGGACTGGATAAAGAAGATGTGGTACATACTATATACACAATGGAATACTACTCAGCCATAAAAAGATGAAATATTGCCATTTGTGACAACATCGTGGATCTTGAGTATTGTTATAAGTGAAATAATTCAGAGGGAAAAGGACGAGAACCATATGATTTTATTCATGTGCGAGATATATAAAACAAAAAGCAACAAATGAACAAACAAAACACAAAAAAACCAAATTCACAGATACAGACAACAGAATGGTGGTTACTGGAGGGGAAGGCAGTGGGGCAAGGGATGAAGAGGGGAAAGGAGATCAAATACGTGATGACGAAAGGAGACTAAGCTTGCGGGGTGGTGAGCACACAATAGAGTATACAGATACATTATAAAGTTGTACACCTGAAACTTACATAATGTTATTAACTAATGTTATCCCCAAACTTAGTAAAACACATAAAATAAAAACTGCCATGTACTATTTATGCAAAAGATCCAAAAAATAAAAGGAAAAATTGAAAGCCAATGGCATAGAAACCTAGTGGGCTTCCTGTGGACACCAAGTCCTCTCTAATCAGCGCAGACCCAACTAGATCTGGGAGTGGAGCCCACCCAATGTTGACCGAAGGATAGTATGTAGGTATGTGAGCGTGTTTGTACATATACATATACACATATATACACACATATATACACATACATGTATACACACACACACACACACACACACACACAGAGGGTGCCAAAAAAATGTATACACATTTTAAGAAAGGAGAAAACTATTAAAATAAGCCAATGGTAACCATTTTGAGCACCTCTTGTAATTGCAGAAGTCAAACATGACTTGTAGTCATCTTTTGTTATCAGTATAGATTGAGTATTACAATCTTAATACAATATTTTCCTTTCTTAAAATGTGTATACATTTTTGGTACCCTCTGTACATACATATATATTTTTTTAAATTACCATTACACTTAGAAGCATGGCAATTCAAATCTACATAAGCAATTGGGTTATCAAAAGATGCTGCTAGCAACATTGATATTACATGGTTACAAATTATATTTCCCCCAGAGAGTCTGTATCATACGAGAATTATTCTAATTACATTTTTAAAACTAGTTTGAAAAACAGTTTATTCTGGCATCTAAGTTAATATTCACTCTGTTTAAAAGTAGGGCTATGCAATCAAACAAATGCCAAGCAACTTTAACTCCAAGTAAACCAGAAAGTTCCAATAAACGGAACATTTTTAGCACTCAATTTTTATGGTGAAGATGAAAATCATGAATTAATGAGCTAAAATCAAGAGTTTACTTTTGAAAACAAACTACTAGGTTAAGTATTTACTTATCCTGTTCTGACACCTCTTAAATCCATAGTGTTCCTTAATAGACTGATAGAATAATAACCTCCCTGAGGGCAAAGACCATGTCTGCTTAATTCACTGGTATCTGGAGTCTCAGCAAACACAAGAGGCACTGGCATTTAGTAAAGCCTCAATAAATATTTGGTGAATGAATGAACACATTATAAATTCATGCAGCACTTTCTCTTCAATTAAAACATATTCAGGCTAGTTTTAATATTAATCAAGGTAGACTGAATTGAATTCTCTGAAAATAGATGGCCTATAACTCACCCATTTTGCTAACCAGGTTACTGGAATAATTAGGTCTTTCTATTTGCAGCCATTGTAAATAAAAGGGGATTTTCCCCAATGACGGCTATAATATTCAGGTTTTCAATATACTGGGATTTAGCTTTTTCTTTATAAAACAATGAGAGAGTCAGAATAATGGAACTGTGCTTTGATAAAAGTTGCAAAGAATAAAAATAGAGACAGAGTGGAGATATTTTCCTAAGGCCAACTAGAGTAATAAAATGAAAAATGGAACAATCAATTTTACTGTTGAAAATACAGTACACAGTCCCTGTGGAATGATTTTACTGAAACATGAGTTAGGACAACAGATACCTTGGGGAATCCTTTCCCTGTTTCTCTAATAATGTTTGTAGCAAAATCTATGCATAGGGACTACTGGATATCCTGACTTAAAAGTATGGCCCACTCGAATATGATGTGTAATTTTAAGGCACAACTTTAAATAATACATTGTCTTTAGTGTCTGAGTTTATTCTGAGCATATTAAAGCATAGAACTGCCATATTAGATAAACATCTGTCCACTTTCATCACACCTTCTTCCAACAGCCCCTCAAAGCAATGTGCAAACAGCAGAACTGAATAGTAACATCCCCAGAAAATGCCATAATGCAGAACTGGTAAGGACTGTTAGGGCAAGGCATTTCAGACAGGAAAGAGTTTCAAAGGCTGCTCTTACATTCTCAACAGAGAGATACCTGACATATAACCCATGGGAAAAAAAAAAATGAACAGAGGGAATAAAGTAATGATTAAATATAAGGTATATAAGTATAAAGTAGTAATAAAAGATTGTTAAGTGAATAGATAAAGAGTCTTAAAAATTTGGAAAGGCTTGACACAATGGAAAACAGGAACCTAACTATAAATAATAGTAGAAAATAATATTTATGTCATACATACTACTTTGCATAATTTATGTATATTATTTAGATTCTGACATTCAACCCAGTGGATATATAGCTACTGCAACCTCCATTGCTTAAATATTTTTATTAAAACTGTAGTTAGCATACAATATTATATTAATTTCAGGTGTACACAATAGTTATTCAACATTTATATACCTAAAGAAGTGATCACCATGATAAGTCCAGCAACCATCTGACACCGTACCACACTATCACAATATTATTGACTATATTCCCTATGCTGTACATTACATCGCCATGACTTATTTATTTTATATCTAGAAATTTGGACCTCTTATTCCCCTTCCCCCCCTTTTTAAATTTATCAATTAAAGTTAACATTCAGTATTATTTTATATTCATTCCAGGGGTACAGCATAGTGGTTAGATATTTATATAATTTAAGAAGTGGTCCCCCTGACTAGTCTAGTACCCACCTGGCACTATACATAGCTCTTACCATATTATTGACTATATTCCCTATGCTTTACTTTACATCCCCACGACTGTTTTGTAACTACCAATTTCTACTTCTTAATCCCTTCACCTTTTTCACCCTGCCCCCAACCCCCTCTCATCTATCACCCTGATAAATCTAGTGCCCATTTGACACGATACACAGTTATTACAATATGATTGACTATAATCCTTATGCTATACCCTACATCCCATAACTACTTTGTAACAACCAATTTGTACTTCTTAATCCCTTCCCCCTTTTCAACCAACCCCCCCAAGCCCTCTCCCACCTGGCAACCATCAAAATGTTCTCTGTATCTATAAGTCTGTTTCTGTTTTGTTTATTTTGTTCTTTAGATTCCACATGTAAGTGAAATCACATTGCATCTATCCTTCACTGTCTGACATACTCCACTCAGCACAATTCCCTCCGGGTCCGTCAATGTTGCTGCAGATGGCAAGAACCTATTCCCTTCCGTGGCCAAGCAATATTCCATTTCATGTAGGTACCACATCCTCCTTATCTATTCATCCATTGATGGACACCCAGGCTGCCTCCACATCTTGGCCAATGTAAACAATACAGCAATGAATACATGGATGCACATGTCCCCTTGAAGTTGCATGTTTTGGTTTCTTCAAATAAATACCATGAAGTGAGATTAGTTGGTCCTTCTTTGTCTCTTGTTTTAAAGTCTATTGTACCTGGTGTTAGTATTGCTACCCCAGCTTTTTTTATTTTTTAATCTCCTTTTTCATGAAATAACTTTCCCCATCCCTTTACTTTCAGTCTGTATGTGTCTTTCAATCTGAAGTGAGTCTCTTATAGGGAGCATATGTAAGGGTTTTGTTCTCTTATCCATTCAGCTACCCTGTTTTTGATTGGAGCATTTAATCCACTTACATTGAAAACAACTGTTGATAGATATATAGTTACTGCCATTTTATTATTCATACTTTTTATCTCCACCTCCACCCCATCTTAAAGAGTCCCTCTAAGATTCCTTGTAATACTGGTTTGGTGGTGATGAACTCCTTTAGCTTTTTCTTGTCTGGGAAGCTCTTTATCTGTTCTTAGATTTTAAATGATAGCCTTGCTGGATCGAGGGGTCTTTCTTCATTGTAGGTCCTTGCTTTTCATCACTTTGAATATTTTGTGCCAATCACTTCTGGCCTGCAAAGTTACTGTTGAGAAATCAGCTGACAGTCTTATTGGAGTTCCCTTGTAGGTAACTAACTGCTTTTCTCTTGCTGCTTTTAGGATTCTGTCTTTGTCTTTCCTTTGCCATTTTAATTACAATGTGTCTTGGTGTGGGCCTGTTTGGGTTCATCTTTTTTGAGACTCTCTGCACTTCCTGGGTTTGTATGTCTATTTCCTTCTCCAGGTTAGGAAAGTTTTCAGTTATTATTTCTTCAAATAGATTCTCTATCCCTTGTTTTCTCTCTTCACCTGCTGGTACCCCTATGCTGTGAATGTTGTTATGCTTGATGTTGTCCCAGAGGTCTCTTAAACTCACCTCATTTTTAGTTTTTTTTTTTTTTGGATTCTTTTTGCTGTTCCAATTGGGTGTCTTCTGCTACCTTGTCTTCCAAAATGCTGATTCAAACTTCTGCTTCATCTAGTCTGCTCATGATTCCTTTTAGTGCATTCCTCATTTCAGTTATTATACTCTTTACTTCTGACTGTTTCCTTTTTTATGGTTTCAATGTCTTTATTTTTTAATGCTTGCTATCTCTTTGTAGAAGTTCTCACTCAGTTCCTTGAGCATCCTTATAACCATTGTTTTGAACTCTGTATCTGGTAAGTTGCTTGCCTCCATTTTGTTTGGTTCTTTTTCTGGAGTTTTCTTCTGTTCCATTTAGAAAATATTTCTTTGTTTCCTCATTTTGGCTGCCTCTCTGTTTGTTTCTATGCATCAGGTAGGGCCCTATGTCTCCCAGTCTTGCCAGGTGGCCTTTTGTCATAGGTGTCCTGTGAGGCCCAGTGGCACAGTCTCCCTGGTCACTTGTGCCGGGTGCTCCAGGAGTATCCCTTGTGTGTGCCTTCCTGTTATAGTTGAGCCTTCATTGCTGTTGGCATGGCAGCGGGTGGTACTGACCCTCAAGCTGACTGGCTATGGGGTGCGGCCATGTTCACAACTTAAGGGCTACTGTGCGGGGGGCTTACCCCACTGAATGGGATTCGCCCCATTGGGCTCTGGTGCTTGTTGAGACTACCCTTTGTGTGTGCCACTTGTGGGGGAAATTGGGTGGTACTCTGCTGTGGTCTGAAGCCAACATCTAAGTATGTTGGTCTGGGCCTCTTGGGAGGGGCTCCAGTGTAGGCCCAGGTCAGCCACTGCCTTTGACTGGTTGAGGGGTACTTGGTAGGAGCTACAAAGCTATCCATGGTTGATTGCTTCCTGTGCTGTACGTGGAGGTGTGTGGGAGAGGCCACACTGTGAACTGAGAATGGCTGCCACCAGTACTGGGCCTGGGGTAGCTCCCCAAAAGGCCAGGACACTCCAAGTCCTCCTGCCACCTGCGGCTGCCTTAAGGTTCAGCCACTGATAAAGCCTCCTGCTGTATGCACATTGGGCAAGGCAGGGTCTCAATGAGTCAGCAGGGTGGAGGAGTGGAGTTCAGCAGGCCAGATTCAGATTTGGCCCATGGGGGCGGGCTCAACAGGAAACATGGTACCCACTTGCCAGCTGCACAGGAGAAGGGCCCCACACAAGGAAAATGGGGACTGTCCCTCTAGTCCTTACCCCGAAGTTACACACTCAGTCTCTCCCCATACGTCTCCAACACCCCCAGAATCACCGTCCCTCCAGTGGAACCCAGGGTGAGTTCCTGCGAACACCCTTTAAAAGCATGTCTGGGTTTCTCCACAGCCTTCCATCCCACCTGGATGATTGGAATCCCCACTGATTTTCACAGCCAGAAGTTGTAGGAGCTTCTCTTCCACTCACTAGTCCTCTGGGCTGGGAGCCTGGTGTTGTGGGTTGGGGTCCCTCTCTCCTTCCTGGAGAACCTCTGTGGCCAAGATAGCTCTCCCAATTTTCATCCGTCACACATGGGTGTGGGACCATCCCGTTTCGCATTCTCCGCCCCTCCTACAAGTCTCGACGTGGCTTCTTTATACCCTTAATTATAAAACTTCTGTTTAGCTAGACTTCAGATGGTTTTCTAGGTTGATTGTTCTATAATTTAGTTGTAATTTTGATGTGTTCACAGGATGAAGCAAGCACAGCGTTTATCTACTCTGCCATCTTGGACCTTGTAACCTCCATTTTTTTAGATAAGGAAACTGAACCCCAGAAAGGTTAAATGACTGACTCTAAGTGATCAACAGGGACCCACATTTCCTAATTTAGGATTCCATAGTTTTCTTCTCAGCACACTACTTCTAGTAAGTTGGATAAGTGAATTATTGCAATTATCACTTGCAAGCATACAAAATAAAGTTGTGTTCCTAACTTCATAATGTACAACTCTCAGGACTAGAAATGTTTTCCTCTCTTGTAACTTACTTTATATTAAGCTTTTCATGTAACATACTATTTTTAAAAATACAATAGCTTAAATGGCTTTTAAGGCGCAGGATTTCTGAATCTATCATATATAGATTTTTATTCTACAAACTACCATGAAATTCTATTACAGTTAGATAGAACTGCTTGGATAATTGTGTAACTCTCTGATTATGGTTCTACCCTTGAATTAATAAAATAACCAAAATTAATGCTTCATTTTTTTTCAGTTGGTATACCCAATGCTTTACCTCTTACAAAAATAATATTGAAATGCTTCCTGCATGTATAGTAGAAGGGAGTATACACAAGGGAAACAATTATTGGTTTGGGATTATCCCTTTTTTCTTCACATCTACCTCAATCCTCCAAATTCTAACTTGCATCTCAGGAACACATTCCCATCCTCTTTACAGTGGGATTCCTTATTGTAAGTGTGAACCCAACTCCCTTTCAGGGATTGGAAATATGGCTGTCTGCAGACAAGAGCCAGGCAGTCCCAAGATGATTTCCCCAAGTCCAGACACAGAGCATCTACTCTGGGGCGGGGTGCAGGCTTCTCCACCCTGCCTACTCATCAAGCTTTGGTATTCACTTCTGATTAAATCACCGAAGGGACTGTGCTCAAATACCGCTTGTCATCCTTTATAGAATGCCCAAACCACATAAAACCCCAAACTTTGATTGCTATGCAAGAACACCTGGAGATGAATAAGGATCAGAAAGCAAAACAAAAAAAAACCCCAAACAATTCAGCATATTATTTTCTATTCTTTTAAAGAAGTGGTCTGATCTTTGTATCTTGTTTCTGAATCTCTCCTTTATAAAGGCAAACAACCAAAATCCGGTTTTAGAGAACTGCTGGTTTCTGAGTAGACAGTAAGCTTAACTTTGGTTTGGCAGGGATAGGGAAGAAGGAAAACCTAAGTGGAAGTCTTTCATTGTGTGTGAAACTCATTTTATGGGTTGTTCCCTCACTGCCATCCACTAATGGGAACATAATGCTATGAATTAGAATAACACTTAAAAATATAACTGAAAGCCACGACGGTTTCTATGTAAAGTTTACAAGCAAAATGTACATTTTGATGGCAAGTTTTTGTTATCAGTTATTATAGTGAAATGACAGATTTATGAGCTAGTATCAAAGCCTTGTAGCAGTGTGAGAAGTGTGTGTGTGTGTGTGTTGTGTAACATGTGTGTGTCTGTGTGCACATGGCAGAGGTGAAGAGGCAAGAGGTCTCAATTCTAACTCCATTTGGTTAAAGATGATATGAAGGGGAAGCATCTTGGTCAAGACTTTTTAATCTGCTAGCTTCAAGGTCTTTTATTTATTTTTATTTTTTTGGAATGCTTTGAATCCTAGATGTGTGTGTTCTATTTTTTTTTTTTTTTTTTTTTAATCTCCCATTTTGTAGTGTGGTCCACTCTGAAGGCCATTTCTGTAAAAATAATGACTAATTCTCTGGAGATAAAATCTAAAAGTAAGTAGACATAGTTTTATTCAAGGTCCCCTTTGGGGCAAGGATAGTGCAACCTCTGATTAATGAGTTCCCAGCCTACAAATTACATATAACAGAGAAACACAAAGGGGCTTATCTTTGAATTAGCATTCTCTGCCATTCTCCCAACCACACTAAAAACAGCTGTTCTCTCCCAAATTCTCTTGCAGAAAAGGGGGGAAAAACTGGCTGCATTCAGAGGGCTGTCCACACTGGGGGTCACTAAGGATCTCCATTCAGATGAGAACTCCAAGTTCTTATCCCAACTCCTGGGAATGGGGGAGTCTGCTCACACAGTGCATTGCCTGTCATTTTTCTGGCTCCTATTAACTCCCCATCAGACTTGTCTTTGCCTGGAAATGGCATCTGCTTCCCAACCTGCATGTTCAGAACCTGGCTGAGTGACAGCTAAATCCCAACACATACCATCACCTCCAGTTCCGTGACAGGCACCCAGTAACGCTGAGTGTTCACTGTGATCCGCTCAGAACCACAACGCTCTCACTAAACATTAAGCAGAGCATCATGTCTGAGTTTCCCAAGTGCTATCACCATTGTCAAAAATAAGGACAAGGCAGGTAATTTTGCAGAGGGCAACAGCTTTTCAGAATAGAAACCACACATACAGCTCTAACCTTAACGTTATTTCAGCCTCCTCCTCAGCTTTCACTAACCACCCAGCCTCCCTTTGCTTCCAACTCTACATGTGAAAATTGGAAAGGCCCAAGGCTGGGCTCATGATAAAAATAGCATTTATAATTGAAGGAATTCGGGGGACAAGTCTTGCCGCTTCCATGAGATGGTATTGGGCAGGAATCCTCACATTTATAAATTTCTCAGCTTCCTTTGTAAAGAAACAATGCTGCTAATTTAATCCCTATTTTATAGAGGGAACAAATTCCTTCCAGAATACTGCCCCAAGTCACAGAGCTGGCTCTAAGGGCTGAAACTTCCATTCCCAGGCTGGAGGTCACCTACTGTGTCAGCAGTATGATTTCAAGGCATCTGGGACTTAATCGGGCAATCTTACTTTTGACTATCTTTTTGTTAAAATGAAAATTTTAACATAAATATATTCTTAAAAAATATTTTGTAAAGATTATCGTGAGTGTGTGGAAAGATGCTCTGAGACAGAACCACAGATTTTCTAAACACTGAATCAGGGATCAAACAACTCTTCTCAAGATCCCCAGATTTGCTTCTTGTGGCTCTAAGGGGGAATCAGAAATTCTTCACCTTTTAGAATTGGGGCAAATTCATTGTTCTAGAAGAGGGTTCCTTGGATGAAGCCATCTGCTAATGAAGATATAAAATAAATCACTGTTACACTGGTATAAAATAATCTAATGCAAACCTATAAATTGGGGTTTTTAGTGTTCTGGTTCCATGGAGGGAAGGGTATAGCGCTCTAATTTTTAATATGTGAGAAGATTAGCTATGTCCTAGGTGGGCCAAGAGATAGAGTTTTGAGTCTGGGGGTGGCAGGCTGTGGTGAAGAGCTCAGGATAGGACTGCCAATTGACTGAGGAAGACATAATTTGTGCCTTATTTCCAGAAATGAGATTGGGTTAACCTTGGCGCTGTATTACTGGGCTTGGACTTCATACCCTTGTCTAACTTCTGCTTGAATATGGAAAGTCCAGACTTATGGTGTGGCTTACCCATTGAAACAATATGGAAACCCTACCTAACAACCATAGATATGAGAAAATATTTTACTTCAGGTTATGTAAGCATGGGTGTTGTTCAGGATCACGAATGTTCAGAGCTGGAAGGATACTTATGAGGAATCATCTCAGCAAACAGCTCCTATGTCTACAGCTAACTTCTCAGACTCAGTATGGCTGCCCGAGGCAGTCCGTGGGCAGGGGTGTGAGGGCAAGCCCTGGCTGAGAGGGAGGAGTGCTGTGATCGGTTACTGATGTCTGCCATAGGTGCAGGCATGGGTGGTAACTGCACGTATGCTCTGTGGCTGCAAGCCATTTAAAAGGCTCTCATTTTATAGGCAAGGAAAACGAAATCTTGCAGAGACACAGTCAGAATGAAAACCCACTTCTTCTGACTACATTTTACCATACTTGCTCTCATTATATTACCATCGCTCAAAAAGCTACTACAGATCCACGATCCCTTATTAACAATTCTGAAATCCAGAAAGCTGTGAAAATATATAATTTATATGGAGGGGAAAAACCTGACTTGAACGAACACAGGGTTCAGTATTTATAGCAACTGATTACAAACTATTGTTTCAAACTTTGCTGGGGGACACTGGCAGATACAAATGCAGAAGTCCAGCTTTCTCTTATGCCTCAGTACAAATATAAGGGGTGATCACTAACTAGAAATACTACATCCTCTAAGTAACTGACTCTGACAAAAGAGCTTCTACAGCGCTGATCAAGATTTAGGTTGAATTCCCCTGGGGCACATTTTCTGGCGATGATCTGTCACGTGGAAATTTATTACAAATCTAACAAGACCATTTTATTTTAGTAAACCTATGACTGATTTTTCTTGAGTATTGTTTATAATTTTGGAAGACTGATTGCTCTCTAAATCCTTCCATCATTATTCAGATAAGTATCATGGTCACTAAGCTCAGTAAAAACTGCTTGATAATTTTTCTTTTTATAATAAATTTTAGGCCTTGTGTAGACAATGAAATTTTAAAGACATGACAATATCCTTCTAGATGTTATAGTTAAAATAAATTATGGTTGACACATGGGAATCTTTACTGTGCAAACCTGAATTGCATTTTGGAAGCATATACTGGATGACTCCCAAAGCTCTAGTCTTGGTTTCTCACCAGAGTTTTTATCTAAAGGAGCAGATCTGGGAAGGTGATGAATTCTGTTTTAAATTCATCAAGGTTATGATGAGAGTGGCAGTTAAAGTCGATATACAAAAACGAGGGCTTTCTGTGATTTGGGGGCAAATCATTTAATCTGTGTGAGCATTCATTTCTTCATCTGTACAAAAGAAATAATACTTGCATGGTCCACTTCATAGGAGTATTGTGAAATGAAATAACTATGTGAGTAAAAGCTTTGCAAACTCTAAGTCAATTTGCATGTATTTTATTATTATGTATAAAATAAATTCATATCTAGCATTACTACTTTGAGTAGCCTGGGTGCTTCATTGCAGATGTGAGGGAAGTACCCAGGCCTGACACTGGCAGTAAACGAAATTTTAGAATTTTATACCCCTAAATATTTTGAGCCTCATATTTATAGCCCTTTTTAAAGCCTAGGTTTGAATCCTGGCTCAGTCATTTATCACCTGTAAGACCTTGGGCAAATGGAGTAACCACACTTAACCTCAGTTTCCTCACCTATCAAGTGTACAAATACAAATAGTCCCTAGGTCATAATGTCATTGTGAGGATTAGATGACACACTCAGCAGCATGCTTTGCCATGTGATAAGCCTGTGAAGTAGGCAAGACTGGTCACTGTACCCCCACTGATAGCCTCAAAAATATCAAGAGGACATATAACCAGTGTCATAGAGCTGGGGACCTGAACGGAAGTCAAACAACTGCAAATCCTCTGTTAATTCTCAGTGTAATGGAATTCCTGGCAGAAGAAGTTACTTCATAATACAGTAGTATTATTCTCCGAAACTATAATCCAAGCAGCAAATTATGTTTGAGCTTTTTAAACCACCTGAAACATAAGAGAATTCCTACCAGTTCTGAGTATACAATCCTGTTGTGTTGAGGAAATAGTTCTGCCCACAGCCACGGGCAGAATCTAAGAAGCCAAAGAGGTACTGATGTTTGTCCTCAACCAAAAGGGGAGACTCAACTGAATACAACCCAGATCACCAATGGGCCGGCAGAGACCAGGGGTCAGCACACAGCAGCCTGCAGACCGGACCCAGCCTTTTGCCTGTCTCGGGGAGCAAAGTTTCACTGGAACAGGCATGCCCATTCTCTTGTGCACAGTTGTGAAAGAGACCGTATGGCTCACAGAGTGTCAAGTGTTTACTATCTGGCCCTTCACAGAAAAAGCTGGAAACTCCTGTTACAGAAGACACATGACAGAGAAAAATACATCTTGAAAATGTCTTCAAATGCAAAATTTTATTCCTAAAGTTCTTTCTTCGCACCTTCAGTCCTCCCAAAAAAAGGTTTTTCTGTTTTGTTTAGTTTTATTTACTTTTTTGGAAAGTAGCAGGTGAGCCAAATCCCCCACCCCCCAAAATGAAATGAACAGCAGGTCCTTTAATTTGAGAGGGATTTTCCCCAGAAACACCAGTTTAAAATCCTGATACTCAGCTATATTCACCTCAGTGGCCCTAATGTCTTTATCTCCCCCAGGGATAAAACTGCATATTTACAGATAGAAAAGACTCACCGCTGTCTTCTCTTCTTTAAGGGGTAGTGCTGGTCTAGAGCCAGGCCCTGACTTCTCCTCTTCTGCTGCTTTCTTACAGACGTTCTGAGACTCGCAGGTATCTGGTGCTTGTGTATCGCAGTAGCGTGGCTTTGTTGTTAAGCTATTGGAAAATTCTTTGGACTTCGTTTTGCTGAAGAGAAACAAACGTAGACTTAGCAAAAGCTTTCTTCAACATAGCTTTTCCAAAACAGATGTCTACATTCAAATAACGTGAAAAACAGTAATAGATACCTTTTACTGAGTGCTTATCAGGTGCCAAGCCCTTTGCTAGGTATTTTAAAGGCATTAATTTAATATTCACAACAATCCCATGAGAAAGGCATTGTTATCCTCACTTTACGATAAGAGGCTCAAAATAATTATATAATTATTGTATATTATATGTAGTTATAATATATAATAATTACATGTTATATATTATGTATGTATATATCGTATACACATAATTATATAATCTAAGGCCACATAGTGGCACAGCCAGGACTTGAACCCCGGTCTGCCCAAACTTCTGATTCAGAAGCTAAACTGCTTGAGCCTAATGCCGTCCTCTGATACGCAGCCAATCATTATCTCTGTATGCCCATTGATAGTTTTAAAGTGACAGGAGTTGGTGGGCAGCTTCGCCAGCCCTTGGGAACTGAAGTGAGGTCCATGAGTGTGTTTCCATCTCACCAGCTCAGATAGGACTGTCAACACTCAAGGGAAAGCAGGCTTTGCAGAGGCCACCCTGGGGACCCCGCTGAGGGGATCCCTCATCTGCCTCACTGCTACCACCCAACTTACCTTCCTCTATCTCCAGTTGCTCATGTCACTTCCTTATTCAAAAACTTCTTCACTTCCCACAGAATGAGGTCCAAACTCTACTAAATCTAGCCTTCAAGGCACTTCAGAGCATGGCCCCAGTCTCCTATTACTTTCCTGTATGTACCCCAGATGCTCAGAAGAACTCATCATGACCCAAAGGATCCTACATAGTCAAGTCTAGGGGTTTTAATTACGCCCTCTGCCTGCAATTTCCTTCCTGACCTTCTGCAGCTGGAAAACTCTACTTATCTTTCAAGGTTCAATTCAGATTTCACCTCTTCTGTGCATCAGAATGACAGGCTCAGTTTGTGCTCTGTTTACAACTTGATTATAGCATTATACAGTCTGTGTTGGCTGCAGGTAGGGGTGTATCTGCCTGTTTCTCATCTTAGACTGGAAGCTCCTTGTTTATCTTTGAATTCCCAGTGCCCGGCTCGGTGTAAGCACCTATTAGGTCCTGCTTACTCAGCTGCTCAGATCTAAGCCATCTTTGGAAGCCTGAAGCTAGAAGAGTCGCTGTATTTCTCGCTTATATTCCTGATGCTCAGGTATATCGGCCTGCATTACTCTAGCACGGTTCTAGTGAAACCTGTGATCCCTGGGGAAACCATATCCAGATCAAAATGGGAATGACAAGTGAGGAAAGGAGACCGCTGATTTGATAGCATGTGGGAAGAAAGGGAATCACCAAAAGTCTAAAGAAACTTTCCACAGAGATCTAAGTTACTTTTGTGACCCTGAAATCGCAGCCCACACTCCCACCGGACACTGTGAGCAGAGGCATCTCTGCATTGTCTCCCACTGGTTTGCAGATCTCGTACCTGGGCTCTTCTGTTTCCTGCTCTGCTTTTAGCTTGATCTTCTCAGCAGCAATTTCATTACAGAGCACATCGTAGGGTGTGTCTAGATGGTGTTCGCCCATCACCCAGACCCAGACTTCCTTATCGGCTCCCAGTTTCCAATGAACAGATTTGCTGTTCTCTGCAAGCAAAACAAAATTTGGATTGAACAAATATCTTTAGCCAGGGGTTATTATGTTTCCCATCATTACAGTATGTAGGGTCTTCAGGAAAAAAAAAAAAAAAAAATTAGATGACGCAAAGCACTTCCTACCTGCCCAGGAACAAGCAGCCTGTCCAGGGAGCAACGGAAGTTGTGGCAGTGGGTGGCGGCTACAGTAATGTTTGTTTTAAAATATGATGAATATGGTTTTTGAACATGCCCATTTTATAAATTGAGAAGGAGAGATGGGAGGAAAGCATGCATTGTTTGCATCAAACTTTAAGCTAACAGAGTTATCACATTTCCCGGAAAATAAGACCTAGCTGGACCATCAGCTCTAATGTGTCTTTTGGAGCAAAAATTAATGTAAGACCCAGTATTATATTATATTATATTATATTATATTATATTATATTATATTATATTATATTACATTAAAGACCTAGTCTTATGTTATAGTAAAATAAAACCAGGTCTTATATTAATTTTTGTTCCAAAAGACTCATTAGAGCTGATGGTCTGGCTAGGTCTTATTTTTGGGGAAACACGGTGCCATCAGATACCAGAACCTCTAAAGTCTAGGCGTCCCCCATGAGTCAGAATTACACCAGGATTTGGTGTTTCCACTATCTTTATAGGCTTCATTGTTGGGTAAAAAAAATGCATTTTAGAGTTAGACTGGCTTTCGTGTAAATCCTAGCCTTGCCACTTACTAGCTGTGTGACTTGGACAAATTTTTTAATCTCTTAATGCTTCTATTTCCTCCTCTGCAAAACTGGAATACATGTATCTCCTACATAGGCCTGCTGTGGGGAGGAGGTTGACTAGACATGCCAGGTATTTGCCCTGCCTGCCACATAGTAGGAGTTCAAGAGAGGTTAACTGCTATCACCACTCCCCTATTGTTTACTTATATGGCTGCTCAGAGATTCACACCAGCTTGTGAGAAGATAATTACTGGTAGCGTGATACTTGGTGAAGCTACTTGAATAACTCTTGTTTACAACTGGTCACAGGGATTGTATTACATTCTAGTTCCCTTACAGCCACACAGGTCACGCTCCCTGAAACCTAGGGAAGGTGGAACATACCTGGGAAAGGCCAAGAGCTGCAGTCCCTAAATCTAAAGGCCCCAGCGCTGACCTACCCAGGGCATTATCGTCCACAGTTGGTTCCAGTCAAGATCCCTGCATGCTGAGGCCCCCAAGACAGCCGGAGGTGTTGAGTATGTGAAAAGGGCACCTGACTGGAACATAGGCCAGGCCATACTTACAGGTTAGAAATCCACATGGGGATTGTGTCTTGTCTCCTTACATTAAGTAGAAGAAGGTTTCCAATTAAAGCGTCTTCTGTCCCATGTATTTTTGACCAACTTCCTACTGTTGCCTGAGGCTATGTTAAAAAAGCAGCCTTCTCAAAGTCAGCTCTGTTCTTTATTTTGGTGCTTTCCACTCTGTGCAGCGCAGTGGAGACTTTCTGCAGGATCATAAAGTTTTAAATAGGATACTCGGGGTGGGGGACTAGAATCACAGTCTTCACTATAAAAGGAGTCAAATGTTGCTATCATTCTGAAGAAAGCTGACCTCACACTGCTTCACAAGTGGAAAAAACCAGGGAAGGGAAGACCCATTTCGACTGTGCCCTTCTGGGGATGGGCCCTGGCCAGCTCAGGCTCTGTTTCAGGAAATGCCAAACGGCTCATTAACTTTAGAAAGCTGCCGTACCTCATAAAACTCCCTTTATTACACTCTCTCAGGACAGCTAATAATATTTTTCATTATGTCCATCTCTCAATCTTCACCTAAGAACTCTCTACCAATACTGTGGGCAGCAGGGAAAGATGCCCTGAGAGGAGATTGGCAGAGTGCCAGGAGAGGGAAACGGGGGAACTCAGGGATTCTAGCAGCTCTGCTCAGTACAGCACAGCCCACGCTCCCCGTAAAAAACGTCCACGGAGAGCCCAGCAGGCTGCAGGCAGCAGAATAAGGCACTGCTTTAGAGGGTGGGGAAGAGAAATCCAGAGCTGTTGTGAACAGAGGACAATGCTTAGAAACTACTAAATGGAGAGAAGAAAGCCAAAGGAGAGGACCAGAGTCTTGAACTGTTAAAAAGGGGCGGGTGGTGAGAGTATCGTAAAGATAAAGAAATCCTGGGCCAAGCAGAAAGAGAATTAGACACAAAAGGTCAGATTGAGCCAGATGCGAAAAATGGGCTCATGACACAGTGATCGTCTGTTCTGACTACTTCTGACCCTCAGGAGCTCTGACATGGGCCTGAAAGCAGAGAATGGAGAGGCTTCAAGCGGCCCTACACACGCACTGAAACCTCAGGGGAGGGTGGGGAAGTCACTGTAGTAGAATGAGGGTTAGTTCTCATACACTCCGCTTCATACCAAGGCGAGGGAACACTATGAAGGCCTCCGTGTAGTTCGTTCCCCCCAAACCTACTGAGTTCCTAACTCTGAGCACAATGTAGACAGAGCGAGATGCTACAGGGGAGACAGGGATAAAACACCTGTGGCCATTCTCCCACAAGTCACCTCGAGTCTGTGAGAGAAAGCACAAGACATCAGGTTAGTTACTTAATGGATTTTATTGCATACCTACTATGTGACAGGGACTGAGGCAGATGCGTGCAGATACTTCTGAACAAGACAGACCAGCCCCTGCCCTCAGGGGACTTCCATTCTAGTTGGAGGAGGCAGACATTGAACAATTAATTCATTATAAAAGTAATACACTTGGGGAGGGGGTGTTAAGGGGTGCTATGGAAATGCTTAAGAAGAGGAACTAACCGTTTGGAGGGCCAGGGGGACATACTTCACAACCACCTTAGACTTTAAGTCCAGGGAGGATTCAGAGGATGGAGAAATTGTTTTGGAAGGACAGAGAAGAAATAAGAAGAAAAGTTCTTTGTGTTGAATTTTGGACTTAGACAGAGAGAAGGAGTGGGTTTGGTGCCCGACTCAAATAACAGCATAATCAAAGATCAGACAAGGGGATCAATGGGAGGCTGTGGGGAAGCAGGTTTCCAACCAGAGCAAGAGTGTTTTCGAATTCACTGGCCATGGGCTGAGAATCATGCAAGGGAGCAGAGGGCCACATGGCACAGGTCCAGACACCTGGCTAAAGGATTTCAACTTTAGCCCTGCACTGCATAAAGCCAGAAGGTGGTATTAAAATCCCAATGTTTCCACCAACTTTTTACGTGACATGTTTATGTCACTTCACTTCTCTGAATCTGAGTTCCCTCTTTGATAAAAACAGAGGTAATAAGTCCGACCTCACAGGCCTGTCACATGGTAAATGCTCAAAAAGTATTAGCTCCATGCTCTTGATTGAGCGGCCAGTGCAGAGTCCATGACTATCTGTGCTGTCGGTGCCGGGATCAGAGCAGTGATTTAGGAAGCGCTAGGGCACGTTAGCATGCAGGGTGGAGCAGGGTGGCATGAGGTGGGTGATCAGTGAGTGAGTGGTAGAGAAAATGGGGAGAGACGAGGGGTAAAAGACCAGGACGGAGGTAACCGGGCCTGAATGAGGGAAAGGACAGTGTCACACAGGACAGTAAGGTCCAGTGGCTGAATCAAGGAAGGACTCAAAGACGATGCCAACAGTTTGAAACTTACTGACTGGAGGACGGTGGGAGGTCAGCAGAAACAGTGACATCAAGAAAATACATTTGATTCAGGGGTAAGGTAATGAGCTGTTTTGGAAATGTAGAATTATTTTTAATTTTACTAGAAATCTACATGGAGAGTTTCAGTAGATATCTGAACTATGGAACTGGAGTTTCGACGTAAGGTGGAGATTGACCATGTGAATTTGGGAATTGTTTTGTAGACAACATCGTCGAAGCCACTGGCATAAAGAGAACGAAGCCTAGAAAAGAACCTTGGAAAAGCATGTGCTGCATTCGGGAGGCAAAAGACAAGGGAGGAAAAAGAGAGTCTCGATTCAAAAGAAAAAAATAGACGATTTTGATTCCCAAATAACTAAATAATGTAGAGGGAGAAGGGGAAAACACGCTGCCATGCAGCTACGAGAGGAGAAGGGAGAGGACAGAGTTCCACGCTGCTGAGATGAGGGGCAGGGGCGATGAAGACTGAGCAAGGTCTTCGAAAGTCTCTGACCTCAGGGAGGGTAATTTTGGGGAGATAGGTCGGGGACAGGCTACAGAAGTGGGACAGAAAGGGATGGTAAGAGGCAGAGACTATAAGTATATGCTCTGGAGAAGTTCCGTCATGAAGAAGAAAAGGAGGGTTCAGTCATTTGTTCACCAAACATTGACCGAGCATCTGCTGTGCTTCAGGCACTGCACACAGGCCTATGGGACAGAAAGAGCAGCTCAGGAGCAAAGATGGTTGAGAGATTGCTTTAAATAGGGGAGACATGACAGCTTTTACACCTGGGTTGTTGGGAGGGGAGAGAGGAAGGGGGCCAACGGCCAGGCTAGGGGAAGGATGGATAGAGGGACGTGCAGAGACTAGGTAAAGAAGAAAGTGTTGACAAGGAGAGGAGAAAAGCTCCAGTCTAATAAGAGTTAAAAACAGATATGCATAGAACCACATTTCTGCCCCCAAAGTATTTCCTTAAGGAAAAGGTATAAACTCAAAGGATCCTAAGGGGGCAGGCACTGCTTCTTGTCAATAGTTAATGCTATCCGGGTATTCTGGATTTTGTCTACTTCACCTTGAAATTACATACACTCTTTAATTAGAGGACACTGAGAGAGTGACTTTTCCATAGCACTTATATTTAATTATAAGTTTTTCTCCCACTCCTTGAATCATGTCTAGATACTGCTGTGCTCTTCCTGTTTGCTATCTTGGGGATCTTTGAGACTTTCTTCTAAAACCAACTTTTCTAGAACAGTAGGTCAGTCTTGCTCGGTACCCCAGCACAAAGAACCGCTGTGCAGAGACTCACATCCACACTTCCTTCCTCATAGAAAACCTCTAACTAGGCAGTGTTGTAAAATATCACTTGAAGTGGGGTGACACCTGTCCTTGGCAAGGAAATGGCCAGGCTTATTCCAGTCTTATGTCACAGCAAGACGTTGCTCACCTCTCATTGTGTCTGGTTTCTCCCCTGTGGTGGGCCCAGCAGGGGAGCAGGAGGGAGAGACTGGGGGTGTCAGTGTGAATCATCCCCTCAGGTGAAGGTCAACACCACCCCCAGGGACCCCAGGGCTATGACTGTGCTTCAGAGAGTCAGCACCTGGTCTCCACCCTGACTGGACCCAACTCAGAAGGACTACCTACCACAGCAACAGGCGAGGGTGTGAAAGGGAGAGAGAAGAATTAGACAGTAGGTCCCCTCCATCTATGGGGGATTCATTCCAAGACCCCCAGTGGATGTCTGAAGCCAGGGATAGTACCGAACCCTATATATACATTTTTTTTCCCTATATACACATACCTATAATAAAATTTAATTTATAAATTGGGCACAGTAAGAGATTAACAACAATAACTAATAATAAAATGGAAAAATTATAACTATATACTGTAATAAAAGTTATGTGAATGGCTTTGGGGCCATTATGAAGTAAAAAAATTACTAGAACACGACACTGTGATACTGAGACAGTCTATCTGATAATCGGAAGGGCTACTAAGTGACTCATAAGCAGGGAGCATATACAGCATGGAGACTCTGGACAAAGGGATGATTCACGTCCCAGGCAAGACACAGCAGGACAGCACGAGATTTCATCATGCTACTCAGAACAGTGCACAACTTAAAACTTCTGAATTGTTTTTTTCTGGAATTTTCCACTTAATGTTTTCTGGCTGCAGTTGACTGAGGGTAACTGAAATCTCAGAAAGCAAAACCATGGATGGGAGGGGGACTGCTATATACCCTATCCCCACAAAGAGAAGGTCAAGGACTGAATTAACAGAAGACAGAAGAGTATCAACACCAGGGGGACCCCTAACAAATTTAAATGCAATGGGGGTATCATCAGGGCTGAGAAAAGCAGGTTGTTAAAATATTGATATATTTCTCTAAACTCCCACCCTCCCAAGTATCTCCACCATTCTGGCCGCTCCTCTTGGATACCTCCCTCCTTGATTCAGAAAGTAAAAGAGGAATGCCTGGCTGGCAGGGGCGCCTGGGACTCGGGTGCTCTTGCTATGTTCCTTCTGATTGATGCTTGTGCCACGTCTGCCATTAAATATTTAGAGTATCACCTGAGGCTATCATAACCCTATTTTACCGAAAGAAAATTGAGGCTTAGGGAGGTAAACAACTTGCCCCAGGTCATAGAGCTAGGGAAATAGAAACCAGAATTCAAAACTGGTCTGCATGACTGCAAAACCTGTGGTGTGTACAGCCTCGGACTGTATCGTCCAAACTGAAACACTTCGGAGTCTAAAAGGTGAACCCCCCAAAGGAATGCCGGGATAACGAACATAAACAGAAGTCAGCTGGACAAGTTGGGGTGTGGGGTCACCAACATATTCACCCCAGGGCTTCACACAGCAGGATGGGCCAGAAGAAATCGAGATCCAACCCCACGTGCATTTTAGTGAAGACCAAGGAGAGACCTATCTGGACTTCCTGACATTACGCACGACTGTCCGTTTCCTCCTTGTTTGCTAGACTTGTTAACCTGGGTAATAATCCTGTAGTTACTGATGCTCAAGTCCATCTTTTAAAACTTTAATACATTTGTTTGTTTATTTCAAAGGCAAAAGGACAGAGTGGATGTGGAGGAACCTGCAGGGCTGCCGTCTGGGGCAGGGGTGGTGGCAGACATAAGTGGGAACTCGTCAGGAGAGGAGTCCAGCTCAGGAGGTGAAAGGCAAGCACAGCTGTTATTATCCACACCTGGCTGCTGTGCACACAAGACACCAAGCCCAGTTAAACTCTCAAGCTCCTAGTTAGGGGGACAGACGAAGGCCAGGACCAGGGTTCACAACAGGCTTGGAGTAGATCTGAACCTGACTTCAAATCCTGCATTCACCAGTGATCCACACAAATTACTTTCTCTAAGTTTGTTTTCTTACTTGTGAGAATGAGAAGGACAGTGTTTATCTCACTGGACTCTTGTGAAGGTTCAATGAAATAACAAATACAATGCCAGTGTGGTGGGTCGGGGCAGCTGTGTGGAATGGAGCAGATGAAGTAAAATCTAGGTGTGCGGTGAAGTCAGGGAGTCACCGGGCGGCTTCCAGGTTTCCAGCTTCGGTGACTAGGGAGAGAGCAGTGGCCCTGATCATGACAGAGAATGAGAGGCCGAGTCGGGCCTAGGGGTGGTAGGGAGAATTGGGGTGATGCTGATGAACTTGGTGGCACCTCAGTCTTGCAGGGCTTATGGATCTTCTAAGTGGAGACGTTCATTGGGCAAACAACCCTGAGACAGAAGCTCAAGTGAGGTCTGGCTTGGCAATATCGGTTTGAGAGTCACGGTGTATAGGTGGTATTTAACCCTAAGAGGTAGAAGAGGTGCCCCAGGGAGATAATCCAGAGACCCAATGAAACAAGTGCTGGGCAACCCTCTTACTAAGTAAAGGCCTGCCCTGTTCGTGTTACCAGAAAAAGTCACACAGAATAAAGGCTCCATGGCAGAGCCCCAATGCACGCATGTGTTTTAGATGTGCGCAAGGTACCTGCAAACAACGGTAACTGTTATGAAGCTCCAGGTAAGCTCAACATGCAGTATATTTGTCAACAGCTCCAGCTTTGGCAGAGTCAGACTCAGGGTCCATTCCAGCTCCATTACCTACTAGCTGTTGCCCTGCCCAAGTTAGTTAATGTCCCCCAGCCTCACTTTCGTCATCTCTAAAGTGTGAAAAGTAACTCTGCTTCAGGTTGGCTGTGATTATTTAAGGAGATAATATAGTTAACTCAGGCTCTGATATACCATCAGCTCAGTAAGTGCTGGCTGGTGCTACTTTTACAGAGTAGCGCTGTCCAAATGTCAGTAATTATACATTTTCTAGTAGCCCCATTACAACACCCAAAGAACAGGTGAAATTAATTTTAATGTATTTTATTTTACCCAAGATACCCCAAATATTATCATGTCAATATTGTAATGAATATAAAATTATTAATGTGGTATTTTACATTATTTCCTTCCTACCAATTCTTTGAAATCTGGTCGTTTATGCTCCTAGCACACCTCCATCCAGACGAGCCTCATTTCACGTGCTCACAGCCACATATGGCAAGTGGCTACCACACTGGACAACACAGCCCTAGACCCCTAGTTATACCGCAGCAGGAAGAGGAGGACTATAATTCTTTCCCTAAGAATCACATTTTGAAGTGCTTTTCTGATCTATTATTGAATTAAATCCATACTTCTGATTGTTTTTCAGCCCCCTCCTACTTTAGACTTAAGATTACTAAGAGGTGGACAGACACCTGGGATGCACAGTACCAAACATTTTAGTGATGTGCTTTGAAAAATCACCACAGTGGACTGTAGAGGCAAAATGAGCAGATGACAATGAAAGCACTGTTAAGTGGTAAGCCAGAACGGTGTAAAGGAGTAGAAGGGTAGACATAAGATATATTGATTTAAATGTTTAAAATGAAATGTATTGGACTAACAACTGAACTAACAAAACCAAACAAACTCAAACAGATATTTAAAGAGCCAAGAAAATGACGGTCTCCAAAGTCTCAGCCTGGCTAGGAAATCGAGCACAGAATAGGTAAAGAAGAAAGTGTTTGAAGAAAAAGCAGCCCTTAAGTGAGCCCAGTACAAGTTGGGTGGGGGCAGGGGCAGGAGAGGCAGGGAGCACAGGCCTGAAAGGAGCAGAGCACACAGTGAGGTGTCTCAACAAACAAGAGCCAGGGGCTAGTAGGTCTGCAGCCCAGACATACCTCTGGGGCGCACCTGCCATGATAACACTGCTGGTACCATCTGTGGCTTTATCTTCAGAGACAGAACAAGAAGGAATATGGAGAAGTGTTGTCTTTTTAGGGGAAACAGGGATAGATCTCAAAAACTTTCCTTTTTTGTAGAGAGAAGAGGAACTAGCTTAGTGCAAAATATGTTTTTCCAAGGGTTACATTTAAGGGCGTAATAAACTTTTTCCATGAATTACTGATAGAACTTTCACTGTGTGTATTAGTATACTGTTTTCATGATCATTTAACTAATAAAGTAATATCGGTTTGCTGAGAGGTAGATTCAGAACTCTTCAAAGAAAGGATTTAAGCAAAGACACGGAAATAGCCATCCTAAGTCACCACGAGGTGATCAGTTCAGCAAACATAAGAAGCCTACAGTCTTACAAAGAGTCTGGGCCATTAAGTCTAGGGGGAAGGACCCTTCAGCTCTCCACCTATCCCCCAAATCACCCATCACGTCAGTGTTATGTCCACAGTGAACATGGTGCCCAAGGAGGCCCAGTTATATCTGATAAACTCTGACTAAATAAAGCATGGAGACCAGTTCAGAAAGTTAAAGGGGTTATGCTTCAGTTTGCACATGTTAGTTGTTGAAGGAAAACTTCTATTTTGGATATTGTAGAGTACCATGAAATCCAATGGCTCTGGGCACTTCCTGGAGGTGTGACCTTGCATATCTCACTTCTCTGATTCTAGTTTTTTTCTGCAGAAGTTTTGTGAAGACAAGATATAATGTGTGTAAAAGTGCTTTGCATAGTGTCAGACAAAACAGGTATTGAGCGAATAGCTGCTATTGACAGTAACAATAATAGACGAGATACTCATATTTATTTCCATGTCATTATAAAGGCTAAATTGGAAAAGGTCTTTCACAAAAAGCAGTATAAGGTAAGGGTTACTAAACTGACTTCCTTTTTGAGTCTGTGTGCGAATATATACCAGCATGCGAGTAAGATTCATTTTCTCAATCTTTGAAACTCCAAATGATTTTATTTTCCTTAGCTTAGTAAAAAAAAAAATGAGAAGAGACTGGTCTTGAATACCTGTGTAAGTGACCTTGGAAGCTGTGGGTTTTTAAAAAACAAGTTAGGTATTCATCCATGACAGAATTCGATGGTGGTGGGGAGAGAGGGCGGGAGTGTTTAATGTGTGCTTTCCTATGACTGTGCATGTATGTACTTTAAGTCTTGATGTACAAAGAATTCCTCCCCCATGGTCTCAAAAGGCCCTCTTAAGCGACCAAGGGATTCCTTGCATCAGGAAAAAAATATATCTGAAAAATTAGCTCACACTGAAAAATTAGTATTAGGATTTTTTCCTTACAGCAGTATTTGTATTTTAAGAGGGAGTTTCCTTTAAAAAAAAAAGATAACTCAAAGAAAAATCTCTTAAAATCTAAGAAATGCAAACACAATTCTATAAAGATGCTGAAGCAAGGACCTTGTATGCTCATAAATAGAACACCAGGTATTTGTTACAATAAGGGGGAGAGAAACCTTCCTTAAAACCCCTCACATCAAACTCTACAGTTGACTTTTTACTTCAGCTTAAGGTCAGTCTGGTTTCGAGTAAAAGATCTACTTACACAACCCCAGGGTAGTTGCTGTGTGTGTGTGTGTGTGTGTGTGTGTGTGTGTGTGTGTGTATGCGCACGCAAGTGTAGACTTCAAGTTGATAAATTGCACTATTCGAATCTCAGTAACATTTAGGGTGAATCTACCAAATTGGAACTCACACCTAGCTTGCTTCTGACTAATGTGAAATGTTAAAACAAGCCGGGAGCCATTCTCCTCACACAGTCACAGAAGAGACGTAGCTAAGTTTACCTTTCTTTGGTCTGGATTTCACTGGCAAGGACTCCTTTTTTTCCATTGCTGCTTCTCTTTCTTTCCATCGGCGGATCTGTTCCTCCCTCATCTTGAAGAACAGGATCTGTTTCTGTTCTTCGCTGAGCTCTGCCAGTAGATCAGGATCTATGTACATCTCTGATAGTATCTGTTTCAGCATCTTTGCAGGTCTGGAGTCTTTTACACCTGTGGCAAAAGTTCTTGAAAATGGCCTCCCGGTGTGCCTGCACCTGGCGGGCACTTGGATGGCCCTTCTCAGAGACTCCCTGCAGTCCCGAATGACAGGAACAGTATTTCAGCAAACTGGCTCTTGGTCCCCTGCACCAAACATCCTGTCCAAAATGCCGTTCACAAACCTGCAGAGAGCGACAACCAAAAACCAGGCAGTATTAAAATGTGTAAACGCTGGGCAAGAACAGGCTTATGAATAAAGCTTGGAGGAAATATAGTATCGCTTTTCAGTTCAGGGGAAAAGAGAAGAAAAGCCGAGGCACGCTTTGTTAAACATTTGTGTAACCTCTATCCCGTAATTTCCAGAGATACTTTATCAACAAAACAAAACAAACCCTAACTTTATACAGGTCAATCTCAGGGAAACAAAAAAATTAAGAGGTTTGGCCTTCCCCCAACCAAGCAAACATATTATTACTTCAGAGCCTAACAAACCACCAACTGTATGGCTGAGAAAAGAAGTAAGAAAAAAAGGCACAGGAAGAACTTAAAAGACTCTTCCCAAACAACTTATTTCAAAACAACATACTGTTTTTGAGATTACACAGAATTACCCACCTCAAACCAAACTAAAACAGAACCATGCTCAAGGAAGGGAAAAAGAAGAAATAAAAATTAGACCACAATGCAATTTTCCCATTTTCCCTTAAAAGCAGCACTGAATAAGTACAATTATGTACTTTCATCCACACAGAAAGATAATGCAATTTCCAGACAACCCACTAGAACCATGAAAACAATGCAGGTGCAGGAGAAAACATTCACGTATATTGTGGAAGTTCGCCAGGTAACTTAATATAATAAAATCTAAATTTACACACCAGATAAACTGGGGGAATGGAGAGGTGATCTGGTCTGTAAATTTTAGGTTCATCACAAAGGATCCTTGCTTTATAGTTTATTAGGGACTCCTTTAAAAAGCAGCCATGGACTGGTACATGCACAAGTGGTTTCACAATGGTTCTGTTTGAAAGAGGTGGTGGCAATTTCACTAAGGTTTCATTCTACTCTCCACATTTCTGTTTGGTTGATTTTTTTTTTTAATAGCAAACCTTCATACTTTTGGAATCAGAAGGAAATTATGTTTACATGTTTACATTTCCATTCTGGGGAAGATAAAGACTTAATTTGTTTCAATATGATAGAATACATGACAAAGCTTGCTTACTGAGACTTTTCAGGATCACCTAAAATCTTAAGAAATGAACTAATAATTTGATGTTAATAACGTTTCAGTAATCTCACCATCTACCCATGCCCGCTCAGATCTCATGTCTCCAAACTAAGTTAAAATGCACTTGAACTTCAGACTAGTCACCTAGCCTCCTAGTTCCTTCACTTTGTCATCCACACAGTCAGATTGTGATAGTCCTCCAACCCCTTGGGAGTGTCCTTGGTCTCCCCCTCTTCCTCCTCTTCCTTGCAAACGATTTCTCCATTTACACCAGTGTTTTGAGATAGGCACGTTCAATAGCTAAACCCCAGAGTGGTTTGCATACACTGCACATAGTTCCATTCGCTAACTATTCATTGTGTAGCAGGGACCTTTATTGAGGCTACAACTATTCTTGCTAACTGTATCCTATAATCTCCTGCGGCAGTTAACTACCAGAACGCAAACGGAACACAAATATTAAGAGAAAATGTAAAAAGAATTAAAAGCAGAGTCTGGCTCCAATTCAGTCAGGCAAACCTATCCCCAGGCCCCCTTCCAACCTTTGTATTTTGCTTCAAAGGCTATCAGAGCCACAGAATTGATGTCCTGTGATGCTTTCTCAACCTTTGCATTCTAACAGCTTCTTGAAGAGTGGGGCCCACTAACTTTACACTAAAGGAGAAGTTTCCAGATGCTGCACTCTCGTCTACACATGATGGGAACCAAAGGAAGAATTGGTTTCCTCAGCATACTTCATTCCAGTGCTGAGATGAAGTAGTAAGAAACCGAAATAAATGACTCCTTGACATTCCGATGAACGTCTTTCTGCTGGCCCATTCCATGACTCCAGAATGGTTGACTTTCACAGAAATAAAACATGGTAGAAAATGAGGAGCCCAATGAAGCCTGAGGCTTCTGCTCTGTCCCCCATTTTGAATGAGGTGAATCCTAGC
Source organism: Rhinolophus sinicus (assembly GCF_057876585.1). Lineage (NCBI taxonomy): Eukaryota > Metazoa > Chordata > Mammalia > Chiroptera > Rhinolophidae > Rhinolophus > Rhinolophus sinicus. Next base: position 136,083,854 of record NC_142516.1, read on the forward strand.
AACAGTGATGACATGGGCAGAACCTAAAAACTAAGATCCTGGAAGTACAAAATTCACAATCTTCCCCTCTCCCTCACCCAGAATATTCCTGGTAATAAGAGCTCCTATATTCACAGTGCCAGCCGCTACCTTCAGCACTTTATATGTATTAACGCATTTAATCTTCACAATAGCCCTTGGAGTTCAATCCCTCACTAGACCCATTTCACAGATGAAGATGGGCAGTGACGGAGCCTGGCAGTCTGGCTGTAAGTCGGCTTGACTATATTTCAACAGTACAGTGGAGTTTCAGTGTGAGCCCAGAATCAGAGCATCATCAGGATGTGGTACCATCCTTGAAATTTCCAAAGGAAGACCAGCAAATTCTTGCAGCAATGGAAACGCTTAACTGAAGGTGCATGACACGGTATGCCTCTCTGGCAGAAGCCTCATCCCGGTAATTGTAGATTAAGTTTAGGGGAGTCTAGGTGTTGAAAAGACCCCACGTGGGAAGGACAGCAAGGAACTGACTGTCCTATTGGCCCAGGTGTGGATGTCGTTTGCTCACTTTTTTCTCCGTTTCCCCACTCACATAACCACGAGGAGTAGCACAAATGGCACAAGTGTGAAGAGTTCCACAGCAACTCTGTGATGCTCAAGAGTTTTCATGGTTTAAATGTTTTGTTTGCCTTTTGTAGCAAACATGGATTTTTAGCATTAAAGTTAACTAGTGAATCTTGAGGGAGAGACACTGGCTCCCTGTGTCCTAGAACACTTGGGGACTCAGTTGACAATGGTGGTGGTCAGGCTGCTGAATAATATGCACGCCATTCTAAGCCTGTTGATTCCTACTGGTGTGAATGAATTCTTTCCTCCCCTATGCGAGGAGATGGAAAACTCAAAGGAGCACAGGGAGCTCACAGGACAACCAGCAAGGGACCCCAGCCCGGACTCCCAGCTTTGTTCTCATGAGCTGTGTGACTTTTGGCTGTTACTTCATTTCTCTGAATTCAGTTTCCTCATCTATGAAATGAGGGCCTGCATTGTGAATCTTTATAATTTGAGGACTATGCCAGATAATCTATGTGAAGTTACAGAGACAACTGGAGCCAGGGTAGAGGAAATAGAAATGAGAAAATCAATCAATCATTGTTTTTCTCACTTTCACTCCCTGATAGGACGATCATTGCTGACACTGATTCAAATTCCAATGACTTTCCACTAATATATTGAGTGCAGCAAACTTCCAGTTATTCAAGATCCAATAAAAGGAAAAAGCTCAGCTAACTGGTTTTCTTCTACAGCACTTTTTTCTTAAGAGAGAAATGACAAGCCACAAGCCCACATCTGCTATTTATTCCAAAAATAAATTTCTAAAGGGTCATAGGATCAGCTGTTTTCCAGGATAATAGATTTGGCCTGACTCACACCGTTCACAGTCCTGTTTTACAAAACAAAAATTGTGTTTTTAGTGACTCTGAGATAAAATAATAATAATAATAATAAAATAAAAATAAAAACCCAACCTGAGATACAGCCTAAATCATAAAAAGATTGTACTCTGGACAGTATAACTTTAATGTTTAAAATATAGTTTGAATTTTAATTATTTCAGTACCCTCAGCTCTGTTTTCAGATTTTCAGTTATCTGACTCAACTTTACCTTATTAATCTTATCAGCAAAGGGGCCATTTTTGAGGATAAAGTGAATTACCAGAGGTGAGAACAATTTGGTGAGTTTTGTAAATATATACCATTCTTCAGAAAGTTGAAATTACTGTACACACGGATTTATCTAGAAAATTCCACTCACATGCCAAATCTATGCCCACATATGCTTCCACTTAATCATTCACTTCAAAAATATTGTATCTAAGTCGTTTCTATTAAACAGGCAATCAAATAAGAGCCTTTTAGGAGGTGAGGAGACTAAGTTTAGAGAAAGGTGCCGTGCTTGTTTCTTCCCTGTGACTCTTGGGGAAGGAAAGACAACTCTGAGAAAACTGAAAAATTCTGTAACTTGTCCCGTCGTCTCCACGTCCACCCCTTTGGGGCGCCAGCGGGAAAACGGAGGGCAGGAGCCGGCCGGGGTGCCCACTTGGTGGAGGTAGGTCATCGGTACCGAGCTGCCTGGGGGTCACAGTCTGAGTCTGTAGCAGGCCTCCGCCCTCGGCTCCCCAACCCCACCGGGCACCCTCGGTGCTGGAGCGGTGATACCGTTTCCCCGGACTCTACTGGAAGGTCTGGGGCGAAGGAGGCCGCCAGGGCGCTACCCACAAGCGCGCGTATGCTCGTCAGCAGGGCAGTCCCTGCCGCGCCACGGCTTGGGGCGCCGTCGCGGGGCCGCGGGAGGCCAGGGCAGCTGGGGGGAGACGCGGGGCGCCGGGGGTTATTCGACAGGAGTCCAGAAAATGTAGACCAGCCCAGACCCTCCCACGCGGCCACCACCCGGCCGCCCCAGCTCCCTCCCGGGCGGAACCTCGCCTGACCTGCGCGCACACGCCCCTCGGGGACCTGGAGCCCCGCCCGCAGCCCAGAACTGACCCTAGGCCTCTCCTGCACCCTGCGGCCGTCCCCCTCGGGGCTCCCCCGTACCGTCACGGTAAGCCCCCGGCCCTCCCGCGCCACCGATCACTTGCCGGCGGCTCCAGACACCGGACACCAGACACCGGACACCGGCCGCCCGCCTGCTGCGGCCGGGCTCGCCGACCAGCCTCGCACCTGAGCCTGCTCCGGGCGTGGCAGAGGGGTCGCGGGAGGGGCGCGGGCCGTGGGGATCCGGGCCTCGCCGCCCGCCTCCCCCAGCCCCGCATCCTCCACTCTCCCCTTCGGGGACCCCCGCCTCTCCCCCCCCTCCCCAAAAAAAGAAAATCTTCTCTGGGCCTCCCCTTCCACCCTGGCACATACCTGTGAAGGTCCCTGGGCTCGCCTGCCAAGGCGACCCGCGCACCCGCCACGTCCAGTTGGGCCGCCCAAGCTGTCGGGGAAGAGAAGGAGGAACGGGGAGAGGCGCCCGTGAGCCGCACAGGCTGGCTGGACAAACACTCCGGTGAGATGTTGGCAAACAGCGTCTCTCAGCCCCCGCCCGCCCGCTCCGCCCCACCCGCGGCCCACATGCCGGGGTGACTGACTGGGTGCTCGCGGCCCCACCCGAGCCCCTGGACACGCTCCAGGGCCGGGCGGCGGCGGGGCCCGGCGGCCTGCTGCATCCCAGGCCTGCTGTCCTGGACTCACCCTGGCCTAAGGGGCGGTGGTCGCAGGCCAGCGTCCCCCACCGCTCCCCCAAAAAACAACCACCTGCAGTCTGCGATGGCTCGTCCTGCCATCTCGGGTCCTGTGGAACTTATTAATATCAGCGGCCCTACCCCATCTGCACCACAGAGCTCAAGGTTTCTTGCAAGGTGGAGCCTGCGGAGGCGGGCAGGCCCTTCTCAGTTACACTGAGTCCCGCGGGCCAAGTCTGCTCACCTCTCAGGTTCTGCTCCTTCGTCTCTTGGAGCTTACTTTTTTTTTCTTTTTCTTTTGTTGCCATTAAGTAAATGATCAAACTCTCAGGCGCAGGTACTTGCCAGTACCTGTGTGGCTTTGTAGCACTTGATCAAGGAGGAGAAAGGCTGGAAAGATGGAAACAGAAAACAAAAGCGTCAGGGAAAGAAAATCAAAGAAATCTGGAGGAAGGGTTAAGAAGGTCAAGAATCTTGTAAATTGCAGCAAGAACAGGTTGGGGTGGTGCATGAAGGTAGAAGGTGACTGAGGATAGGAAAAGGAAGTCTTGGAAAAGTGGAGAAGAAGCAGAGTAGAGACACTGAAGGGCATTTCCCATTGAAGAGGGACATTCAGAATGAGTGGAGAGAAACAGCTTAATTTGGAGAAAAGCAACTTGATTTGGTGAACCCCAGATCGCACGGGTTGAGAAGAGATGCAATGAACATTGAGCATTCAGTCCTGCTCTCCACAGCCTCCCTATAAATTCAGGAGCCTGACTTGCTCTGTTCAAAAATGAAATTTTCTCATTCCTAGCCTCTCCAAACTTCAGAAGACACTCATATTGGGCCGCCCAAGCTGTTAGAAAGAGCCTTGGGGCAGAGATCAATCGTAGAAATCTAACTGTTTAGGAATCAATCTAGGGATCCTATCGGGAGAATTTCTAGTTTTGGTTTGGTTCCCATTGCTTGTCAAATGGATGGCCTCTGGGGTGTTTTTTGGCTGGAGTGTCATTTGCATCTGGTTAGCCAGCTGAAAATGAATTCTAACACTTCGTGGAGTGAACAGTTGTAAAACTATAAAGGGTGGTTCATCAGCCAGTAAAAATTTCAAAGGACACTGATAACAGCCACTTTCTCCACACTCAGTCTTCTTCCGTGTCCTGACAAGTCCCTATAACAGCTACTAATCTCTCTGTCCTTTGGTTTTCCCCTCTGGATAATAGCAGTGCCTACGTCATTAATTTGTTGTGAGGGTTAAATGAGATAATACATGTGAAATGCTCATAACAGTTCCTGGAGGCAGTAAGTGTTTAAACATATTAGCTTATATTATTTCACATCAGATACTGTAATTTCAAGTTACCACTTTATACCTATGTTATGGATTTTGCCTCTTCTGCTACCTAAGCTCCAAGTCAGCCTCAGTGATCCTCACCTCCTAGTATAGTAGTCCCCCCTTATCTGAGGGGGATCCATTCCAACACCAATACAGTAGGTATGCAGTGCATGTTAGTTGAATGGCTGTTAACAGCCCAAATGAATTCAGACTGTACACGCATAGTACAATCATTCACTCAACTTGGAGCCCAGTATCGCTTTCCTTTCCTCTCATGTTTCCTTCCCATGCTTCTTTCCTCTATCTGTAAATATCTCCCTTCTTTTCCTTTTATTTGTGTAATTCTTTCTGCATCCTCTTCACTTTGTCTCCCCTCTCCACTACCACCTTCCCTTTTTGTTCCCTTTTCCATCTCCTGGTATTTCCTCTTTCTACTGGCATAATCTGGAACAGAAAATGTATTTTTTTCTTAATTTCAAAAATAGACATTAAAATGTTTTATATTGCTTTAAAAATCATCAAGTGGCTCTGTTACGACTTATGAGGCCCTCATAGCTCTTTCACTCCTTTTGGCCCAGTGCTCTTAGTAGATAAACTTTCTCCGCTCCATGGTCTAGGATGCATTGTGAGGAGGATTGCTGCCTTCACATAGTGGCAACAACACACCTGATAGAATGTGAGGTCGGGGCAACCAAGTCTTGGCAGGCACAGGTGCTAAGTATCTACTGTTGGCTGGCCACTGGCCATGTATGATGGGTGTCATATATGATGGGCGTCAGCAGTACATGTGTTCTTGGGGTGCCCGAATACCCATCCAGAGCCAGCATTGCAAGAGAAAGGCTAAATCTCTATATACTATATGCTATATACTAATTTTTTAACGTTGTCATTTTACTTTTCATAAGGTTGATTTGTATTCAGGTCCTACAGAAAATGAAAGTTACCTTCAGGTTTTATTCTTATAAAAGAAAATAGGATAAACACAAATAATATTTTTCTTGCCATATTTTATCTTCAGCATCAGAAACCCGAGCCACATTTTTTTAATTCTTAAAGAGTTAATGTTATATATTTGTTTCACAGTGAATATGAAGTAGATGTGAAAGAAAAAGACTAAATATTTCAACTTTATTAAAAATTGATCAAGTTTCAAAATAAATCTGTCAAGTCATCATTCATAAAAAAACATTTACTGAAAGTCTTCGATGTTTTCACTTTTGTGCCAGCAGTTAGAATTGATTTTGAGCTATTTTCATTTCTTTGTGACTCCCTACAGGCTTTTATTTTTTTCATCTTCATAAATATCAAGATAAATTATTGGTCTTTACATTCATCTTTGAATTAATTAGATTACTCTAATTCGTGATGTTTTTCCTTGAATTACTTTTATGGAATTATTTCCTCAAATCCATGGTCTGGGTTGCTGAGAAGACATCCCTTGTTTTTTTGTGTTTCTGTAATGCAGTGGTAAGCAGCCTGTAGCCCACAGGAACTGCTGACCCGAGGCTTGTGGATAGAATTGGGCAACCCCTACATTAAGTGACATGGGACATCTGTGCAAAGCCTGTGGTAGCCATTACTTTTTTACCCATCAAAGCTCTGAGAAAGGAGCAGAAGCAAGCTCTTTCTAGAATTCTGGCATTCCTTGGATATTCCCAGGGGCAGCTTTGAGTAGGCCTCCTAACGCTAATAAAACCAAAATCTCATCTCTTCCTTGTTACCACTTTCAGAATCAGGTTTTGATTTCCTAACTTCTCTCTTATGTGCAATCTTTGCAAAAAGTACACAAATTTATTTTAGTTTTATAAGCGTTTATCGCCAGTGAGCAAAGAAGTAGTTCTCAAGTGCATATTAAAATAACCTAGGAAGATTTAATGTTTGTCCCTTTGCCCCTTTCCCCAAGAGGTTCTTATTTGATTGGAATAGGATGGAGCACAGACATCAGCATTTTTTCAAAGCATCCTAGGAGGTTCCAATGTGTGGCCAAGGTTGGGAACCACTAAGTGTGTGGAAACAAAGTTAATTGGTGATGGGAAATTTTGAAGGCATAGTAATAGCAGCCCCTAGACTTTACTAAAATAAGCATGAAACTAGATGTTCATCTTCTTGGTTCTGGTCTTGAAGTAAGTCCCATAACCTTGTCCAGAGATAGATGTTCCACCAAACCCAGACTATCATTTAATCGGGTGGGAATTAAATGTAATGCATGAGATGACAGTGTTTGGCTCACTATGGCTGCCCAATATATCTAAGATTTGCTACTTTCCTTCCTTTTACTGCTACCTGAAAACTTTCTTTTTTTTTTTTTTTTAAATTAAAGTTTATTGGGGTAACAATTGTTAGTAAAATTACATAGATTTCAGGTGTACAATTCTGTATTACATCATCTATAAATCCCATGTGTGTTGAAAAATTTCATAACTGAGTTATGAAACTCAGATGTTCCCTCTGGCCTTCTAGTTGAAGAGGGCACTTCCCTCTGTGGCCCAAAGATTCCCTGCCCACACCACATAGCTCCAGGTGATCTTTGTTACTTCCTTGTCTCTTCTGGAGGTGGCCTTAGTTCTGCCCCCTAGAACTCCTGCCCTCCCCACTTCCTTCAGTTATAGTCTTTGCTTGAAGACTCTTCACTAACTGGAAGTTGAAGTTCATTCTACCCTTGGGTTAAATAGGACACTTTGTATCTTCCTCTAGGTGTATGTTTAAATAAGAGTCAGGTTATGGCCTCAACAGTGCATGCCATTATTTAAGTTTGACACAGAGAGTTGGTTTTTATTGGCATGTTAGTATTTCAATGACAAGGAAATTTGTACAGTATCCAGTATAGTGGAAACTTATGGCCAATAAATGACAGATCATGCTATACAAATAGGGAAATATGAAAGAAGGCAATCTCCCTTTAGAGAAAGGAGTCTATATCTATTCAGAATTTATATAACCACACCTGCCCCTCATTGAGAATGAACACTACATCTTTGCAAGTCCTCATTGAAAGACAATAAATCTAGACTAGAAGGAATCTGGACATTATTTGTACCTCATTCTACAGCTGAAAAAAAAAAGGGGGGGGAAAGCAAGGTTAACCTTCACAGAGCTAGTTAGTGGTATATCCAGAATTAAAACAAGGAGTTTCTGACACATAATCTTTACAGTTATTATATTACGTTAAATGAACTAGCTCATTTACCTTATACCAAATTCAGGAGTAAGAGTGAAGAGAACCATTACCTGTGTTCTCTGCTAACATAAAATACCTGTTTCTTGCTGAAGAGGCAGACAGATGCTGCCTTCACGGCTGCACTAGTTCAAGGCCAGATGTGGGGTGTGCAGGACTCCACTCCAGTTTACTCACAGCACTTGGATCACAGTAGGAAACCTTCAGAGACCACATTAAGCTTTCAAGGCCCCTCTGGAGGAAACAAAGCTGAGGCTGTGACTCAACTAAGTATAATAAGCAGGTATTGATGGAACAATCAGTCAGTTCCGAGTGTTCCCTTAGGTCAAATCCTGACCAGATGAAGAAGCATTAGGAGAAGGAAGAAGAACAGCAGAAGGAACTGAGGAATCAATACCAGGAGTGTAATGAGAATGCAGGTGATTTCTTAAATGAACACATGACCCCGTTGATTTCTTAAGTGAGTTTTACTTTCCTTTGGTGCTTTCCTGTGAAGCCTCGAATCCACACCTTTCTTATAGGGGCATGGTTTACACAAGAGAGGAAGGAAGAATGCATCTGGCATTCAGAAATGATTTGGAGAGTCTTTCATGGAAGAAGAGGAATTTCTGCTCCATGCTGTCTTAAAAGCATGAATTGTATTGTTTGTTTTGCTACATGGTGAGTAACCCTCCTAACCTGGCTAAATAATACGTCTAATTAAATGCCCAGGAAGAACAGGCTCTAGTCTTACTGTTTTTTAAAAAAATACTATTTCCTAGTTAGACTCCAAGAAAATAGTGTATGTCACTAAAGAGATGACACTTACTGGTCAGATAGAGATAGTTTCTAGTCCTCTGAGTGTGCTATTCATGACAATGACACCATAAATCTGTACAGATCAACATTCCAGAACACTTTTAAGCTATTATTTCATTCAATCCTCACAACATGTTTGGTGAGACAGGTCTTTTGATCTTAACTGACAAATGAGGACACCTATTCGATAATTTGACCAGTTTACACAGTAGCTTGGGTAGTGGTGGGACCAGGCCTGAGACGCAGGACTTCTAACAACTAAGCCTCTTTCCCCTACACCCTACTGCCTCTGGCACTCTGTCATTCCCCCTACTTACCTAGGAAGGCTGGAACTTTGTCTCATTATGTTTGTATCCCCAGAGCCTAGCCCAGTACATGACAGTGTAGGTACTTAATACATGTTTGTTGAAGAAATGAATGAATCTAAATTTGGGCTCGCCCAGGGACAATCAGTGCCTCCCTGAATAGTCTGGGTAAACTCATTTTTGGAAATTAAGGTTAAGTAGCTTTGTAACCTAAGAAATTATCAATATGTTTTGTGGAACGATCTTAACCCTAGGAATGGCTCTTGTAACTTGAACGTTATGAGATGAGATGCTATTCTGTAGGAATGGAAAGGACAGTCTCATGGGGATTATATTATTATCTTGCCACAGGATCATATGCCTCTATTTTTATTCTCCCTTGAAATTTTCTTAATTTTCAAATTATCATTCATTATATGCAATGATATAAATCTTTTATCCCTAGGATGTGAATGACACACGTCAAGTAACTACAGAGGGGGCCCAAAAAAATGTATACCAATTTTTAAGACAGGAAAAAACCATATTAAAATTGTAATACTCAATATATACTGATAACAAAAGATGAATACAAGTCACATTTGATTTCTGCAATTATAAGAGGTGCTCAAAGTGGTTACCATCAGTATAATTTTAATACAATTTTTTCCTTTCTTAAAATGGGTGTACATTTTTTTGGCACCCTTTGTATTATTTTAAAATACGTAGCATTTCTAGAACTCTGACACAGAAGGATCATTATTTACATGATTTGTCTTACAATGTTAGTAATGTACCATCTTGAATTAGTCTTCAACAGGTTCATTATTTTTTGTTCTCCAACTAGATTACGTATTCCTCCAGATTGACTTGTGCATTTTATTTATTGTATATCCCCCGTCATCCCTAATGAAGGACTAACTGCACAGAGATGGATTTCTGAGTACACAGATCGAGGCAAAGAGTGTAGCATTCCCCTGATGGTACTCTTACTGTGGTCTGAAAATGCTCACGAGAGAATACTTGTTTTTTAAATGTTCATCTTGATTCTACTTAGATATTATAGTTAGAATGGAATTCTGTTTTCTTCAGCTCCTCCTAGTATTTCCTAAGAGTTACATATTTGTATCATGAAACTTTTTGTTGGTAAGGCAAAAAATACAGACAGAATGGGGAGAGCCACTTCTGGGATAGTTGAGTTAAGAACAGAAGCCACACGTGGCTCTCCTCTTCCGTCTTTTCCTGCTTTTCCTTCTTTTCCTACTCAAATAACATGTTTAAAATCTATAGGTCTGTGGTTTCCATTGCTAAAGTGAAAAGGAAATCAATGATTGCTTCTGCTTATTTATCAAATGTAGTAAATTCCTGTGATTGCTGGGGGAGGGGAGGTAAAGAAAAGAAACAGTCCCTGATGGCAATGAGCACAATATATAAAGGGGGAAAATGCCACGAATAAAAACAATTACAATGTTTTTAATAAAGGAGTAGAAAGTATAAATACCACAATGGCCACAGAGACAAAACTGTGAGTGTTCAGGAGAAAATATGTTACATCGACTTGCAGGGACCTGCGTCCTATCTATGACAAACTCTGATAGTTATGGTAAAATTTATCTCATATTCCCTCCATCTTCCTATAGCTTATTTGTAAGGAACTGGTGGAAATTCATGGGGCAGTCCCAGAAGCTCTTGGGATTGTCAGTGAGGCTTAACACATAATAGGATTGTAAGGCTCTAGGATTTTAGGTACATTTTCTTAATTAGAAATTTTTAGTCCTCTGGCCTGATCTTTCCAGCTGTATCAGTTATCTTTTGCTGCATAATAACCACCCCCAAAACTTCGCAACATTAAACAATAACGCTTTAATATTTTTCATGGATCTGTGGGTCGGCTGGATGGTTCTTCTGCTGGTCTTGCCTGGGCTCACTCATGTGGGTCGGCTGGAACCTGGGACAGGGTGAAATATCTGGGCCACTCCCTGCATGTGGCCTTTCACTCTCCAGGAGCCTAAACCCATTTGTTCACATGGCAGTGGCAGCATTCTAAGAGGACTGGAGAGTTCCAATGCGTTATAGCACATGTGTTGATGTTCTGCTGGCTGAGGCAGGCCACATGGCCCAATCCAGAGCCAAACAGGAGGGACTATACAGTGGCATGGATATGGAAGGTGTAACTCAATGAGAACCATTAGTGTAACAGTCTGCCACAGAATCTAATACAGAACTCTCTGGAATATGAACAGTGTGTCCAGGGAAGCTCGGAGTTTATTCCCCTGTGTCCTGGCATGGCTTGTTTCTGTGCAGAAGTCTGACGTGGAGTGTCTGAACAACTTATAAATTAGAATAAACCACTGTAGTACTTGCTACAAAGACCTTCCTTTCTTTCTTCCTCCCTTCCTCCCTCCCAAGACGGACAATGACTTGCCCATGGAAACTTAGGGGGACATTAAAGACTAGAATTCAGGTCTCAATCTAATGATGTTTGTACAAACAGCCTGCCTCCCTCTCTATCTTCTGTGGATATGTTTTCTCCAGTTTCATTTACTTTAAAATATACCTTTGAGGACTTCTTATCTAACATTTTATATGATGTTCAATGTTTATAATTAATTTATTTAAAATTTCCTTTACTTTTTAATGTTATGAATGACTCCTCATCACTTCATAATTTCTCATTTCTAATTTTATTTTCACTGTGTTTGACATTAACTAGCAGAGACATTTAGGAGGAATGGCCCCAAACCAGATCTTGCAGCCTGGAAACTTACATTCCCAAAACTATGTTACCTCCTGTTTATTATTAACTTCAATTTACCTTGTTTTATCTGGTATTTTGACGATGAGACTATGGTCTGATATACGATAACTTGGGTTGTTTTTTAGAAAAGAGGTGATCGTTTCACATCAAACAAACCTCAACTTGTTAACTATAAGTGACTTCAGAGTACATTTTTAATAGATTTTATTTTTTATTAAGCCTAAGGGTATAATTTAACAAATAATAGAGTGCCAAATAGAAGCAGGATATTGAGTACTTCTTTTGGTTGTGCCTTTCGTATGAATCATAATTTCCCAGTGTGTAATTGTTGTACGGAGATAGGTTAGGCATCTCTGGAAGCCACATTAACGCTCTCAGCTTATGCTAATCTGATTTAAACCAGGAAGTAATTTGGGCATTAGGATAGCAGTTTCCTGAGCAAGTCACATATTCCTTGTTTTATACATAAGGTTCAGGTTAAACAAACAAAACAAAATCTGAATATTCATGACCTGCCTCCTGAGTGCTACTGCAAGTTCCATGAGACACCTATCACCCATGCATTGCCTTTGAACTTCCTCACCAACATTATACTCATATTGTTCTCCTCACTTGTTATCAATGAGCAAATTGATGTTCAGGCACAAGTACATTTGAAGGGAATGGAGGGAAGAATGAGGACATCACAGAAAATAATGTCAAAGTCTCTCATTTGACTCCATGAAGCTATTAGGATGTAGGGAGGGAAGGTGAGATAGTTCCACTATATTCTCCTTTGGTCAGATTGCCTTTGGAAATTTTTGTTTGATTTCAGTGCCACATTTCAAGATGACATCAATCACACCCAAGTGTAGTTTTTACAGAGAAGTATGAATAAGTTAAGTGAAGGATAGTGGAAGGAATTGGGATGATTAGTCTAAACAAAAGAATGCTTTGGGGTACGTAGGAACATCTTCAGATGTCTGAAGGAGTCTCATGTGGTCTCAGGTGTGGCTTAGTGAGTTCTGAACATTAGTCCTAGAAATACCTTAGACAAAATTAGACCATTTAAAATTTGAGATCAGTTATTGCTCATGGGACATCTCATCTCTTTGTGGTAATATCATTTACCAAATGAAGGACAATCAGAACCTTACTACAACCTTCACCCTCTCCTGGTCTGTTTCCTTATTTATTGCTAAACTGGGTTTTGTTAACATAAAAATGAAAAGCCAAAGTGAGAGACAACCTGCATTTATCTGTGATCACAGAATTGCAATTCAGGGGTACAGATTCAGGCAGAAACCCAAATATGTTTCTAGCACAGAGTGAAGGCAAGGGGTTTTTATGAGAAAACAAAAGGAAATGATTACATGGATAGGAGAAAGAAATTTCTATTGGTGCTAACAAGTTGAATTATTCTTTAGCTATACATGGCCGATTCCTGAGTCTATCTTCAGAAAGTGTGTCCACAATCAACAGACTTTATGGTTAGAATGCCTGCTTTCTTGTTAGTTTTACAAACAGTTGTTTGTATGACAAAGTTGCTTTGCCCCAGTCCAAAGCTTATTTTGCCCATTTATGTCAACTTTTCTGTTTTATAATCCTTAGTTCTGGCTTTGTCTCCTTTCTAAATATTGTCACCCACCACTGCTGTTTCTAGTCTATTACCTCCTTTTTGTATTAGAGCTCATTCCACAGCTTTAGACTATTACATTAGGCTATACCATTTCATCCCTTTCACCACTGTCACCTACTCAGCTCCCAAGCACCACATCTCATTCATAGACGTTGACACTTGATACAGTCTTTTTCTCCACTCCAATTCCTGCCATCATTCTAGGAAATTTCACCATCTACAGAGGTGGATGATTCATCCTACAGCATAGGTCACACATTCCTGGGTCTCTTTAATTCCAGAGACATCTTCTACTCCTTTGGATCTGTCCTTGACCTGGATCTTCTCTATCTCTAAAACCTAATATTTAAATATAGTGACTTCTGTCCACAACCTACTAATCTCCCAGCTTTCTCATGAATTCACTCATACTATACTGCTCTTTTAACTCAAAGAAACTTTAATTCCCTTGATTTCCCAATTTTATGGGCTTATCAGCCAAATTCTGCCCTTTCCTTCTTCTCTCTCCAGCCTTATCTTCTTTGGTTGATTTCTTGTCATTGCTTTCAATTATCTTACTCTCTCTCCTACTTTGCTGGAGAAAGAAAATTAAACAGTAATGAAGATAAGGGCTACTATGAGTCATGGCCCTAACTTCAGCTGGACCCTCAGGCTTCCCATCAATCGTTGTGCTAGTCTTGGGTCAGCTTCTTCTCCAGGTGTTCTCGTGCACTACTCTAAACCATTATTGCACTCTTCAAGCCCTCACCTCCTGATTTCAGCAAATGACCTCCTCTCTTGAGAAAATTGATGCTTTTAGACATGCTGGGTGTATCAGTCAAGGTTATTCGTTACAAACGACAGAATCCAATCTACTGGTTGAATGTCACATTTGTTATAAAGTTATTTTGTAGTTCAGAGAGTCTCTGGAAGGACCAGAGACCTAGCTTAGAAGCCACCCGGCCTCCACCATGCCATAGGGGTGGTTGTAGCAAACACGACTGTCAAAGTCCAAACTTGAGCTTGCCCCATGCACTGATGATGCTCAGGAGTGGACATCAGAAATTCTGTTTTGATGACTTTTGAAGAGATAAACACTTTACCTCACTTACCGCAATATGGAATCTACACATACCTACCTCCTTACGGTATTCCCCTCCAAGTCAACATCTCATGAAGAAACATCTGACTGGTAGAAGCTAGATGACATGCCTGCACCTTCGCAGCAGGGGAATGAGACCTGGTTTCTACTTGTGGAGGCAGGATTCATATGTAGAGAATTCCTAACATGATCAAAAGATACTTGACAGCTATAAACGTTGTAAACATCCCCTATAATCTCTTTCTATCTCATCCCCCTGCCTAAAAATGTATCGACCTCCATATCCATTCATATCTTCTTCCTATCACAGTACCTCCTATTTTTGAAGGTCATCCTCTTCATCTCCACACTAAACTCCACGTCTTTCTGCTTCTCCCATATCTTCTATCATAGCCTCTCCTTTCTGTATTCTGAGTCTTTCTCTATTTTGACAATTATCTTAAGTCAATGAATATACTCAACCTTCTCGCATCCTAAAAATCCCTTCCTTAACTCCCTCAATTTGCTCTCCCCTGCTTCTCATGCTAACTTCTTGAAATAATAAATTAAATGAAGCGCTTCCATTTCATCAGCTATTCACCCCCAACCTTTTGCTCTCAGACTCTGGCCCACCCTCAGTGCTCCCAACCACGTCCTCTCACTAAAACTGCCTTTATTATGGCAAACAAATGTCCACCAATTCATCAAATCCCATGAACACAAATTAATCCCCAACTCACAGTGCCTAGCTACTGCTTTTGACCTTGGAGCTGTCTCATCCTTCTTGAAACTCACTCCTCCTTTATCTTCTGTGAGTGCCCATGCTCCTGGTCTCCCCGGACGTTCTCATCAGTCCTTCTCTGCTCTTTCATGGACTGTTCATCTTGCACTTTCTTTTTCAGTGTTAGGTCATAAGTCCAAGACTCTTTGATTCTGACAACTCTAAAGATGTTCTTTATTTTCATTAATCATTGGATTTGTTATGGGTCCCTAAAGGAAATCCCTCTACCAGTGGAATCTGGACTCTTTATTTAATAAACTGTCCCCTCTACGGGCTACGGCCTGTAAATACTATAGTACAATAAAGACGACAAACGTGTTGCAGTGCAGTAATATAAAGTTTTTTAAGCACAAATCTTATGTTTGAATTGCAAGCATATAATTAATTGGGTTTTACTAAGGTAATTTGAAAGGATTATTTTTATTTATGAGGCATGTAGCTCCTGAGTAACAGGCCATTCTCAATAAGAACTATTAGCTCCATGATGGCGGGAGTCGTTTGGTTCTCAGTCTATGGAGTGACGTACACTCTGGTTCCTACTGTTCTGTTAAACTTAGTGGAAGCTCTAATGGAACCGCTTCCTTCCCCTCCCTGGGGATGTGCCATCTATTGGCCTGAGGCCACCATCCCCTCTCTCCTGCACTGTTTCCATGTGCTGCCCTCTGCTTGGCATGGTGGGAGCTGTATTCACTGTGGCTTGGAGGCTCCCTTCTTCCTCAAGTGGTTCTCAGTGTGACAATCCTCAGCACTGGGACTGGCTTCTGCTTTCCTACATCTGGTGTGGTTGTGTTCTTTGGTAAGAAACTAACTTCATTAGAAGACAAAAGAAATGTTTTGTAGCTCAAGTTTTGGAAGTAATGAGTTAGTCATTAACTACAACACCTATACTTTTGGAAATGAGTCCCTATAAACTGAACACTATTTTCTTGTAGAAATGACCCATGATTACAAGAGAGATGACAGTTTGTAGTAGAATAAAGACCAATTGAAGAATGGAAAGAGGAGTGGGGATACTTGGAGGCTTATCTTGGCTATAACAGAACAAATGGGGAGACCAGGACTCAGTCACTCCTTTCTCCAGCCCCAGTTTCCTCATCTACATAATGGAAAACTTACAAGGAAAGGAGACTAAAGGTAAAAAATTCTACGGTTTCATGAATCTTGAGAAGTAGACAATGAATTAGCCTAGATTCTGAGTTAAATGGAATTAAAAACATATGCAGTAAATTTCCAAGTTCTGACAATTATTCTATACCTATTTATAATAAAGAATAAATGGGGAAGATTTTGAAATGCCAGTAGTCTGTTTTTTTTCCAGTCCATGACAAAATTTATCCAGTTGTCAGTCAATTTCTTTTTCCTTTCATAAACTAGGCACCTAATGGTTTGAGGTTTAAGTGTGGAATGATTCAAGACTAGAAATTCTTTTGTGTCAGTAGGACTAGACATGTATTCCTATAATAATTTAACTTATTTTTCATTCTTAAAGATCAATCTAAAATCCAAACGCAGGCCAGTTATATGTAGTATCCATGTGTCAAATACACGTTTATCAGTGATGGAAGTAGCTGGAGCCTCATTAAGAACAAAGGTCTGGGAAGATATAAAGGTTCCTTCTGGTGTTTCTCATGATGATACACCTAGATGAATTTCAAAACTACTCTGCCGTCTGCCGAAGGTCAAATGACATCAGATCCAGGTCCCATTATACAGTGATTAGTGAAGGGCTGATAACATATAACATAGGAAGTTTTAGAGACTAGAATCCTTTCTGACATTCAGATAGCCTTTCCAATCCATTTCATGTCCCCCAGCTTGTCTCTCAGCACTTCCAAAGGGAGTGGTACAAATGCATGGAAGTCCACGTTAAACTGAAGGAGCTGAATTAGTTATAATTTTCCAGGATCCAATCCAGCAGTCAAAACATAAAATGCTGAGTGTTAGTGTGGTCTCAGAATAGTGATAGGTAGGGGAATATGTAAAAAGGCAAGATAGAAAAGGTTTCTTCAGATTGACATAGCAAAGACTTCAAGTAGATTTCTACTAGGATCCTATAGAAGAAGACTAGGATTATTTGGGCAAAAAGATTACGCGAACCTTAAATGTCCCAATCACCATCTATTTTTGTAAAAAGTCCAATTGGCAACTGAACTGTCACAGGATTAATTTAAGTACTCAAAACACTGATGAGGTAGCATCTTTTCTCATTTCTCTAAGAGGCTCCTATGCCCTCCCCTTTCTTTCTTTGTTTGGCTCTATTTTTGTCCTCTACCTATCATATACTTTGAAATGGGGGGTGGGGGGGAAGTTGACTAAATAATCACAGTTTATTACCTCCTTCCTGGAGGCTATCTACCTTGAGAATTCCATGACTGTAGATCACATAGCATGAATAGACAACAAAATGTAAGTACATGTGTAGACAGAAATGATATGTACAGTGGATGCAGCAAAGAGTCACATTGATTTTGTCATTGCTCACCTTTTCTTTTCTTCTGCTGATTTATGCAACTGGATGTAGTCCTGGAAAAGGGTCCAGAGCCCACTGCCCTGTGTAGACTGGTGTCTCTCTTAGTAAACAATTGAAACAGCCCTCAATAAAAACATGGCTTACATTGATTTAGTGTTTACTGTGTGCCAGGCACATATTTTACATGTTTCAATTCATTTAACTGTCATAGTAAACCTGTTGTTATCTCCATGTTACAGATGAGGAAACTAAGGCAGAGACGTTACTTCCTCAAGATCACATAGCTAATGCGTGGTAGAGCTAGGATACCAACCCAGGCCAATGGACTACCAACTTTGTGTCCATAACCATTATACATTTGGCAATCCTGGAGTGAAAAATAGATTGGGAATTTTCTTTGTCATATTTCACATTCCTCTTGAATTTGCATCAACCAATTTGCAATTCTAAAGTATGCTCGGAGTCCACAGACAATAATCTATCTGTAGTGCTGGCCTCCCCTGCCACGAAGCGACAAGAATATCCCTGAGTCACTCAGTATGTGAGCATCTGGCTGGAGCTTATGCTTCCCAAGCCAGCATACCTGCCTGGAAGTAAAGCTGTCTAACTGGCTTTTCAACTGACATCACAAAGGGAAATAATTTTTTAAGGTGCCTCTGTACTTTTCTAACTTCCTTGAATAATGGTGTTATTTAAGTGGTTGTGAAACATGGCTTGAAAATTATTCTCTTTGATTTAAATACTTAAAAATATAATTAATTTACAAATCAAAACCACAAAGAGCTATCACCTCATACATGTTGGAATGGCTATTATCAAAAAGTCAGCAAACAAGTGTTGGCGAGACGTGGAGAAAAGGGAACCCTGGCGCACTGTTGGTGGAGTTATAAATTGGTGCAGCCACTATGGAAATGGTATGGAGGTTCCTCAAAAAATAAAAAATAGAACTACCATGTGACTCAACACCATTAATTTGAAAAGATATATGCACACCTATGTTATTGCAGCACTATTTACAATAGCCAAGATATGGAAGCAACCTAGGTATCCATAGATAAATGAATGGATAAAGAAGATGTGGTACATGTATACAATGGACTATTACTTAGCCATAATAAAAGAATAAAATCTTCTTACCATTTGCGACAACATGGATGTACCTAAAGGATATTATGCTAAGTGAAATAAGGCAGGCAGAGAAAGACAAATACCATATGATTTCATTTATATGTTGAATCTAAAAAACAAAATAAACAAACAAATTCGTGGATGCAGAGAATAAACTGATGGTTGCTAGATGGGAGGGGGTTTGGGTGATGCGCAAAAAAAGTGAAAGCGATTAAGAACAAATTACCAGTTATAAAAATAGTTAGGGGGGTATAAAGTACAGCATAGACAATAGAGTCAATAATATTGTAATAACTATGTATGGTGTCAGATGAATACTAGACTTATCGGGGGGTCACTTTGTAAGGTATACAAATGTCTAATCTCTATGTTGTACACCTGAAATTAATATAATATTGTATGTCAACTATATTTGGAAAATAAATTAAAAAAAAACAACTAAAGAGTCAAGGGAATAAAGACCTAGCAATTGAAAAAAATCGACAGTCCCCCATAAAAGATGCAGTTAATGAAGCATGTCAGTATTTAGAGTCATTGCATAATGTCTTCCCTCATTAAGTGTGCTTTATAATTTGGATTGTTGAATGGTCAACCAGTACAATGCTTTGAGAGGGAAACCGTTCTCTGAAAATCATAAACATATTTATATAGTTATCTCCTGCTTCTTGACCTCCATGGGATGTAAATCTATTCTGTCTTAGGTTGTTATTTGATTGTTTCATATGTCTAAGTCTTATCTCTACATCCTGATTTTAAACTCCTTAAGGACACACCAAGACAGCTGGGGACACAATAAGTACAATACCTAATAACTATCACTGCAAAGTTGAGTAGACAATATACAGGTATGAAATTATCATTAGGTGCTAAAAATTAAGCTTTAAATGGTAAACAAAACTTCAAAACTAATTTTGAAAATATTCTCTTTTATTCTCCAAGCAACCACAAGTCTTCTCTTTTTACTTCTGTTTTAAAGTTAGAATCAAGTAGCCCATCTTTGTGAATATAATGGAGTAGTTATTGTAAAAAGCATCTTTTAAAAGGTCAAAGAATAATGTGTGTTTCTGAAAGAGTTAATGTCCTATAAACAAATGTATTAGTTTTCCTCACAACAGAATTTAAAATAAATAAATAAAATAGAATTTCAATTTTAATTTATTTTATTACTTTTATAAAAAGGACAGTTTCTATTCCCATCCATGAGAGCTGGATGGCCATATCAGTTTCTTTCAGTTCTACATAAAGTTCTACTTAAACAATCATAGTTCACAAGAATATTTATATAAATAGGTAAAATAAGTGCTTTAATGGCATAATTATCAGGAAAAAGTTCTGCCCTGATAGACAGCTGTGTGTGGGAGCTTACCCCACTGAGTGGTATTCACCCCAGTGGGCTCTAGTACCTATTGAGACCACCCTTTGAGTGTGCCTCTTGTGGGGCTAATTGGGTGGTGCTCTATTGTGGTCTGAAGCCAACATCCAAGTATGTTGGTTCTGGGGCCTCTTGCGAGGGGCTCCAATGAAGGCCCAGGTCACCCACTGCCTCTGACCTGCCAGGGACTACCTGGTAGGAGCTACAAAGCAATCTGCAGTTGTTTGCTGCCTTTGTTAACACTGGAGACACATGGGAGAGGCCCTGTTATAAACTGAGGACAGCTGCCACCAGTACCAGGCCTGGGTTAGCTTCTCAAAATGCTAGGACAGCCTGAGGCCTGCTGCCACCTTCTGCCTCCCCTAAGATTCAGCCCCTGATAAGTTCTTGTGGGGTACCCAAGTTGGGTGAGGCAGATCTCAGGGAGCTACTAGAGTGGGAATAGTTGTGGTTAACAGGTTAATGTAAACTCTGGTTTGGTACCAATGCTGAGCCTGTAGCTAGTTAGCAAAAGTCTCAGAGCACATGGAGGCCAGCTGCTGCCTGTCTAGGTCCTGCAGACTCTGATAGTTTTCAAGAAAGAGTGCACTGCAGGTGGGGCTGGCTGCTCTCAGAGAAAGTTCCTTTGGTGTTGGGTGAGTTGGGTAGGGCTGACTCCCAGTGAGTCAGCAGGGTGGAACAGTGGAGCTCGCCTGGCCAATCAGATTCAGATTTGGCCTGTGGGGGAGGGCTCAGCACATTAAAGATGGCACCACCTCCCAGCTGCATGGGGAAATGGTGACCATCATCTAGCCCTTGCTTCAAAGCCACACATGTCAGTTTATCCCCTGTATGCCTCTGATGCCCCCCGAGTTACTGTGTCTCCACCGGAGACCAAGGTGAGTGCCTGTGAGTGAAAGAGTCTGTGAGAGGGCCATTTAAAAGGACGTCTGGGTTTCCCCACAGCTTTCAGTCCCACCTGGATGGTCGAAATCCTCACTGTTTTTCATAGTCAGATGTAGGCGCTCCTCTTCCTGGCACCAGTACTCTGGGCAGGGGATGCCGGTGTGGGGCTGGGGTCTCTTGCTCCTCCAGGGGAAACTTGAATGGCCTATATATCCCTCCTGGTTCTCAACCACCATGCCGAGGTTTGGGGCCCATTTCATATCTCTATGTCTTCTACTAGTCTCCATGTGGCTTCTTTATAAACTTAGTTATAAAACTTTTGTTCAGCCAGACTTCAGATGGTTCTCCAGGTTGATCTATAATTTAGTTGTAATTTTAATGTGTTTATTTGGAGGAAGCAGGCACAGTGTTTTTCTACTCCAACATCTTGGATCTTCTCTGATTGAATGGTGGTTTAAAGGGGCCAGGTTTGGCAAGGACATGCCTATTTTAGATCGTAAGAAGAGGAAGCATAGAGATTCAGAGACAAGAGTGAACAAGTCATGTTTTGGGGAGAGGTACTGCTTTGACTACTTCAAAGAATTGAAGTCAGAGATTAAAGAGCATTAAAGTAATTTGGGTTAAAGGTGAGATAATTTTTCAAGGGCCTGAAGTTGGGAGACAGCTTGTAGGAAAGGAAGACATGTTGTCATACAAAGAACATTGGAGTGGGAGCCAGAGAGCCTGAATTTTGCCACGAATTAGCAGTTTCTCCTTGGGTAATCAAGTTCCCTTGGCCTTAGTGTAGTCACCTGTAAAAGAAGTCAATAATTCTACCACTGGCAATTGTGTTTTATTTATTCATTCAACAAAATTTATTCAGCAACTATTATGTGCCAGGCAGACGCTAAGTGCTAAAGACTCAGCAATGAACAGAACAAAGTGCGTTCCGTCACGGAGCTACATACCTAATTGATAATAGTAACAATCAAAACAATGTTGAATTCAGATATATAGTGATAATATCTTACCTTGTCTTCTTGCTCCTGCATTTCATGTACACGCTTCCTTTCACAGAGCCCCTTCTTAAGGCTGTGTTACCCCTTTGCTAGCTCTGCCTGCCATAACGATGGCACTGTCAACATCACAAAACATTTACCAGACTCTTAAATTGGAGTGTTTGGATGGTCTCAATAATACCATTCTTTCTTTCCCAAGTTCTGAACCGCTTAAAAAATAAGACAAGAGTAAGACAGATGGGGAACCTAAATGACTCCTTACTTACCGATAAATACTAGGGCACAGTTTCTATCTGCTGTGAAGAACCCTCTCTGACACTGAGCTCTAGAATTAGACACACATACCCAATGGATCAGTTCAATCTCTCCACCTGGCAGCCTGCCCTGTGTGGTTTCCTGACGGAAGAGAGAGCAGAATGTGTGCTTCCTGCAGGCAGCTAATTCCTAAGAGGCGGAGAAAATCTGGCTTCTACATGTCCAGTTCCTGTCCCCAATTCAGTCAGTAACTCACTCCTCCCTGAACTTACTCGCCATTGTTATATTATTATCTATTTGCTGAATTCTTTTCTATCTGGATAAAGGGGAACATTTTTGTTTCATTTCCCCAACAGAAACAGAGCAGAGACTGGGACCCCATGAAACGATTCCTGTGTAGCCCTGTTATACTTGCCCCAGACTACAGGAAGTCCAAGGTTCCCTCTCATAACTACTACTGCAAACCCTCTTTAGACAATATTGATGTAAGTCTTGGGGGCTATGGTGAGTTTTCCATCAAAAACTTGGAGGTTAGGAAGATTGCTACCAGAAAAGACACAGATATGTCATTTGAAGGATGAATAACTAACCAGGCCAGCAGTTCTTGACTAAGTGGCTAGGCCCATGCTGTCCAATATGGTAACTACATATGGCTATTTAAATTTAAATTAATAAAATTAAATAAAATAAAAAATTCAGTTCCCCACTAGTCACATTTCAAGAGCTCAATAGATAATGTAGCTAGTGGCTATTATGTTGGGCAGTGCAAGTCGGGGACATTTCCATAAGTACAGAAAGTTCTATTGGACAGTGCTGATCTAGAAAAGCTCCTGTTGGTAAGAGAGTTGGTCAGTTTACTAACCTTTGAAGTACAGACAACGGAGAGACTTCAAGTCAAACCTTGGCAGTAAGCATCAGTCTGGGTCCTGAGAGAAAACGGATGACACACTTAAAGGATTAATTAAAGAGAATTTAATAAACAATTATTTATAAAGGTGTGGATAGGGCTAAGTGAACCAACAAGAGATGGTGATGTATCTGGAGACTGCACAGTGGGGAGCTATTACCATCCTGGTGATGGGGGGCCTGAGAGAAGAATGCTATCACTAGACCTAATAGCCACTGACAAATTGATAACCCTTCAATGGGCAATTTTGGGAAATACCCTAACTCATTCTCTTCCTGCCCTTCAGTTGTCTTTCTGGTGCCTCCCACTGGCATCTGATTGGAGGAGAACCTGGGGATATAGGCTGCCAAGGCAGCCTCCTGGGCCACAGAAGAAGGCAGAGAAGAGAACAGAGAAGGTAGAGAATGGAAACAGAGGGGCAAAGGAAGGGGATCAGCCCTCCCTCCAAATGCTATCCAGGGCAGAAGGAGATTTGGCCTGGTGTAGAGTGGTGTGAGCTTCAGGTGGGGCTTCTGGTGGGGCAGTCCTAATGTAGAGATGGATGCAGGAGGGCTGTAGTGATTGGTAGATCGTTTGGTTCCGCGTGGGTCTGGCTTATAGAGGAAAGGATATCCACGGCGTGTGGTGCTCACGTCTGATCATAGAGCAGTTTTCTCTCTCACTGTAAGTGAATATATTGGCAGTTTGGAAAATTTCGCCAAGTGTTTCTGAGTATGCAAGGCCAAAGGCCTTATACCAGAGTAAATTTACCGAGGTGATGAGCCCCACCCTATGAAGCCTTGGGGGAAACATCCAGTTGGCCTCGCCCTAATGAGGATTCCAAAACATTACCATGGCCTTAAGGACAAACATTTTGGTTCCTACAAATGACATCTGCCTCATGGAGTTGCTGAGAGGGTTCCAATACATGACTCATGTAAAGTACCTAGCACAAAGCAAGGAACACAGAGACCATTTGTTCATTCATTTGATCAATATTTATGAATGCATGCCATGTATCCCAACACATGTTCTAGGCTCTGGAGATGTAGCAATAACAAAATGGCAACATTTCCTGCCCTCATGGAGCTTACATTTTAGTGGGGGATAAGGATAGTAAGCAATGTAGATAAATAAACCATATATTAGGTTAAACAGTAGTAAGTGCTGAGGACAAAAAAAAAGCAAGGAATAGAGAATATAAGAAAAGGGGTTGCAAATATAGATAGGGTGGCCAGAGAAAGCCTTCCTCAGAGAGTGAAACGTGGGTAAAGCCTAAAGAATGGGAAGGAGCAAGACCTAGACATCTGGAAGAGCATTTCAGAGAGTGGAGAGAGACTGTACAGAGGCCCTTAGGTGGGAGGTAACAGAGAACAGGAGGTGACCAGAATGGTTGCAGCGGAGGGAGGAAAAGGGAGAACTGGAGAGACAGGTCAGAGTGATGGTAGTTGGATGGTCACATGGGCCTTGCGATTCACCTGTATTAGTGACTTTCCTACTCAACAGCCACACATTTCTCACACTGTTATTGAACTCTTCTGTTGTTACTTAATGTTCTGTCCAATCTCATTAAGGTGCCCAGCCTGAGCATTCTGAAAGCAGGGTTCCTGCCATATGTAAATAGCAGATGTAACTGGCCTTGTCCAGCAACGTGCCTCCTGTCGACTTTATGCCCAATGGATGCTGACTGACTGATGCAGAGATTCCCAGGTAGTCTTCGATTTGCTGCAAAAAAGTCACTGACATCCTTGTCCCCGTGCCATATGAACTTTTGAAAAGATAGCAGAGCTTTTAAATTTGCCAGCTGAGTGAAGTAACCTTAGTTTATCTGCATTAAAAACCCAGGCCATAGCCTTCAAGGATGATATCTTAACTCATCATTCAAGCACTTAACAAAAACAACAGAATATGGAATTATTAGATGTGTCTGTTTAAGCTTTCAAATGATCTTGTGACCAGGACCAAAGCCATATTGGGCAACCTAACAATAGAGGCTGCAAGCGCCAGCCAACGGCCAAGATTGATGGGCTCGCACGCTGGCAGGGCAGCCTCAGAACTCAGCATGCAGAAGGCCCTGAGTCAGCTGCACTTATCCATCACCTGTCTCTTCCAAATAAATGACAACCTGGATGCTGTGCTGTGCAAAGAAGCTTGATTGAAATTTCTCAAATACATCAAAATGAACAAGATGTGTTTACACTTGAATCAAGATGGAGTTTCCTAGTATCTCAAATAGAAAGCAGGAATACAAAGCCAACCAAAACTCCATTTATTTTGTAGCGGTACTGTTATGTCTCTTAGGTTCTGTGGTCCACAGGCAGCCTGTCTCACTAGTATATCATTTTTTTTATTTTAGTATCTCTCCCAGCCTTGCAGTTCCCTGTCCTTTCTCGTTTCTTGTCATTTCCTTTTTCTCCTTGCTCTAGTAGGACTCTGGTCTTCATTTGTTCATCTCTTGGTTTAATGTCATATCTCTGCTCTCATACCCCTTTCCACTGCCCCGTCTCACCTACCAGATGTTAGGCCCCAGTGAAGGCAGGCCCCTTGTTAAGGGTTCTACTACCCACCCCCCTACCAGAATGCCTTTGATAGCGCTGGATATAGAGTAAATTCTTGTTGTTTTTTAAAATCTAGATGTTATTTATGTAAATAATCATCTTGTTCCAGGAGGAATTTGAGATGGGTTGTAGAAATACACACAGTTCAGTAGGATATTTTTCATCAGGACGTGGTAGCGAGAGGTTGAAAACACTGGTGTTCATCCCATTTATGATTCTTCTTTGGGCCCGTCCCATACCTCTGCATGATGCAAGACCTTGCATCCCATGAGAAAGGTTTCCCCATGAACACTGACCTCCCCTGAATAGACCCCAGGTGGGGAGACAGCCCAGACCTGGGGCTTCACTTGTGTGGAGTATGTGTGAGTGTGGCCTGGCCTGCTCTATGCAGTGGCCATTTTGAGACAGAATGTTAGCTATCATTTAATCAGCTTGGTTTCCAAGACATTCAACAAATGTTTTGTTTTGTTTTTCTTTTCTGCTAATTGTTGTGTCAACAATTGTTAATACTTTAATTGTTGTGTCAACAATTAAGGAAAAAAAAACTAACAAGTGAATAATGATATTAGGCAGGCCAAAACATTTTGCCTTTCATTTTGATGTGGTTAGTTGAATCGCAAAGAACAAAGTACACTTTTCTAACTCGATTATGCTCTGATTTTACTTTTATTATAGCAGGAAAATTGTAGAACATTTAATAAGAAGAAAGTCACCTAGTCTCCTAACTCATAAAATGTAATTTTCTTTTATATTATTATTATTATTAGTTTCAGGTGTACAAAAAAATGTAATCGACATTTACACCCCTCACAAAGTGATAACCCCCTCCCCCAATCTACTACCCCTCTGACATCGTATACAGCTGTTACAGTTCCATTGACTATATTCCCTATGCTGTACTCCACATCTTGTGACTATATATATTAAATTATAGTTGACATTCAATACAATTCAGCTTCAGCTTCAGTGATCAGGCATCTACATCATCCCTGAAGTGTGCTCCCTAATAAGACAAATGCCCATCTGACACCCTACAAAATCTTTACAGTGTTATTGATTATATTCCCCAAATTGTCTTTCATATCCCCATGGAAATATTGTGGTTACCAACTTGTGCTTTCTAATCCCTTCACCTTCTTCCTCATCCCCATCTAGCAACCATCAGTTTTTATCTCTATATCTCTGAGACTATTTCTGTTTGGTTTGCTTGTTTATTCTATTCTTTAGATTCCACATATAAGTGAGACCATATGTTATTTGCCTTTCTCGGTCTGACTTAGTTCACTTAGCATAATGTTCTCTAGGTCCATCCATACTGTTGCAAATGGTAAGATTTCATTCTACTTTATGGCCAAGTAATACTCCATTGTATAAGTGTACCACAATTTCTTAATCCAGTCATCTACTGATGGGCACTTCGGTTTCCATGTCTCGGCTACTGTGAATAGTGCTGCAATAAACATAGGGGAGCATATATTTTTTTGAATTAGCATTTTGGATTTCTCTGGATAGATACATAAGAGTGGAATTGCTGAGTCATAAGGTAGTTCCAGTTCAGTTTTTTGAGAAAGCTGTATACTGATTTCCATAGTGGCTGTACCAGTCTGCAATCCTGTCAACAGTGCACGAGGGTTCCCTTTTCTCCACATCCGCGCCAGCATTGTTGTTTTTTGATTTACTGATGATAGCCATTTTGACTGGGGTGAGGTGGTATCTCATTGTGGTTTTTATTTGCATTTCTCTGATGATTAGTGAGGTGGAACATTTTTTCACGTCTGTTGGCCATCAGTATGTCCTCTTTAAAAAAGGTCTCTTCATATCCTCTGCCCATTTTTAAATTGGGTTCTTTGTTTTTTTGGTGTTGAGTTGAATGGGTTTTTTTTGTTTTTTATAAATTTTGGATATTAACCCTTTATCAGATGTATCATTGACAGATACCTTCTCCCATTCAGGAGGATGCCTTTTTGTTTTATTGATGGTTTCCTTTGTTGTGAAAAAACTTTTTAGTTTGATGTAATCCCATATGCTTATTTTTTCTCTTACTTCCCTTGCCCGAGGGGATATATCAATAAAAATATTACTAAGGGTAATGTCTGCAAATTTACTTCCTATATTTTCTTCTAGAAATTTCATGGTTTTGGATCTTACATTTCAGTCTTTAATGCATTTTGAATTTAATAAAATGTAATTTTTTAAACATCTGCTTCTAAGCTTTTTACTAGTTATAACAATAGAGCCTTGTATTGTGCTTTGTTCCTTAATGTTATTTCCTGTGCAATAATTTTAATATCTGCATAATATTCTTTCTATGGTGTACCATAATCATTCTTTATTAGTTAGCATTTAAACTGCTTCCAATTTTTCATTATAAGTACTGCAGTGAGCATCTATGAACATGTGGTTTTTCTTATAGTTTGGATTATTTCCTTAGGATAGATTCCCAGAAGTAGAATTATGGGCCAAAGGGCTTTAATATTTTTATGATTCTTTACGCATATTGCCAAATTGCTTTCCAAAGGATTGCACAGTTTTACAAAGCCACCATTGACATAGGAGGTAGTCAGCTTCATGGTACCCTGCCAGCTTTGGAATTGTAGGGATTTAATCTGTAAACTAGGGGAGATAAAATATATTACTCAATTCAGTCTTGAATTAAGAAGTGTATCTACTGGCTATATTTGTTATTGTGCAGTTCTTATATCCATATACAGTTGACCTTTGAACAACACAGGTTTGAATTGCGGTACATATATATGCAGATTTCTTTCAATAAACACCTGTACTGTTTTCGAATGGCAGCTGGGAGTCTGCAGATGCAGCGGGCCAACTGTATGCATTGATCTAAGCCATTTTATATTGAGGACTTGAGCATTCGAGGATTTTGATATCCACAAGAGTCCTGGAACCTATCCACTGCAGAGAGCAAGGGAAAAATAAGTTTTGGAGGAATCAAAAGTTATATACAGGTTTTTGACTGCATGGGGGCCAGCCCCCCAGCCCCCTCATTGTTCAAGGGTCAACTGTATACACATATATACATATGTGGTGTGTATACACACACACACACACGCACGCACACACACACACCCATTCTACTTGAATATCAAGGGAATGAGCTACTCTGTTTTGGAGCAGGGTGGACCCTGGCAGCCTGGTGTGTCCCCCACACGTTCCTGCTTGTTTCCCAGTCTGTCATTACCCTTGCCAGCACTGGGAACCTCTAGACCTGTGTGAATAGGGGTGGTCCCAGTCCTGTAGGCCACCTTCCTGGAGCTAGGGTTCCCTGCACTGCAGTCCTGATGGGGAATGGGAAAGGTTGTTTGAGTCAGACCCGTTATGGACCTGTGCTGGGAGGATGCACAGGGCCTCCGTGGGGCTTCGGGCTCCCAGGCATCTCTCATCAGCCTACTTCCTGGCCATGCCCAGGATGGCAATGTTAAGGTGTTCCTCTGACATCTGGCTTCAGGGAGACAAGCAACTCTGCTTTGGAACCAGGATGGACCTTGGCATTGCTGTGAGTCCCTCAGAATCCTCACTGGGGCCCAGTCTATCCCCACAAGTGCCAAACTGGGGGACTGATCCCAGGGTACCTGGAGGCTGACACAGAGGGTTGCCAACATGCACTTGGCTCCCCAGACATCAGACTCTTGGCCTGTTGAATAGGGCCTGCCCTCGCCCACCAGTCCGTCTTTTTATTTTTTAATAATTTTTTATTTTTCAATTACAGTTGACATGTTCTCTTAGTTTCAGGTGTACAACACAGTGATTAGTAGGCCATCTTTTTGAAGCAGCCTGAGGAAAGAGTGAAGAAACAAAATGAAGTCACCATAACCAAGCTAACAAAATTACCTAAATCAGAATAAGCAGCAACATGAGGAATCAATTTTATTTTACTTTAACTAGCCTGAGGACTTTAGACTTTGAACTTTTCAGTTATGCATCAATGCCTGCAGGTATATATAAATCTGATAGATAACCCTCTGAAGAACTTAGGAAAGAATGTTCACATGTCCAGACCATCTGACATGGTTATCCAGACCACTGGGCATCTGGAAGATTACCATCTTGGACCAATCCAGAGGCTAAGAATGCAGGATTGATTCTTCTCAACAATGCTCTCTCTCTCTTTTTTTTTTTTTTTTTTTTTTTTGTACTGTAGGAACTTTCAACTTTTCTCCTTTCTGCAGAACAGTCTGGGTGTTACCTGGTAGAGTTTTCGATTTGTATATTTTAAGACCCTTGAAGAAAGTTTGTCATTTAATTCTAGTGATGCCCCTGATTCATTTGTACTCAGTCAACCATCCTTCCCCAGCACCGCACCATTGATGAGGATGCTTGAATGGTGATTACTGCCAAGCCCCGTATGTCCTTGCCATCGTAATAGGAATAGGGGCCTGGCTGGCAATCATGATTTCCAGGTGTCTGCCATCCCAAGTAGTCCTGGTCAGGCACAGAATGATTTCTTAGATTCTGGGAGCTCGGGTTTGGAGATACCTTGATATCTGGCATCAAGGGGAATTAGCTACTCTGTTAAGAGCAGGGTGGATGCTGACAGCCCAGTGTGTCCCGCATAAGTCCCCATCTGTGACCCAGATTTGAGGACCAATCTCAGGGAACCTGGATTGTGAGTCACCGCAGCTGGCACATGCACTGTTTTGTTTCTGTGCACCTCCTGCCCTCAGGTATCCTGGACCTGAGGACCTCAGAGGACAGGGGCTACTTCTGCCTAGTGGGCTATCTTGGCAATGTGATGTGTCCCCCCAGAAGTCTCTGCCTATCATCTGGCCTATCCCTACCTAGACTTAGGGGCAGATCCAGGGAGACTGTGTGCTGGGTTGTAGTGCAGGTGGCTCTTGCTCTGGCCATAGTCCCTCTGGGCCTGTTTGATGGGGCCTGGGCTCTCCCACCTGAACAAACATATGGAATCAGATAAAGACAATAAGAGGGTTCCCTGGACCAAGCACTATTTCCCGTCTGCTTGCCTTCCATGTGCTCCCTTACTATCCTCCTGTCTTCTTTCTGCATAGCGCACCCTCCATACCTCCTTGGCACGCACACCAACATAGTGTCGTAACACTTTACAAGGCAATAACTAAAGCTCAATAACTCAATGGCACAGACACCTATTGATGCAGGCATGGCAGAGCTCCATGATAGAGGCCAAGTAACTGGATCACACATGTTGATTAGGCCACACACCACTGGAATTAGATGGCAGGAGCTTCAGATCCACAGCGCACTGGTGCTGAGAACTGTGCATCTCTCTCTCTCTCTCTCTCTCTCTCTCTCTCTGTATGTGTGTGTACACATGCCTGCATACATGGGTGTGAACTGATGAAGGGCAGTTCTCAGCAGCTTCCTTAGCACCACTCTCCAGTCTTAGAAGCAGATTGTGTTCTATGTGCAGGAAGGCAATTTACTGCTCTGAGGCCGAATAATGAAGGAGGTGACATTTGTGATGCTTCCACACCAGCTCACTTCCCCTTGCCTGTGTCCTGACTCCTCTCTTGCTCCCAGCCGATGGCAAGTGAATGCCTTTACATGGCCCCCACCCAAAATCACCTGGTCCAACACTTTCCTTTTAGATAGATGAGAAAAGTGAGTCCAAGAGAAGTACAGTGACTTGACTCAGGTTAGTGAATGGCAATACCAGTACTGGAACCAAGGCGTACAGGAGAAAGGGCTTTCAGAAGACAGGACTAAGTCCTAGCTCTGCCTCGTAGGAAGTGCATGGCTCAGGGTAAGTCAGTCACATATATTTGTTCATTTCATAATTGTTCTAACCACCTCTGCCTCTCCAAGGGGCTGTTGCAAGGACCAAATTAAACAATGGGTATGAAAGAGGGTTTTAGAGACTGTAAAGCATCCTATCAATGTAAGATTTTTATTATGCCCAGTCAGTGGGGTACCAAGGCCAGTGGGGTACCAAGGCCAGCCTCGTGAGCAGACATTAAGAAGGTGCATTGTCTGTAGAGAATTTAAAAACAATGATGAAACCAACTAAAATTTACATTGCTTTTTGTTATCACTGTGTTTAGCAATTCTAAATAATGTCTAATTTTGTTTTTCCTGAAAAATTCTTTTTGTAAGTCTAAATTCCAAATAATTGTTGTGGTTTCTATTGAATTTTAATAATACATATGAAAGCTTTAACTTACCACATTTTTGTTTCTTACTCTTTAATAAACCTTGTATTCAACATGAAAATTAATTCAGAGGTTTCCCAGTGTAGGGTTGCCAGATTGATTACATAAAAATATAGGGCACCATTTAAATTTGAATTTCAAATAACAGTGAATAATTTTTTAGTATAGCTATGACTCAAGCTTATTTGGGACACACTAAGAAAAAATTACTGCTTACTTGAAATTCAAATTTAACCAGGCATCCTGTATTTTGTCTGGCAAGCCTATCAGTTATACATGAGGAAGCATCTACATGCTTTCTACTCAGAGAATAAATTCATAATGGTTTTGAATGATTTGAACGTACTTGGGTCACAGCTGTGTCTCCAACCCTGGCAGTTATACACACACTTCATCTAAACAATAGATTTCAAGTAAAGATAGCACAGAAATGGTAAAAACAAAGAAACAGAATGTGAGTCCTTCAATTCTGTCATCCCATGTGGCCACTTGGAGTTTTTAGATGTTTTCAAAAATTATGAGTAAACAGAGTGTGAACTTCAAGGTACAATACTTTTGTTTGGTAAGTGCAAATATAAGTTCCCATGACACATGAAATATTTTACTAAATGTTATGAGTTGAACTGTGTTCCCCAAAAAGATATATTGATGTCCTAAACCCCAGTATCTTAGAATGTGACTTTAATTTTTCTAAATGGTGTTGTTGTTGATATAATTAGTTAAGATGAGATTGTACGAGAGTAGGGGTGGGTCCTTAGTCCAACATGACAGGGTGTCCTTATGAGAAGAGGAAAAAGAGATGTACACATGGGGGGAAAGGCCATGTGAAGACACAGACACACAGAGAGAATGCCATGTGACAGTGAAGGCAAAGAATGGAGTGATGAAATCACAGGGCAAGGAACACCAAGGATTGACGAACCCCACCAGAAGCTAGGGAAAGGCAAGGAGGGATATTTCCCTACAGTTTTCAGAAGGAGCCTGGCCCTGCTGCCACATTGCTTCTGGACTTCTAGCCTCCAGAACTGCAAGAGAATACATTTCTGTTGTTTTAATCCACCCAGTTTCTGGTACTTTGTTATGGTGGCCTTAGGAAGCTAGTACCCTGAATCTGAATAACATCTGCAAAGTTAAAATGTTTTCCTCTGTTTAAATATTTTTTTTCTTAATTTGTTGTTATTAAACTTCAATATTATTATTTATCACATGTGTGTTCCCTTTAAAAATCCATAAACATAATTAGTATAAATCCATTTTTTTCCTTTTTTGTACTGTAAATTTATTTTATTTTTTAATCTATTTTTTATTTAAAGTTTATTGGGATAACAATGGTTAGTAAAGTTACATAGGTTTCAAGTGTATAATTCTGTAATACATCATCTATATATCACATTGTGTGTTCACCACCCAGAGTCAGTTCTCCTTACATGACTATATATTTGATCCCCTTTACCCTCATCTACCATCCCTCTGCCCCTTACCCTCTAGTAACCACTAAACTATTGTCTGTGTCTATGAGTTTTTGTTTCTTTGTCGCTTTCAGTTTTATATCCCACGTATCAGTGAAATCATATGGTTCTTGACTTTTTCTGTCTGACTTATTTTGCTTAGCATAATAATCTCAAGATCCATCCATGTTGTCCTAAATGGTACTATTTCATCTTTTCTTATGGCAGAATAGTATTCGATTGTGTATATATGCCACATCTTTATCCAATCATCTATCGAGGGATCCTTGGGTGGTTTTCATGTCTTGGCCACTGTAAATAAAGCTGCAATGAACATTGAAGCACATGTATCTTGATGGATAAATGTTTTCAGATTTTTTGGTAGATACCCAGGAGAGGGATTGCTGGGTCATATGGCAATTCTATTCGTAATTTTTTGAGGAACCTCTACACTGCCTTCCATAACGGCTGCACCAATCTGCATTCCCACCAACAGTGTATGAGGGTTCCTTTTTCTCCACAGCCTCTCCAACACTTGTTACTATTTGTCTTGTTGATGATAGCCATTCTGACTGGGGTGAGGTGATATCTCATTGTGGTTTTTGTTTGCATTTCTCTGATAAGTAGTGATGTTGAGCATTTTTTCATATGTCTATTTGCCATTTGTATGTCCTCTTTGGAGAAATGTCTGTTCAGGTCCTCTACTGTGGGGAGCCATCACACTCTACCCATTTTTAAATTGTTTCTTTGGTGTTGAGTTGTAAAGAACCAAATAAACAAGCAAGCAAAGCAGAAACAGACTCAGAGATATAGAGAAAAAAACTGATGGTTGCCAGATAGGAGGGAAATAGGGATGAGGGAGAAGGTGAAAGGATTAGAAAGTACAAATTAGTGGTCACAATATAGTCACAGGGATATGAAATACAGTAAGGGGAATATAATCAATAATGTTGCAAAGATTATGTAGGGTGCCAGATGGGTACTGTGTAGATGCCTGACCACTGCGCTGTACACCTGAGACTAAAGTAGAATAGTATTGAATGTCAACTATAATTATATGTATATAATATATGCGTATTATATATATTATATATGTATACATAATATATATATTATATGTATGTATATTATATATATATGTATGTTCACAGGATGTAAAGTACACCATAGGTAATATAGTCAATGGTATTATAACAGCTATCTACGAAGTCAGAGGGGTAGTAGCTAGGGAGCGTTATCACTTAGTCAGGGTTGTAAAAGTCTAACTATTAGATTGCTTTGTACACCTGAAACTAATAAATTTAATTAATTAAATAATTTAAAAAAATTGTGAATGGCACTTCAGGTTTGTGTAGGTCCTCTGGTCCCAGCATGCGTTTTGCTCTCTCTTGGTTCCTTGGCCACATCTGCCCTATGAAGTAGGAGCAGAGTATTGACAATTTCTTCCCCTCTCTCCTGCATCAACCCCTTATCCTCAGGACCATTCTATGAGCCTGGAACTCGCTGAGCATATCATATTTTCTCATTTACTTTCTATAACTTGTTAGGCAGAACTCATTAGGTACGCACCACATTGTTCCCATTTTACATAGGAGGAATGAATATATTCAGAAAGAGGAACTACATTTGCCTAAGTCACCCAGCTCATAAATCCCACCCGGATGGGATTTGAACCCATCGCCCTGTCTTCAAAGCTCATTTTCTTCATATTAATTCACACTGACATTTAAAACCATTTAGGCTGAGAGTGGCCAAGGAAGAAAAGAAATACATTGATTTAACCTTTAAAGTTATTTCCAATGTCTTCCCTTTCCTTTCCTTTCAAGGTTAGAATTACGAGGCCACCAGCAATAGCTCACATCCTAAGTTATTAAGTAATGCTGAAGAACCTGAGGAGGGTTCCAGATCCTTCTGAACAATGAAGCAGCCCAGTCTGAGAGGCAGAGGAAGCTATAGAGACAAAAGGGCTGCACAGCAATCAGAGTCTCTGTAGAAACTTTAAATAACCATTGACAGACGTTAGACTTTCATCGTGTGCATTAAAGAGTCCCAAATTCTTTGTTTTGAAAAATTCTGAGATTTTTCCCCTCCCCAACCCAGCCTGTTTATTCTCAAGGTATTGTCAGCCTTGTCTTTACTAGTAAGGCTGTTATTGTTTTACTTGGGAAATCTATGCTACCGAAAAGAATAAACAGAATGAGTGACTTTACTAGACGTGGAATGAAGAAGTAAAGCATTTTCGCTTTTTAAAACTAGGTTTTACATTCCTATACCTATACTTAGACACGGCAGTGGCATTGTCAAAAAAGTCACTGCTGTGAGTGACAGTGGCGGTAATGATGGCACCCCACACAAGGGGCTGCTTTAACTACTTATAGTCATAGAACTGAAAAATCCCAGCTTAAAATTCTCAGGATCTTTATTTGTGTTTTATTTAAGGTTTCTGGCTTATCCCAAGATTAAATTTTTCCTAGGTGTAAAATAGCTGTTTTCATTCCTTGCCAGACGACTACTCCTCTGAAATAGTGCCTTTTTATCCCCCTCCTCAGAACCTGTCCGAGCCCATCAGTTTT
Source organism: Rhinolophus sinicus (assembly GCF_057876585.1). Taxonomy (NCBI): domain Eukaryota; kingdom Metazoa; phylum Chordata; class Mammalia; order Chiroptera; family Rhinolophidae; genus Rhinolophus; species Rhinolophus sinicus. The sequence continues at coordinate 136,119,568 of NC_142516.1, forward strand.
GCTTGTAGCTGGAGTCGTTCCTAGGGCGGTGTAACTTCCTTGTAGTTATTTTTGAAAGACTTATTGAGCAGAGAGCTGTTTTGATTGGCTTAGAGCCTCTTGTTGGCATAAAATGTAATATTTATTGATTGTAGAGTAGGTCCACGGGTTTTGATATCTTGCTTTTCCTGTTTTTGTTTAATGGGCATATGTTTTCTATATAATATTGGTACTGCTACTCCTGGGCAACTCACAAAGCTGGCTAAATGTGCATTGGCTTTAGAGCTAGCATACATAGGATGGCTAACATAGTGACTGCCTAACTGAAGTGTAATAACCCATTCTCCTTTCTCATACCTCCTTCTCTCTTCCCCTTCACCCCTCTAGCCTTTTAGCACAATTTCCTTTTATAAGGTGGCCCTCTATTTGCCTACAATATATGGGCATGAGTGGGGTTGGCTGACCACTTACGTATTTTTTGTCTTTTTCTGGGTTAACCACATTCAACTGACTAAAACTGCATGAAATAAAAACTACTTCCAGCAGGCGGCACTGGAGGCTCACAGAGGCTCTGGAAGTCGCTGACTCCAGGACCAAGTGCACATGCTACTGTCCCCAAAGAAACCTTGCTTTCTGGGTTTGTTCAAGGACAGAGTCGCAAGCCTTGGATTTCATCCTGGAATCCAACAGCGTTGTCATGTGATCCTTTTACAGACGAGGCAGTCAATAGAGGCCATGTGGGAAATCAGTGCATACGGCCTTCCTCACTACTGCAATCGTGAAGAAACACAGGGTAAGTTAGCCAAAGTAAGCATGGAGAATAATCCTGGTGAAGCACCAAAATGTTGGCTTCAGATATGCTGTGTTAACAGAAACTGGACTAACTAAAAGGGGGAAACAAATAAATGAACCAAGTAAATTAAACAAGCTAAGTATAAGTAGAGTGTAGGACAATGCTGTGGTCCTTAATCAGAGGTACTCTTCAGAACCACCCTTAGGGCTTGACACAAAATAAACATTCCTTGATCTCACCCCTGAATGCTCTGATTGGTGAGCCTGGGTGGGATCTGGGCATCTGTGTTTTCTTAAGTTCCATAGACGATTCCAGTGTATACTCCTAGTATAACACGTCAAAGGCCGTTGTATTATTCTTGACCCTCCAGTTAGTGTGATAGAAGGGGAAGAATAGGTCATATCTAGTGAGCTTTCACTTATCTGAATCAGTTTGCTCATCTTTAAAAGGAGCCAAATGGCAGAGATGGACTAGTTCCTCAAACCCAGAGACTAGACTTCAGCTTTGATCAGGTGTCCAGCCCTCCTCACATTCCCCCCACCCCCCGCCCAAATAAAAAGCACTGGGAACGTAACGTGATGAGTGGAGAGACATCACTGCTGAGATCCTTGCCTTCCTCAGTAATCAATTATAACATAGTGATGTCATTAAAAGGATTAACTTGGTCCTTTCCCTAAGGCTGGTAAGCATTAGGAAACTGAGCCTCTTTCATTTTCTAGTCTAAGAAGCAGCAAGTGAGTCTTAAAACAGTGCTCATTCGGGTCCCTAATTATTTAATGACTTGGGATTCAGAGACTCTTCAAAGGAATAACTAAATCTATTCACAGTAGGAGGAAAATAATACAGGTGGTCCTCGACTTCCAATGGGGTTATGTCCTAATAAACCCATCGTAAGTTGAAAATGCATTTCACACACTTAACCTACTGAACAGCAGTAGGTTAAATGTGCTGAGCACAGGGGCTGTGACTCATTCAAAGTAAAATGGATTAATTAATGATGTTAGATTAATACACAAGTAGGGCTTTCCTTATCTGCAGGGAATATGGTCATTTAAGGGGTACATCTAAAAAAGAGAAGCAACCCCCCACCCACTTTCCAGTATCCCATATGTCAGCCAAGCAGGAATTTACTTTTACCAATAATTTATTTCTTTGGGTTAAACATTGCCCATGCCCGAGGGCCTTTTTGGGAATATAAACATCCCTGGGAAGACGGCACCACCCCCTTGGAATAGGTATGATTACCAAATCTTTTCCTTTCAGGCAGGACAAAGGTTGAGGGTGGGTCATGGAACTGTGCCCTGGGAGCACAGGATATGAGAGACAAGTGTCACATCAGGTTCTGCAGAGGACCAGCTCTGGGCAAAGGGATGTCCGACTACTATGGACAGGTTTGTGTACAAAGAAGCACTGCAGCTGGATTATGAATGAGTAGGATATCTGAGTTGGAAGAGAATCCAAACCTTCATTTCAGAGAAGCAGCAGCTGAGGCCCAGGGACAGACAGGATCTTGCCCAAGGTCAGCGTGAGGACTTCACAGTTCACATGTCACACGGTTTCAACAGTGACGTAAGCAGTGTCCTTGTGCAGTGCCGCTGCGGCTGGCGAGGCCACATTCCGAGGCCAGAGCTCGGCTCCACATGCCACCTGCTGCTCACTGAAATCCTCTAGGGCTCTTAGTTTCAAAACCAGCGGGATTATATTTTTAACATGGATTTGCATTTTTAACAAGTACTCCCAGGTGATTCTAATGTACAGCAGGGTTGGGAATTACCTGTCCAGGTTAACGGGACTGTTCATACAGATCATCATAGAGGGGTTTTTTTTAGTGCTTAAAACAACCTTCAACATAGCATGAATCCTTTTATTTATTTTATTTTTAATTACAGAAAAGTTATACATTACTAACCAAAGTCTACTTCCATGAAAAAAAAAAAAAGAAACCTAAAAAGGGACAGACTAAATAAGAAGTCAGAGAAAAACATGAGCTTACTAACATTGCATCTCAGTATCTCCTTGGCCTCTTCATTTCCTAAAGGAGAAAACCAGATCAACAAATGTGAATGATTTTTCTCCAAGTCACGCAGGTAGTTTGTGACAGAGCTGAGCCTAGGAATCTGGGCCCACTGTCACTACGCTCCCAAACACATAGGGCTGTGTAAGCTTAGAGAAAAGTGCTGTGGGAAAGAGACCACACTGTTCACAGTGGTGAGCTCTAGAGACTAATAATATCAACATAGAATTTCATTTTATGCACATCTGTATTGTTTGAATTCATTGCAATTATAAGCAACACAGCAGACTAAATTACCTGAAAACCTTCCTACTTCAAACTTTTTACAATGCTGTATTGCAAATTGCAAATGGCCCTTGCAAAACAGGACTAAGCTTGCAGAAAAGGAAGTGCCATGCTCAGGTGCTAAGAATGAAAGGGGTGCTGACAACCAGGGCAGCTTTGCCTGATGCCACTGCTGCCCTGGGGAGACAGGAGGTGAAGCTGTTGGCCCACAGCCTGCAGAGGTATGAGTGAGCCCCTCTCATAAGCCAGGCTGCGAAGGCTGAACCCACACAGGAAGTGAACAAGGAAATGCTGCTGTGACTGCCGAGGCTCGGGATAGAAAGTAGCCCTGAGAACTTGCAGTTTAGGATTTATTCAAGTAGGAATTGTATATTCAGTAAAATTGGAAATAAATAGCAAGGTATAACTTAAAAAAATCCTCTATGTTTGGAAATATAGTAACACATTACTGAGTAAGCTTTGATTTTAAGAGAAAATAAATCATTACAGGCTTTAAATTAAGGGATAATGAAAACACTACAGGTTAAAATGTGTGTAACAGCTAAAGAATTACTTTTAGGTAAAATTATAACCTGAAATATGTTTTACAGGAAATAAAAAAAAAAAGTTAAAAATTACCAGTAAACTCTTCAACTAAACAACTTAGAAGAAAGAGCAATGGAACAAACACAAACATCAGGAAAGGAAACAAGAATAAGGACAAAAATTAATGAGATAGAAGAGGAAAAATGCCAACAGAGATTAATAAAACCAGTAGCTGTTTTGAGAAAAAGATTAAATAAAGTATACGAAGGGGAAAAGTGAGAAGATGAAATAGACAAGGTACATAATGAAAAGGGGAAATCACTACAGACACTTCAACATTTTTTGAAGGTTGTTATGAATATAGATACTATTGAGTTCAACCCATAAAAGGACTAGCCATTGTTGCAAAAATGAGGGCAATACACGTGACCAAAAGCATGGACACCCTCTCACCAAAGCTGAGCTAGCTAACACTGTGGCTGGAAGTCTGATACACCAGTTACATATTCAATATGCTTGTACCACAGTGCCCGTAGTATATAGTTTCATCCCTCAAGGTCACCAATCAGCCATTTAATGGCAGATTATTATATTGGACTATCTCCTCCTCCTTAATCCATCCTTATTATCATTGATATGTTTTCTATTGATGAGTTTCCCTTTCCTAGAGCAAAGACTATACTCTAAGAAAAAGAGTGATCCCTTAGGAGTAAGAGCAAAACAGAAATACATCAGTATCTTGGCCTGCACCACTCTCTGAGGTCTCACAGAGGGTCTGATTTAATACAGTAGGTCCTACCTGACATTGCCTCAGAGCAAGGGACCCACTTTATGGCAAATAAGTTGTGACAATGTGTACATGACAATGCAATCCACTGGGCCTGTCATATACCACACGGCGTAGAAGCTGCTGGCCAAAGAAAGTGTTAGGATGTGCTAGGGTGTGCCCGAGGCATCAGCTTGGGTTTGGGGAGCTGTCCTCCTAGATGAGGTATGATACGTTTTTAACCAAAAGCCATTATAATGTGTTATTGCTTCATAGTGAGTTCAAATGCATGGATCTCTGAGAACCAAAAGGCAGAATAGGCATAGCCCCTCTCACCATCACTCCTGGTGACTAACTAGCTTGGGGAATTTGTACATCCTGTCCCTAAAATGTTTACCTCTCTTGGGTCCTCGTTGCCTGAAGGGAGGTGAAAGCCAGTGAGGTACTTCTAACATGGGACATTGTAAAGTTTCTCTAAACCTAAGCTATAACCTAAACCTAATCATTTCAGCTTGCTCATGCCAGTAGACCATCTGGCAAAGAAAGGAATTGCTATAGAGACAGGTGTAATTTCCTGTGATTATCATGAGGAGATAGAATGGCTGCTGTGTAATGGAGCAGGAAGAAGTACATTTGAAACTCAAGAATGCACCTGGATGCATTTTGATCCCTGCATTCATAATGCTCTAAATAAAGAAATGAATGAACAACTGCAGTCCCCGTACCATGACAAAGGCATGGTAACTGGGGTCTCAAACTCCTCAGAGATGAAGGTCTGGGTTATCCTAATGGGCAAACAACGTACACCAGAAAACTGCAGGCCAAGAATGAGACGAGTCTAAAGTGTGTGTTAGAGGAAAGAGTCAAATATAAATTATGGCTTTAGTAGCAACTGAACAGCAGGGTCTGTAGCATGTCCCACTAACTCTCCTGGGAAGAAAATCTATTTATTTATGTATTTAAATATTGTGACTGGCCACTACAATGCCAGACAGAGTGAACTTAATGTGGGGTCCCAGCAGATGTGGGTGGTGCAAGGGATACTTGGTAATAGATTCGCAGGTGCTCCATCCATATTTCCTAGGTATCCACCATCCTGATGCTCCATGACTCAGTTGCTTGGAACAGAAAGCCTGAGGTCTTTCTCTGATTGCTGGAGCACAACTGATCTGCGTACATGAGCTTAGGCCTAAATATTGGAGGAATTAACGCCTGCCTCTTGGGATCAGCCCTGAACTAATTACTGATGGGAGTTATGAATATATGAGTATGAAGAGTTTGTCATTAAGAAGACAAAGTGAGCATAGCCATTAGCAAATCGAACTTGGCACCGGGTGGATAACTGACTTGTAGAATCGACTTTTCTTTGGCCTTAGCAACGTCTGAATCAGTGCATTTTGCCTTCACTCTCTTGTTTTGTCCTGTTTTCTTTCCGAAGAGGCCCGCTTGCGAGTTAAGGTGGACGTGTAGTCACCAATTACCTAGGACCCAGACAGCGGGATGGGGTCGCGGGTCTGTGCCTTCTTCAGCATCTCTGACTGCCAGATGAGGGCGCACTCCTACATTTCCCGGTGGTGCCCCAGGATCCGAGCATATTGCCCCAGGGGATCTTACCATGTCGCCCACCAAGAGGTCCACCACGGGGCCCTCCTTCACCTGGAGACCTTATTGATGAGTTGCTCCAGGCTGCGGAGCTGCTCTTCCTTGCTCCAGTGGCGGGCGGAGGCTGTCACTGGCACCACTAACGCCACCCTCAGCAGCAGCAGGGCTGCACCCTTCACCTGGGCCGTGGCTCCACCTCGACCTCTGTGCTCTGGAGCAGCTGGCAAGCCTGGTTCCCCTGTGGGGCTCAGGCTCCTAGGGCAGGATGGGCGGCCGTCAGCAGGAGGATGAGCTCACACTCCAGCTCCAGGATCTGGTGGGCTCGGATGGTGGGGTCGAGCTGCAGGGGCGGCTGAGGTTCCACATTCTCCCTGAGCCAGTCTGCTCCCGCGAGGCCACAAGGCTCCCGCACAAGCCTAGTACACTCCTTTCCCAAGGTCTCCTTCCCCATTTGGTCTCCTTCCCCATTTCTCCACAGGCCTCCAGTCCCCAGTCAGAGAAATCACCCTGTGCCTTTTACATGCACCACCAGCTACTCCCACCAAACTCGAAAGCGCCCCTTCTTCCAATTCCAGATCCCAGCTTTTCACCCTCTACCCCTCCAGGCAACACCAAGTCGTCCTTCTGTCACATGTAGCAGCCTCTCAGAATGCTTCAAAGACACCCAGGATGGAAACCACGAAGACCACCCAAATGAGAACAAGCAAAGGCTATTTATTCAGACTAGCGAGGGCACAGGAGTCAGCCACCATCACATGTGCTGGACAGAGACTTCAACGCAAGCTTTGTAGTGGAAAACAGGGAAGGCTACAGGTAGGCGCTGATTGGAGGCAGTTGACTTGGAAAGGAGGCAAGCTTTCTGCATGATTGATGGGGGAAGTTTGCTTGGCTTCCTCTGGTTGGTCCTGAGTTGGAAGCATAGGGGTGACAGGGAAACATTAGGGAAGTTTGTGTTTATTGATCAAATCTTGGCCATTTGGAACAGGTTGCTGCAGAGACTGGGGTCAGAGTTCTATTTTTATATATGGTCAGGCCATGATCCCTTTGTATATTGTCCCCACCTCTCATCCCCTTCTGCTTCCTCTGACCACATACACCTTTCAAGAGAAAGCTGTCATTGGGAGATCCAAACTTCCAAGGTACTGGGCTTTTAGATTTTTTTCCTGAGGGAAAAAGCTTCAAGTGGTAAGCATCTGGCACATGCAGCCTGTGCCCAGGGCGTGGCTTCTAGGTCTTCAGCTCTGTAATGCAGATGGGCAGCTGAGCTCCTTCGTTTTATAATTGCGACCCCTTAGTTTTCAGTTCTATTGTAGTACAGACAGCCAGTGGTTAATATATATATATATATATATATATATATATATATATATATATATATATATATATATATGTATGTATATATATATATATATATATTATATTATATTATATTTTAATCATATCCTCATGAATAGCAACTAAAAACACCACACGAAAGCTCTGTATTACACAAGTGGATGAAGTAGGGTGTGGTAGACAGTCTGTGGCCACAAATTTGGTATTAATCCAGTTTCTGTATTCACATAGACTCCCAAATTCATTTTTGTCATGACCTTTCTCTATGACTGAATTTTCACCACAGTGGAGGGAAACATGCAATGTCCTGATACTCAGCGCTTTCAAGCATCTGCAAAATCTTCTATTGATAAAGAATGATCTTTTGTCTCCATCCTGACTCTCTCCCTGCATCTAGTCAGCAGCAATTGAAATCGGTCAACTGGTGATTCACTGTACGCTATTTAGTTTGTGCTGTCAGCTGTTTATTAGTCTGAAACTTCCTGTTAAGATGCAGGGTGTGCTTTTTAAAGAAACCTTACACAGCATAAGTTTTATTTTGGGATTGGCCATACAAATATATAAAGAGGACCTGTGACAGTTACATTTACTTAGGCCCGTACATAGGCTTTTTATTCAGCAAAATTTTGTGGGCACTTACTATGTGCCAGCACTGTTTAGTGCACTCGTGGTACAAGAATAAGTGAGATAGTCTCAACTTCCAGAAGTTTACCATCTACTCCAGGAAGACAAGTGTCATAAAGTGTGGTAAGTATAGCCATAGATGTGCAAAGAATGGTGGGACACAAAGTAGGAACTGGAAAATTCTAGGGGAAAAGAGGAGTGAGGAAGTTTTCACAGAAGAGGCTCTAGAAGGGAACCTGGGAACATTTTTCAATGGGTGGATGACATGACAAAAATGTTACAGTTTGTTGACAATGTGGGGGACAGATTGGACAAGGAAGAGCTTGAAAGCAGAAAAATTATTTGAAGCTTATTTAAGAGGCTGTTGCAATGATATAGGTAAGAGACGATAAGGGCCTAATTGAAGACAGAGTGGGGATGCAGAGGAGATTTGAGAGAATTGTTCATTGGAAATCCAACTTTGTAGTTTGAGAAACAGGTCTGGGCTGGAGATACAGCAACATCTAACAATCTGGAAGCATGATTCTATTAAAAGTAGAATGTGTTTTCTGTTTAAGGTGCTTGACAAATGACTAGTGCTTCAAAAGTATATAGTGCTTATTTTAAGATATAGTTTTTAGGTAACATGTAAGTGGATTCTAGATCGTGGCTTTTTTTCTTTAATAGTATCAGCTTTTATGTTAGGGATCAGTTATAGCAGAAGGAGAAGAGAGCAGTACAAACTGAATACAGTCTGCACATTGAACTTTAGGGTCTTAACATCGACATTAGTAGTGTTGCTTGCCCTTTCAGAATTCGAGATTTAAAAGACACTCTGATAAACTATGGAAAACTGTATAATTGCATTTAATCTTGGAATGCTGTGAAATGAAGTTTCTTTCCCAACAGTGCTTTGCTAGTTCCTGGGTAGTTGGTAAAAATGTGAAAGGCCTGTCGTCTTTTACCATAAAAAGTGGAGTTTTCGAGAATACCTTCTTTTAAAGTTGTTCTTTGTATCTAGGAATCTAACCTAACCCTAACCTTAACTCTAACCCTAAACTGTAGCCTTAACACTAACGCTAGCCCCAATCCTAAACTAAGTGTAACACTAACACTAATTCTAGCACAAATCTACACGCCCAAATCCATACCTCGTCTTAAGCTGAATCTTAACTCTAACATGAACCACAAACCTACTTGTAATCCTAACTCTAAACCTAAATGTAGCACGAACACTAACCCTAGCCTTAACCCTATTTCTTGTCACTAACCCTAACCTTAACCCTTCAACTGACTTTTTTAGGGGTAGACCTATGAGGCAAAAATGTTCTTTAGGTCTCCAACTAGTAAACAAAACTGAGAAATGAATTTCAGATTAAGTGAGTAATTTAGAAGCAGATCAGTAGCAGACCATCTTTAACAACGTATCACGATTAGGTAGCCTAACCTTTCTGATAAAGATATCCAAAGTTCTGGGTATTATTTCTGGATGTCTGTAAGACATCCTTGCTTCTGCTCTCCAATTTCAGTAAGTGTACCTAGTAATGGATGCTGTGAAAATTCAGTGGATAGCTCTGAGAGGTGAGATCCAAATTGAGGGTCCATTTTCATAGACTTCATGAAGGTATATGCTAACCTTGATCCCAGTCTTCTAGGATTTCCAAAAGTATAAGACCTTCCTGTTCCAGAAGACTTACAGAAGGCTGGGACTCTTCCGTTTGCTCATATATCTAAATCCAGCGTGACCCAAATCCAGACCTTACCAGCCAGAACACATCTAGATTTGATTAGCAGTCATTAAGACAATGTTCGTTGTTGGGCTCGGGGGCTTATGGAAGTAATATGAGATACTATATTGCATTCGGAGGCTTTACAGCCAAGCTGAGGAAAAATTATTGAAATGTATAAAACAATGAGAAAGTATGATGGGATAGAATGTAAGTTACTGCTATGTTATGTGGTACAGACTTGGATACGGAACTGGTCCAAAGTGTGGACAATATTTTCTCTCACTTGTCTAGTACTTAGTAGCTTATGATAACTTTGTAACACACATTCAAACTTCCTAGGATCAGAGGAGGTTAATATAGGGCAAGTATTAGTATAATCATTCATATTTGCAGATACAGAAACAGGCTCAGAGGAGTTAATTATTTCTTCTCCATTCCCTCAGCAAAAGCAGAAAAGGAGAGTTTTGAACTCAAGTTGGCCAACTTCAAATACAATGGGAAGCTCATTCTATATTTCATGGAGTAAAAAGACTTGAACTGGGCCTTAGAGGGTTGAGTAAAATTTGAAGAGATGGGGTGAAACAAAGGAGTATTCTAAATGGGGTAAATACTATAAGGAGAAGGCAGGAAGCCAGGAGTGGGGTAGTGAGCAGATAGAGGAGTAGATGAGGTAAGACTGGATCGGGAAAATGGGGCTTTGCGAGCCAGGCAAAGGTATTTATATTTCATGTAGGGTTTCACTAAGAAGTCAGCGAAGTTTTTGAACTGGATAGTGCCATAAAGAAAGATCCGTCTGGTAGTCGTGTGCAGGAAAGAATAAAAAAAGGAGGTCCCAGAGGCCGTGTAGGTGGTTTAGGGGTATGGTTACATGCGAAGGCCTGGAAATGGGGTGGCAATTGTTAGTACAAAACAGAAATAAATGGGTTAAAAAATGGCAATTCAAGAAGATAGACTTAGTGTTTGATTGAGCATGGGAGATTGAGAAAGTGAAAAACAATCAAAGAACTTGGAATTTCAAATACAGTCATATGCTGCTTAATGACGGGGATACATTCTGAGAAATTTATCATTTGGTGATTTCATTGTTGGGGGACCATTGCAGAGTGCACTTATACCAACCTAGATGGTCTGGCCTACTATTCTAATTGTATGTGCTGTGCTTTCACGTGACTGGCAGTGCAGTAGGTTTGTTTACACCAGCGTCACCACAGACACAGGAGTAATGCATTGTGCTACGAAGTTAGGACGTGATTTTACGACAGCTGCGATGTTCCTACGCGAGATGAACTTTTTCCTCTCCATTATAATCTTATGGGACCACCTTCGTATATGCGGTCCAACATTGACCAAAACGTCATTATGTGGCACATAACTGTAACTAGTTATATGGCCTCAGGCAAATCATAGAATCTCTCTGGGACCCTCAAGCGAAGAAAATGTGAAGGCAACCCTCACTTCACAGGTGACTGAAATTTGTTATGTATGTATGTTGTTTTAATGAAGAGAGATGATTTAAAAATGTCTCCAAGGAATATTCGCAATAACAGTATTTAAAATAATGAAACATTCGGAAATATCTAAATGCTCTACCATGGAGGAAGAAGTAAATAAATTATGAGAATATAAATCAAATTTGAAGAACATTGGGACATAAATATTCAAAGTATAAAGGTGGGTGGAGAAAACAGGACACGATACCCTCTGAATATTATTTAAAATAAACATATGACTGGCAAAAAAGGACTGCAAGAAAACATTAAGAGTGAATATCTCTGGCTAATGGTGTGTTATTGATTTGTATTATTACTTTTGTACTTTTCTGGTATTTCCAAATTTTTTACAATAAACCTTTATTCTATTAATATAATGTGAAAAAAATTTAGGAAAAAACAAAAATGAAATCAACTACTACAGTTTAAAATCTTTAGTTGTGTTGTGTACCTCATAACTGTCAAAATAAAATAGCATATAATAGGTAGAGAGATAGCATTCTACATCTGACTTTGAAAATAGCCTTGAAGTGGAATAGATCCTGAGACAGGGCAGAGAGGGAGAGGTGACCTTCACGGGAGAAAGGGAATAGAGCTGAAGAAGATAAAATACTGCAAAAACAGAGCAGAAATATACGCCTTAACTGAAAGGAAATCAGAGTATTTCTCTGTAAGGTAGTCTGACCTTTGGAAGCTGTTTAGAGCTCAGATAAATACAAAAGCAACTCCGGAAGTAGATAAGAATACACTTATGTCACAATTGCAAACAATGCTTCATTGTACAAAGGATTTCATTAGGTTTGCTAACCTCAGGGAGACCTTTGCCATGATTTCTCTTGGTTTTCCACTAGGACTGCAAAAATGTTTTCAATGAATGTGCATTCAGGCATAATGAAAATTGACCATCCAATAGAATTGTGAAACGTTTATGAGTTGAGAATTTTTTATGAATTTATATATAACTAAATAAAATAGTTCTAGGAAATAAGACCACAAATGTGCCCTTGAAGAAAATAATAATTGAAAACCAATAGAATAATTTATCTTAGAATCTTGATATTGATATTGACCCATGATAATTCCTGGCCTTGTGCTTAATGAACGGATAATGTGGCATGACAGGGCTACTTATTTGAGGCAATATGGAGAGGTAAAACGGGCTTTGACTCAAAGTTTTCTGCTAAATGTATCATTTCACATAAACCTTGTGCTATCACTTAAATTGAAGACCATGGGAAGTATCTTTAACAGACAGATAAGTTTCCGAAAAATGGAGCCCTCCTTTTGGTTTATCTTTGAATTTACTTTACTTTTACTTGTGTGTTGTTGTTTTCCACCAAATACATGCTACTCTAAGTTCAGGGGACTCTCCTCAAATGTTTTAACTCCTCCCAGTGTAAATTCACTGACCTTGCCCATGTTTATCATTACTGTCTGTTCTAGAGTCATTCTACCATATCACAGGTGAAACACTAGGTCTGCCTGGTAGAGGTTCAGAATTCTCAAAATGCAAAGGTCCCCAAACCCCAATAAATACCAAACCTGAAAAGGGTCAGGGTGCAGCCTCTGTGTCTGGTTTACTTTAGGATTAGCTTGTTACTAGACCCACATGGGATAATTTTCTTGGCTGTGCTGACATTTGTAAAAATAGCATAAAAGAAAATAAATGAACACAGCAAATAGTGGAAGAACCTGAATTTCTCTACCTCTAGCCATCCTCCAGGGTTTGTGATTCCTCCCTGGATTTGATATGCCAAGGGCAAAGCTACTCCATGTAGAGATGGAAGATTTTCCTCAGTTGTAAAATATTTTTCAGCGTAGCTTGTTAAAGTAAACCTGTAAGATTGTTTGCTTATGATATCACCGTAGAGGATGCCCAAAACAATAGGAAAACAAAAAAATTCTAATTTTTGAAAAAGTTGAATCTCATTCGAGTATGTTTGCATCTTCAAAATATTTATGAGGTGGAAGGTAAACACTACTGGGAAAGAAGGATAGGGGATCATAACAGAGTGGGAATTTTTTAAAACCTTATTTATAAAAATGAAGTAATTGGTTCTGAGACAGCTTTTCTGTTGTAGCTCTCTCATCCCGTATTTTTACTTGAATGACTCAACATAGACTCCAAGCTACCACACCGTATGCAATCAGTGTGACACCTGGGACTCCATAAGAGGCCACTGTTTCTCTAACTTGAGCTGACTAGTGCACTTCCTGTAGCTCACTTTGGATTCATTGTCAGAGCCAAAGGGTCCAATTACTCTCTGGCTTGTTTTAGAATCACTCTCCCTTTCACTCTCGGCTAGCAGAAGTGTTCCTTGCTGCACTTAGATCATTCCAGCATTGAAAAAAAAACTTACTCTTTTGACAAATACAAGTAGAGTGCTAATGAGGTTAGCTACAACTATTTGAAGAAACTTTTGCACCATTTTGCAATTGATAATTTTTAATTTGCTCGATACATGTACAGTTTACACCTTTTTCTTGACAAGTAGCCAAGATTCTGTGGTTTTCATCATGGCCTAAGATGTAAAAAAGAAGGCAAGTGAAAAAGAAAATAATTTGAAGATTTTACAGAAAGAAGAGGTTGGGATTTTCACTCTGTTGTGGAGTCCATCGGAATAAACAAAGTCACTACCACCAGGCAGCTTAACAGAATGCATTTTGTATTTTATGTTTCAGACACTACCTCAAAGCAGAGGAACCTCTTTAAGAACTTGACCAGCTGCAAGCCTGGTAAGTCACTATTTAGTGTTGAAACTTTTATGTGCAGCAAAACACTAGCAAGAATATATTTAGGAAGAAATATTTGTGTTCTTAAAAAATTCTATCCTTTCTATAACCATGACTGTGTAAAAATAAGAATTCTCACACATTGGGAAAAATGATTCGGGGTATTATGCTGGGCTAAGAAAAATATTCTTGGTTTTACTATCTAAATTTACTCTAGCGTAAAATCAAATGGCCAGTGGCTTGCTTGGTATTTGAGGATCTAGGCAGGTTGATAACCTGTGAATTATATTTTTATTTCAACATATTCTGAAAAATTAACTGGTTGGCTATATAGAATTTTTATGAACAAAACCAAGGGATGATTTTATTGGAAAGCTCAAGTCTATCCCCATTTAAGGAGACCTAGTTCCATTTATTTAAACAAAAACTTTGCTTTTTGCCCTTTATTTAATAATATCTGCAGTGTTCAATAGAAAAAACTATAAGCAAAGCATTGAGTTGATGACAAATACATTATAAAGGAAAACTGTAAACAGTAAAAATATTAGAATAAGGTATCATGCATTTCCAAAGAAAATCTAGACATTTAAACTAAAAAAAAAAAGAAGTAGAAAAGACAACCTTTTATTTTTCTACTTATCTGTAAAAATTGCCTTTATTTTTGTAATTGGACCCACTACGTTGGCCTTTATATGGTCCTTTGCCCTCATCAGGCAAGTGGAGAAATAAATCCTTGCAGTTTATTAAATGTCAAAGAGAAACTTGTTAACCAGACATATCAGATAACCAATTGCCATGCAGAGCAGTTCCTAACCACAGCAAATGCTAGTGTTCCCTTTAAAAATCGACTGATGACTACACAAAATGCATAGTTTATAAATAATCAGAAAAAATGATTAGGAAGCATGCCACTTGTATTATGCTATGTGTTCTTAAGAAGAATACATATGACAATTAGTGTCTTTAATAACAATGTTTAAATATCACTGTGTTAGAAACTGCAAGTAGATGAGATTTCAGCCTAATTGCATCATCTCAATTAGATAAATGGACAGGATGTAAGCATAGGAGTGAGATTTCAAGAACAAGCATTGGCGAAGGGGGAGGACTGTCCAGGGATGTACTTTTGTGCATCTGAACTGTAAAGGCAACTTTTGCAGAATCTGTTCTTGTTTCATTTGTCTTAGTACAAGGCGTTACTCACATGCTTGTGGTGATGCTGGTATAAACAAACCGACTGTGCTGCCGGTTCTATCAAAGTACCGCCTGTACAATGGTGTGCACCACGTAATACTTGATAATGACAGTAACCGACTGTGATACGGACCCATGTGTTTTCTGTCCTACACTTTTTATCATTACTTTAGAGTGTACACTTTCTACTTACATAAAAAAAGGTTTGCTGTAAAACAGTGTATTGTGTTACACCAGCAGCAGCCTCGTATATTTCCTGTTTATTCTGTCTCGATGGCATCATTTTCTCTTGTGTTTGATTTAATCTCATGTTTTATAAATTTGGTCTAGTCTAAGAGCACAGTGTTTATAAGTCCACGGCAGTGTACAGTAGCACCCCAGGCCTTCACATCCACTCCCCACTCACTCCCTGACTCACCTAGAGCAACATCCAGTCCTGCAAGCTCTATTCATGGTACATGCCCTATACAGGTGTCCTTTTCTTACCTTTTATACCATATTTCTATTGTATCTCTTGGATATTTAGATACATTTAGATAAACAAAGAGTTACCACTGTGTTACAGCTGCCTGCAGTATTCAGGACAGTAACCTGCCGTACAGGTCTGTAGTGTAGGAGCAACAGGCTATGCCATGTAGCCTAGGTGCGCAGGAGTGCATACTGTGATGTTCGCACAATGAGGAGAGCACCTAACAATGAATTTCTGAAAACGTGTCCACATCATTAGGTGGCCTCATGATGGTGGCCTAAAGGTGCTACAATAGACCTGGCAGACTGTTTGCCCAATACTGCAGCTAGGCAAACTCTGGGTGACATCTTATATTCCAGACTAAAGTTTACCTCAAGAAATCTTCTGTGACAACCTCAGTTTCTTCTCAAAAGCTTGCAGACTCTCAGGTGGATCCCATAGATTTTCCAGGCCCTCTTACCTCTTGAGAGGAAAGTATCTTCAGTCACTACTATTTACAAGGAAAGTCTCATGTCAGTAATTAAATGTCCAATCTAGTGAAATAATCAATAATCAAGCCTCATTCAAAAGAGAGGCTTCTCCCTCCCTGAGGCCTGTTTCGTGCCGGGCAGCCTCCAATGGGTGGCTTCCTGTTTGGAGAGTGCCAGGATTTTGTTTTACTCAGTGCGGTAGGACATGCAGACAGAGAAATGACTGTCACGAAGGGAGAAGCATTTACTCATGAAGTAAGGAGCGTGGCATGGCACAAAGAGCCACGTGGGGAAGCACCAGCATCCGTTGGAGGCAGAGGGAGTGAGGGGAAAAGTGGACAAGTGCCTTTATTATGGTTTCCATGGGAACGGATGAGGCAGTGTAAGTGGGTTTAGGATCGGCTAGTTTGAATAACTTCAGGGCCTTCAGGTTATAAGGGCTATCTCTAGTTTTCTGGTACTTTGCCCTGGGGTGATTAGGGCAGGGGGACAGTGGCCCAGAGCATGGTGGGGTGTGCGTTTTGGATTGGTTGTTTGCATATGAAAGACACACACCCATACAAATCTCTAGCAATCAGCCAGCCTTGGGTGGGGCTGTGTCTCTAGGGTCAACAAGGCCTCAGATGTGAAAGCATGGAAACACAGAAAATAAAAAGGCATGATTAATGCACTTCTACTCTCTGTTTCTATGTTGCTCTACTGCTTGATCTCTACCTGGACCACCTCCCATAAATAGTTAAACCCCACCCAGGAAAGGGAGATAATGTACACAAAGCTCTTGAAGGTCCAGCTCCAAGCTACTATGTTGTGAGTCTCTGCGTGTGATGGATTTCCATAGCTGATTTCTTTTCTAGGGGAATGAGGGAGCTTTCATGAATTTTTGAAATATCCCTTCTGGGTACCTATGACTGAATTCCAGTGAGGTGGATCTTGACCTGCCTAGTTGGTCATTTTCAACCTCTCCTAACCCTCAGCCCCTCTAACTAAGGCCTGCCTCCAGTTCTGTTCTGCTGAGGTAAGGTAGGCTTGCCCCTGGCAGGTGGTCTTGGGGAAAACACCCCCTTTTTTCAGCGACCCTGTCTGGCTCTCATCTCCGGGCTGCCCTGCAGACCCAAGGGAAGAAAGCTGCACCCGTGACCAGCCATCGGTGGAGGGCTCTGTACTCCCAATGCTGCCCTTTTCTTTTTCTGCTCTGCCACGTCAGCTGGTCTAACAGCACCATCTCCGATCACCTTTTAAGTGTGTGCCAAGCTGTCCTTGTGGTGCTCGGGAAGCTCCTTTCCCACTTGCCCATGGTTGGGGTGAAGCATGCTCTCCTCCTCCCTCATGGCAGGGTGAGGGTGGTGGGGGAAGCACAGCACATCACAACTGGACCCAAAGAAATGTCCTTCGCTCTTCATATTCAGTCATTTTCCAGCTTGAGTTATGTGATGGGTAGTCTTTACGAAAGCAGTTTTCAGCTTTGACAGACCTTGTCCAGGGGGCTTTTGAAATTTGGCAGTACCTGGAACCTATTTTTTCTTTTCCTTTTTTTTTAGTCTTTGGGGAAAAACTGAAATAAAGCAAGTCACATCCTAATCTTCTGTTAAAATTAAAAATGAAAACCACTAGTAGAAAAGAGGAACCACACATTGAATATGATGAAATGTGCTGAGACTCCCAGAGCTTTCAGAAGAAAATCATATTATCCATCTAACAAGTTAGTCGAACACTAATTTTTTTTAACCGAATTACAGCAGCAGTGACGCCTATTGCCTTAGCAATTTAATGCATTTCTATGCTCACAAGTCAGCTCAGATATTCCTTCTGTATCAAAAGTATATAACCCAATAATTTTATTGTTGCTTACTATTTTAGTCAAGGCAGGAGTTTGGTGCTATTCTTTAATATGATAGAATAAGATTATTCTTGATTTGTTTTGCACACACCATCCCCAAGTTTCTTTTTGACTTTAAACTCAGTAGAGAATTGGAATTATCTTATTTAGTGAGGTTGGATCAAAATTTGTTCAAGTTAGCTGTTGTTGACTTGACAAATAACCCCAAACGTAATGTCTCAAAATAATGACTCTAATGTAGTATTTCTCATGGTTTTTATGGATCAGGAATTTGGCGGTGGCTCCACTGAGTAGTTCTGGCTCATAGTGTCTAGTGTGGTACAGTCTGATGGTGGCTGCAGTGGGACCAGCAGTGTGCGGGAGCATCTGGGGACTGGCTCGTCATCTCTCTTCAGGTGGTCTCTCCCCATGACCAGTTTGTGCTTCCTCATAGCCTAGCAGCCTCAGATTTTTTACATGGTGGTTCAGAGCTCCAAAGGCTAATGGAGAGAGAGAGAGAGAGAGAGAGAGAGAGAGAGAGAGAGAGAGAGAGAGAGAGCCTTGAGAAAATTGTATTGCATATAATGACCTTGTCTTGGAAGTCATCCTATGTCATTTCTGCCATATTCTATTCATTGAGACAGTAATCCAATCCCAACCAAGGTCAAAGGGAGGAGACACGGACTCTACCTCTTGATAGGAGAGTTGAAAACTTCTCAGAAAATGTATAGGATCAGCAATGTTGTCCATTATTGGAAAATACAATATGCTACAGTAATCCACATCCCAACCATAAGTAAAATGCATTCATCCCCCCTTGCAAGACCCCCCCCCCCCCAAATATCATGCATTAAGGTACCAAGCTTAAGCATAAGGTTCAGGATCAAGTTATATAAATCAAGCATAGCTACAGCCAGGGGGTGGTGGTAATAATTATTCTGGGACAACAGGTATAACTGGACTGACCTGTGCTGATAAGGAACCATGACTATCCTAGGTTGGATGTTATTATTAAGGAATCACTCAATTCTGTTAGATGTAGTAATATCAATTGTAGATGCATATTGAAGTATTCACAGGTGACATGACATAATGTGTGGGATATACTTGCAAACTTCGCTTCTCAAACTTGTGCATGCATCAAAACTACATAGAGAAAATGTTAAAACACAGGATACTGAGCCTCCTTTCCAGATATTCTGATCCAGTTAGTCTGGAGTAAAACTGAGACTTTGTGTTTCCAGAGAAGTTCCTGATGGCGCTGATTTTGCTGGTTTTTAGACCATACTTTGACCAACACTATTTTCAAACACTTCACTTTAGTTCCTCATGACTAGTTTATGTATGATACTGTGTATGTGACCCCGTTTAAAACTATGTGAAAACACACAGACACATAAATTCAACTTCACTGCCTCCGTGAGAGAGAGGGCGGGGAGGGAGATAGCGGCAATGAGATTAGCAATGTGTTGACCATTGTTGATGTTGGGTGATGAGCACATTATTTCACTATTCTCTACACCTTTGTGTATGTTTGAAATTTTTCTCAATAATAAGCTTATATGTGTTTTTCAAGTCAAGAGTTTGAGGTCCAACTCAAATGGGACTTTCTGTATTGCCTTGATTCCCTTGATTGGATCACACTGATTTTTATGTATTTTTATAAGAAACATATTTATACTTCTGCCATAGCAAAAGCCAACAAAAGGGAAACACATAAAAAAATTCACCCTAAACGCTATTATCTGTGATCTGTACTTTATGATTATGCTTACAATGACCCAATGCAATGAAAAATGTACAGAATTTATCAGAGATTGAATTCATATTTAAAACTAAATGTTGAAATTTGAAAACAGATGTGGAAAGTCTTGTACCTGTTTTTCTTTAACGTTGAAGGAGCTCTTTTAATCGTTCTGCTGTATCACTTTGCCTCTGTCAGACCTTTCCTGAAATTTTTCTCTTCCCTTTTATGTGAAGTATTTCTGTTCCTATAATTCTTCTCCTCTCCTCTTTTTCCTTCTCTTTTCTTGATCCTCTTCCTTTTGTCTCCTTTGTACTTTCCTCCATACTCTCTGCCTTTTGAAATATATGAGATGTGATAAAAAAATATATGGTCAATGTTTAAATAAAAAAATTATTACAGTAAAATACACATTGCCATTAATCCCCCTGAAAATCCTCCCCCTCACTTCAAGCACATTCATCCCATTATTCTTGCCACTTTCTGAAGCAGTTCTGGAAGTCCTCTTTCTTGAGTGTCTTTAGTTGCGCTGTCGTGGCTGCCTCCATGTCCTGAATCAATTCAAAATATTTTCCTTTCATGGTCATTTTGACTTTGGAGAAGAGCCAGAAGTCACATGGTGCCAAATCCGGTGAATAGGGTGGATGAGGACACACCATAATATTTTTATTTGACAGAAATTGCCGTACCAGAAACACTGTGTGACACAGAGTGTTGTCATGATGGAGGATGAAGTAAAGACACGAAAGAGGACTTCCAGAACTGCTTCAGAAAGTGGCAAGAATGATGGGATAAGTGTGTTCGAAGTGAGGGGGAGTATATTGAGAAGGATTAATGGAAATGTATCTTTTACTGTAATAAGTTTTTTTAATTTAAACATTCACCATATCTTTAGATCATACCTTGTACACTAAATCATTCAGTCCCCATTTATGAAAGGTTTCATACCTCACATTCTGAAGACTAGCATAGTATGGTAAAATGCTGCAATATTTTTCAATTTTTACAAAATTTTATATTTTGTAACAGTTACGAAAGAGTAGACTATGACTCACAGTTTTCCTGGAATCATACTTCATGAAATTCATGAATAATATGACCTCAACAATATTTTGTCGGATGAAACATCAGCAGGAGCTGATAATTTGGAGTTTGAGAGATCTGTTTAGGAAATGATAACAAGCATAAAGTCGCTCTGTAGTTTATATCTCATGTTTAGCCTTGTAGTTTGATCTATTCTATATACACATCTGAAGTTTTTTGTTGTTGTTGTTGCTGTTTTTTTTGTTTGTTTGTTTGTTTTTTGTTAACCACAATTTCTGCTCACTTTTAAAAATGGAGTTCAATATCTTTAAACAATTTGATTTTCAAATGACTTCTCGGAAAAGACAAACACATAGATTTCTTATGCAGAAAATGCAGGCCAACTATCAGAATAGATAAGCAGTATTTTTCTCATCCTGAAATAATAGTAATAGCACCTAACATTTTTCTAGCACTTGCTTACTTTAGTAGGCACTTTCCTAAGTATTTTATATTATGTGTAATTAATTTACATTAATCGTATAATTTTCACAACTATCTTATGAGGAGGGGACTTCAATGATTAGGACAAAAATAAATTTGCCTCAATAAATAAATAAGTTTAGAGATAAATATATTTGCCTTAATATTCTCACGTGCAAAATGGGTACATTCAACAAATTTGGTGGTGTGAAAATAATGGAAGCTATAACAAAACAGTTTAAATTATTTTATTCTAAACAGATATTTTAAGAAACTATTGGATAGCTTGGCTAAAAACTCTTTTTGGGTGTGCTTTGATCTTAAAATGTTCAGAAAAAAAGATTTAACATTTTGCCCATTTAAGAAATCTTAGTCATTTCATGATATATGTAAGTCAAATCACTATGCTGTATCCCTTAAACTTGTACAATGCTGTATATCAATTATATCTCAATAAAGCTGGAAAAGAAAAAGTCTCTTCAGACTAAGAGTATCAAGCACAGAAATTATTCAATGCAACATACAATTTGAAAATAAAGAAAGGAGGCATTCAAAGGAAGTTAGTAGATTAGTTGCTAGGACAACTCTTAAAATGGAACAAAAAGAAGGTACAGGAAAATATAGTGTATGCCATGGTTTTGTTTGTTTGTTTGTTCTGCTAGGCATATGAAGAAAGCACTCAGGGTCTTGGAGCAGAGAGGAAGAAAAATAACTTTCTCCTAGAAAAGAAGATTCAGGGAATTTAGATTCCTAAAATAATTAGAAGATACGCACAGATAAAGTTCTAGTAATTAGAATAAGGAAGTAGTTAAAGGCCTGATGGCTATCAATAGCTTTCTTGTCAAGCAAGTTCGTTCTCTGTATATATAATATATAAATCTTAGGTAATTTCTGATCTTAAGGTCTCAGTGAGTCTTAAAGTTAGAAATACTAAATTTGAATTCTAGTTCATTCAGTACCAAAATATACCAGGGTGTTTGAGTTTCTTTAAATCTTCCTCTATTATCACTTTATGTTGGTTATGCAACTGGTAAATATTTTTCCTTTCTTAATATATTTTTTGAAAAGAATAATTGGCTGATTTGTGACTAAGTATATCATTTCTTAGCTAGAACGTATGTATACACAGCTCACCTGTGTATCCAAATTTCAAAACATCACTCTTTACCTGGTGGTAGCTTATCTACTAGAAACATAATCAGTGTTTTAAGCTGGTATTTGTGTACTCAAACCTTTTGTAATAGCACACATTTTAGGCTTAGTATTCTGTAAAGGATCGTGACACGTATTGCACCAGTGTCTATGTGGCAGGCTGACTATTTTCCCATTTCTAATGAAACCCTAGCTTCTTAGAACTTAACTATTCTCCGAGCTTTGTAGGCAGCAGCAAGAACGCAGTCTATATTACTTTGTATTCTGCTGAGACTTATTTCCTTTGAATCTCAACTGAGTTTGGCATCGTGTTCCTCTTGCTTTGGCAGAAGCCAGAAATTAGAGCCTCAAAGGGAATATAAATGCAGCACTTGGGGTTGTACTCTGCTTCCCCCTTTCGAGTCAAGCAAGCAGGCCAGGGACACATGATAAGGTTTCCCAACCGTGATGGCTGGAAGAGTCCAAGAGTCAAAGCATCA
Source organism: Rhinolophus sinicus (assembly GCF_057876585.1). NCBI lineage: Eukaryota > Metazoa > Chordata > Mammalia > Chiroptera > Rhinolophidae > Rhinolophus > Rhinolophus sinicus. Next base: position 136,142,253 of record NC_142516.1, read on the forward strand.
TCACCTTGCCTTGGGCTAACATTATTTTTGTCCCTTGAGACTACCATGAGCACAATTGCGACTACCCTGTTCCATGTTCAGATCTGAGGTCCCAATCAACTGTGATTTCTTTGTCAGACAAAAGTGGTGCCAAAAAAGTGGTGCTCCCGCCTCCTCATCCCTTTGAGCATCATTTCCCTCCTCATTTTAAAGTGTCATTTTACCAGAAATGTAGTGATTGGAGGAAGAAGCTTTAAATAATAGGGTTTTCTTGTCTTTTCTAAGCTTTGGTCCCTAGAGGCCAGTGTCCATGTATTCTGTCTCCATTCCCGTCTCCATTCGCCATGTCCACTCTTGCAGAGAGCCTAGCTTCCCAGGTTATTCAGAAAAGAAACTATAAGGCATCTTCTTGCCTCAGTTTCCCTCTTGTCCCCTTCCAAAGTGACCATATATTTGCCCATATTATTTTCCTTTCTATCTTAGAGGGAAAAAAATCCTTCATTTTTCCCCCCAAAAACCTTTTTTTTTTTTTTTTTTTTTCCATCTTTGCTAATGATCTTTCACCTTTCCCACCCTCTGGGGATTTATCTCATTGATTTTCCTACCCTATTTCTCTCTTCTCTTTATTCCTTTCTCCCTGCCTACAACCGTGTACAAGTGTTCCGCTTGTACAAATCTTTATCTAATTTCACACTCTTCCTTCCAGTCACCTCTCTTCCCCTCTCCTTTGTTTCACCAGCAAACTTCTTGATAGCATTTTCTACAATCACTGCTTTCTCATCTCCCATGTACTTCTCAATCCCTTGAAACTTGGTTCCTGTCTTTACCACTCAGTTGAAATTGTCATAGTGAATGTCATCTGTGATCTCAAACCCAATGTCCTTCTGAGTGGTCATCTTACTGGACCTCACTATAATCTCCCTCCTAAAAACTTCTCCCTTGGGTCTGTGAAGTAGCTGTCTCCTCCTCCCATGTTCTCTCCAGTGACACTTGTAGGCACAGATCATCCCTTGGTCTCCATTTTCACTCCTTCTCTAGGGTACGATAGAAATGAGAATGCTTCTGATGATCTGATGCTCATATCCAGAAGCTGCCATTTTTGTTTTCCTTCTTTCCTCGCCCTAACAAAGGAAGTTACTTTTGTTGACAAAGTCATTCTCTTTGCTGTGTGCTGGCTATCAAAATGGGTCAGAACAGAAGAGGGTGTTAGGAGGATGTGTAAAACCTTGATGCAGTTCTTGCCTCTGGGTCCTTTAGATGAACTCAAAATGAATATAAGTACAACATTGTGCTGTGTTGAGTCTCTGAGCCTCTGTGAGTCGGTCTCTCAGTAGAGGATGGGGCAGCAGTTCTATTCCAGTGAAGAGCCTTTGCTGAAAGTATTTTTCAGTCACAAGTACTATATCTTTAATTTAGAAAATGGGGGCATTTATTACAAGGTACGCAATGCCTCTTTACCAGGGCATTGACAAATATCCAGGCAATCACCCAGTGAAGAGTTCCTGTCATTTCTAGGTATGTTTCCTTAAAGGCTTCTCCAAAATTAGATCATTCATTTATGCTGCAGATTTATGTGTAAAGACTGTAGTTACTTGCCTACTTCTCATTTCAACTAAGTCTTCCTTCCTCCTCTACTATTTTTTTTTCTTTTCTGCCCTTCCTTCCTTTTTGCTCATAGGGCTATTTCGCTAGAAACCATTAATAACCCTTGAAAAATTGCACTTTCAACTTTCTTGTAAAGAACAGATGACGCGGATGACAGAAGTTGTGCAAATACTAAACCAAAAGCGAAAAAGTTGAAAAGAAGCAAAGAAGCCTGAAATGAGGTGTAAGATTTGTGTATATCTCATGATTCTGAGGGAGAAGGAAAGCAGAAAAGCTGTCATGGAAGCTCTTGGAATATTCCACAGGCCCTTCCTGCCCCACCCCCCATATCTGTAAGAAGGAAATCTAATCATCCAGGAGAAGTAACTGAGAGTGTTAGAGTTTCAAAATTCATTTAATGTTGCACTTTTCCATGTCTCTTAGTAAAGTTTCTTTTCACCACTCATAAAAAGCCCAATGTACCATTTTTGTTTTGTTTTGTTTTTGGAAATAGTTAAGATACTGATTTTATCAGGCTCAAATGGTCCCTTGATTTTTCTTCTTCTAGACTTCATTTTTAGAGGAATGTGAATACTCTTAATAATTTTCCCAAGAGCATTTATTTACACTCACTCTTTCAGGTTGTAAAGATTTATCAGAAGATGCTTCCTTTTCTTTATTTTCTAGTTTTGTATATTCTAGACAGTTCCAAGGGTTTACATAGGAATAAAATGGAAATGACTTAGGTGGGAAAGGATTGATCTTGCTAATGATACTGTATATTGTTTGTTCTTTCCTTCGGTCTCCCAAATATTTCTATTCACTTTTTTCCAAACAAAGAGTTGTTTATCCCTTTGTGTTTAGTTCTGCTTCACATTCCCTTTTGGAGTCAGAGTACTCACTAACTACTCTGGGAGTGTAAATTGCCCAGTGTAATCAGATGCCACCCAGAGTTTGAAATTATGTAGCATCCATCCTTTAGAATAAATACAATGTAAGCAACCCAGCTGCAAAGTTTTTTGTTTTTTTTTAAGGATCTGATGTTTCTTTAGAAGTTGAATGGCAAACAGCAAGGAGTCTTCCTTTCAGAATTCCCTTTTCAATAGAGTGAATCTAGGATTTATGTTTCAGAGACACGTGAACACAGCAATCCCAAAATTATCTATCCTGCTGAATAGCAGATGCGAGAACAGACCAAAAATGTGCAATTCAGTGGTTTCCTTTTACTTAATTTATAATAATCACTGTAATCGGTAATAAATAATGACAATGGTTTTTCTCAAACTTTGCCTGGTATCAGAATCACATTGCACACAGATTGCTGGGCCTCCGATGTCATTGTTCAGGGGAAGCCTGAGAACATGCATTCCCAGCACGTTCCCAGGTGAGGCTGACGCTGCTCATGCAGAGACTGAACTTGGAGAACTGCTGCTCTAATTATAATGTTACATCGTGATCATTATAGGGGATATAAATCAGTTTGTAGTTTCATTCTCTGCCCATGAAAGAGAAACTAAAAAGCTAATGTGGGAATTTACATTTTTGATGAAGAACACATATGGAGAAAATCTATAGTTTAAAAAACTTACTATCTCCTATGACCTCAAAAGTATAACACAGCTCATACAAAGCACCTGAGACAAAGAAGCCAAATCATCTTATTCTCAGTGATTTGCTGCTATGGGACCCCTCTGTCTGGTTTTGCCTTTGCAAACGGACCATAAGATTTGGCTATTGTTGAGGCTGGATCCATCTATGTGCAAAACCTTTCCAATCAACAGTCCAGTGGCTTCTTTCGTCTGGTTGGCTTATTTGACACAATATTTAATTGTCAGCCACCGAGCTGGCAGGATTGAATCAGGATGTCTTCCCACAGCAAAGGCATAGGACACTGAGTGTCTTTTTCTGGAAGTTTCACCTTTGGAATTTAACTACAACTTGGATTCCCTGAGTCATTATTCAAAGAAATGGTACAAGAGAAGCCAAGAATGTGGTTTTATTGGTTTCGCATCACTTTTTTTTTTCTTTTTTAAAGATTTAGGTATTGGTGGCTTTTGAGGCACCCTTATAGCACCAGTCTTCACTTTTAATATTCTCTACATAATAGTTCAACTTTTTCTTAAAAGTCCACGTGTCAAAGGAGATAAGAGGCCAAGGAGCTGTTGCAAGCACAAGCTCAAACACTATTTAAAAAAAAAAAAAAAACCCGAGCAATGACAGCAGTGCTATAATTGAGCCGTAAGTTGTGGCCTTGGATGTCCAGCCAGGTGACCCACGGACTCGTGCCACCGGGGGAAGAGAAGCAGCGTGGCACACGGGGGCTGTGCTCCTCAGGGACTATCAGCTGTGGCACTTGCTACGCAGGGGCTGATGAAGAGCGCTGCAATTTGTTTGAGTATTAAACACACACAGCAGCAGAAGTGCCTAAATATTTTTCTTTCTAAACATTTCGTGTCCAGAGTCTAAAAGAGCTGTGCAATCCCTTTTGTTTAGACCTGGCTCTCTGTTAGCCAAGTAATCTTAGGGAACACTTAGGGAAACCAGTCAAGAATATTCCATTGGTTTAGGATTGTCCAGTGTATTCTTTCCCTGACCTGCCTCATTTGGATTTGCGTCCCTTCACTTTTCAAGTAGGGATTGAGAGCAAAGTTAACAATTGCCACCAGGAAGAGGGAACGAGAGCCAAGGAAGTCCTTTTAACCTTTTTCTCTTTCCTTCTCCTCATGTTTGGTCTCTGGTTCTACCTCCAAATTCTCCCTTTTCACCATTCTCTTCCTCTTCAAATATGTAATATCACTATAAAGTCATATACTGGTTATTCAAACTGTGCATGAGAAGCAATCCTTTTATTTTATAGCTATGACTAGACTACATCTAATCTTAATTTTATTTCCCAGGTTATTCAGTCTCATATACTTTTTTCTTTTAAATTCTTTTTTCTCTCAGTCTCACACTGAAGTCTCCTCTGGTTTTCCAACAAATTCTCAGGTTACTTTCTTTATTGCCCAACTGTGTGTGCTCAAGTAATGTAGCACTTAACACTGCCCTGTCTAAAATATAGCTTTATAAATAACGATCAACAAATAGCACCTGAGAAAGCCAGTAAATATATGATTTTAAAGATTATCTGTGATTTTGGATTATGAGTGACTGTTCTCCATGGTAATAGATAACAGCATGTTGCCTCATATTTTTAGCAAGCATTCAATTATCGATTGATTATCCCTGTGTCCTATTAGTTTAATGATGCCAAAAGTGAATGCTTGTGAGTGTATTTTTATTATTGTTCTCAACCCAATGATTTATTTAGTAGCCCACATTGTAACAAAATTTCTTGAGCTTCACAAAGATAAATTACTTTTCTTTACAAGCTCCCAAGGCTATAATTTTGCAGTTATTCAAAAGCACTGTCCTGCAAGGGTGCTAAGACAAAAGACCAGTAAGCAAATCAAGTTGAAAAGAGAAGTAACATGGATTCAATCTATTAAGGTATCAATGAGTAGTTAATAACCACCAGACTCATGTACTTGGGCCTGAAATTAGAAAGCCAAGTCAAGAAATTCTCCTTCTTAAGCATTCATATTTGAAACCATATAAACGTCCCATTAACAAATTCAATTTGTCTGCACACAATTTCCTACCTTGTTCTGGTTTGACATCATGCCCAACCAGTGACTTTGAAGAAATAACTGCTCAGGAAGGAGACCATCCATGATGTACTACCCTGTTCTGAAAATGAAACTGAACAAATTCTGAGGAGCGGAATCTCCTGACACTCGCTGCGGGGCTGTGTGGGGTCACTCTCCAGGGCTGTTTCCATCCATGTCGCACACTCCCCTCCAGGGAAGGATGTCCTTCGTACTTTCGTGACAAATGGGCTCAGATTTAGGCTCAGAGGTTAAGACCGTGTCTATTTGGAGAAGGATCCTATAAACCCTGAGAGTTCTCAAAGGTGAAGGAGGGCAAGGTTGGAATAGGCTAGAATTCTACAGGAGAAATATTTTAGAAACTTGGGTTTCAGGTAAGAACTCAGGGGCTGAGGTCTTTTGAACTTTCTGATGTCCTTCTGGCTTAACTTGGAAAGTATTGCCTGTTGTGCCAGCCTTTCGGAATGGTGAATTTTGATCTTCATAACTTTCAATATGCCTTGTCAGAATGAGATAGAATGGTGGTAATATATCAGAACATGCTTTCCAATAGAAAGAAAAATGAGAGAAGCATGACATCTTGAGTGTTTTAGGGGACCACTTACAGGCACCCAACAACTGCTTATTGATTGATTTAAATGTACTTTTTTAACACTTTATTTTGACATTCAATATAATTTTATATTAATTTCAGGTGTACAGCATAGTGGTTAGACATTTATATGATTTTAGAAGTGATCCCCCTGACTAGTCTAGCACCCACCTTACACTATACATAGTTATTACCGTATTATTGACTGTATTCCCTGTGCTTAACATCCCCCTGACGATTTTGTAACTACCACTTTGTACTTCTTCATCCCTTCACCTTTTCATCCTTCCCCCAACCCCGCTCTTATCACCCCAATAAATCTAGTACCATCTGCCACCATATACAGTTATTAAAATATTGTTGGCTATATATATTCCTTATGCTGTACCCTACATCCCCATGACTACTTTGTAACAAAAAATTTGTACTTCTTAATCCTTTCCCAATTTTCACTCACCCCTAACCCCACTCCCATCTGGAAACCATCAAAATGTTCTCTGTATCTCTTTGTTTGTTTGTTTGGTTGGTTCTTTAGATTCCACATATAAATAAAATCACATTGCATCTTTCTCTGTCTGACACTCCACTCAGCACAACACCCTCCAGGTCCATCCATGCCGCCGCAGATGGTAAGAACCCATTTCCTTCCATGGCTGAGCAATATTCCATTGTATATATGTACCACCTCCTCTTTATCCATTCTTCCATTGACAGACATGCTGCCTCCACCTCTTGGTCATTATAAACAATGCTGCAATGAACATATGGATGCATTTATCCCTTTGAAATAGTGTTTTGGGTTTCTTTGGCTCTTTCAGATGAATGTCTGAGAGTGCGGCCACATTCTGGCTCACTCAGCCATCATCTCTGCTAGTTTTCACAGCCAGAAGTTATGGGGACTTCTTTCCCTGGCATTGAAACCTGGGCTGGGGAGGGACCAGGACCCCTCACTCCTCAGCGGGGACCTCTGCAGTCAAGATATCCTTCCCAATGTTTAATGGTCACACGCGGTAGTAGGACCAGCCCGTTTCATGTCTCTGTCCCTCTTACCAGTCTCGAGGTGGCTTTTTCTGTAGGTCCGTAGTTGTAAGGCTTTGGGTCAGTTAGACTTCAAGCAATTCTCAATGATGGTTGTTCTGTAGTTTAGCTGTAATTGATGTGGCCCTAAGAGGAGGTGAGCACAACTTTTACCTACTTCTCCATCTTGACCAAAAGCCAGTAAATGTACCTTTTCAATCCGGAAAAACTTAGGGCATTCACTGGTTTGATGGCCACTCCAAAAAGGGAAAAAGAGAAAGTCCACTGTTTTTCCTCTGGACTCTAAGACAGGAAGAGACTGTGGGGCAGACTGGTGGTATGGGAGCAGGGAAGAGACTGAGGAAAGCTGAATCCTTTGAAACATTTACATTATATTTTTATTTGCTAAAGATACAGATTATGATACTGAGAAATACTGAGGGTGGAAAGGAAAGAGTAGATTTTATATACTCATTATTAGGGAGTGCCACAAAAACAGGATCTGCGTTGCTTGGTCTTACAAAGGAAAATAGCAGAAGATGCAAACTGCAGGGTGAGGCGAACGAGGCACTCATCTTGGGTGCACACGTCAGGGGGTACCTCAGTCATCAAGACAAGTAATATTTAATAGACTTAATAAATACTACTCATCTTGATGACTGAGGTTTGTGTCACCCTCTTAAATTTTGTGCCCTAGGCAAGTGCCTCACTCCCCTTGCCCTAGACCCATCAATGGACTGTCTAAATGAATTGACTAATCTGCTGTGAGGAGGGTTATAGAAAGCAGAGTTCCCAGGGCAGGAGCCAGGAAGGCTGTCCTCAGGTGGTTTTCAATTTGTAGTAGGGACATCTGAGATATAGGTATGTGAAGTATAAGTGACTCAATGGGATCTTTGAAAACATACTGCAGAAATCCCATGGTTTCAGAAATAGAGTTAGAAGATGTAAGCTTAACTTTAATAGGTGTAGTAGGTTGAATGGTGGCCCCACAAAAGATCTGTCCATGTCCTCATCCCTGGGACCTGTGAATGTAATCTTAGCTGAAAAAAAAGAAGTCTTTGCTATAGTACTAAAGCTAAAGATTCTGAGATTAAGAGGTCATCATGTATTAGCCTGGTTGGACCTAAATCCAATGCCAAGTGTCCTAAAGGTGAAACGGAGGTAGATTTCACAGACAGAAAAGAAGGCCACAAGCAGAAGAGGCAGAGATTGGAGAGATGTGGCTCTAAGCCAGGGAACACCAAGGATGCCGACAGACAATAGAAGCAGGAAGAGAAAGAACAGATTCTCCCCTAGAGTCTTAGAAGGAATGCAGGCTGGCTCGCACCTTGATTTTGGACTTCTCGCGTCTGGAACAGTGAGCCTACAAATTTCTGCTGCGTTAATCCACGAAGTTTGTGGTAATTTGTTACAGCAGCCACAGGAAACTAATACATTATGGCAATGATTTGACAAATGATAGCATAGAGTTCAAGATTTTAATGTGACTGAAGGCGCTACTTGAGAAGTGTTGTCATCGATACATTAAAAAATCTTGAAGATTAGACAGAGGGTGGCCCTTAAGGAGGGTGACCATGTAATTTATTGACCAGATTGGAGCCCTTTTGAGGAAAGAAGGGGATACTACCTGGATTACCTGGATAACTGGTGCAAACCCTGGACCAACTGCCCTGTGTGGTTAATGGTTTCAGCTGTTAATTTCCAGCAAATTCGTGTTCACTGGTGACCATGTTATTGGAGCCACAATCTCAGTGTATTAATTACAGATGTTCAAGGAGTTCGAGTGTATAACGCAAACACTACAGGACATTTTTGTTAAATAGATCAATTAGAGAAATGAATGCTGAGGGACCTTTGAAGCAAGGATTTTTTGTTGCAAAAATCACCAAGCAGACATTTTTATAAAAGCAGAGAATCTGACTGCTGGGAAAGCAGAGCTTTGGAAACCTGGAAGACGAGCAGTGCCTGTCTTGGAACTTTGGCAGGCGCTGCAGAGGGTTCCTGGGCCAACTCTCCAGTTTCTTCAAAGGTGGCATCGCTGATACATTTGTGCATGTTTATCATTAGCTGCAGCATTTGCCATTTCATCTAAGTCTCATGGTGTTTTAATTATTAAACAGCCTGAGGAGCTTCAGCATTTGGACAAGAAAAGTAGAACAAAAAATATTTTTTTCCAGTGTTAGGGAGTATTCAAGATCCTTCTCTGAATCCATTTTGTAGGGAAGAATTATAACTTTGTAATCATGCAATACTATTTGGTTCTAACATTATGTTTTTTCTGTGTTTATATATATTTTATTTTTTTAATTTATTGGGGTGACATTGGTTAGTAAAATTATACAGGTTTTAAGTGTACATTTCTATAATGCATCATCTATATACAGCATTGGGTGTTCACCACCCAGAGTCAGTTCTCCTTCTATCACTATATATTTTACCCCCTTTACCCTCTTTTACCACTCTCCTCCCCACTTATCTTCTGGTAACCACTAAACTGTTGTCTGTGTCTGTGAGGTTTTGTTTCTTTGTTTGTCATGTTTCTTTGTTGCGTTCAGTTTTATATCCCACGTATGAGTGAAGTCATATGATTTTTAACTTTTTCTGTCTAACTTATTTCACTTAGCATAATAATCTCAAGATCCAACTAGAAGAATTAGTTTTATATTTTGGTTTAGAAATCGAAGTTCTTTATGAAAACATAACACTTTAAATTTTGAAAATATGTTTGATATTTCTCTGGTTTAAACTGTTCTAAATATGTGGTGGCAATGCTAAAAAATGCTTCCCATATTTCTAGGGTGTATCAATGAGGACTATCTAACAATTCAATTAAAATATTTCTTTGCACCCACTATGTGCTGGGCACTCTGTCGTGTGCTGGGGATGCAAAGATGAGAGCACATTGTTCATTTGTCCCACTTTTTGCCCTTTCCTCCCTGCTTTGTGCACTGGGAGGCCGACCTCTACCGAAGGGCTCCCTTGCCTGCCGACTTCCGGTTAGGGTCAGCTGCACCACTAAGACTGTCAGCAGCTCTGTTCATATGGCTTTCTCTGATTCCAGAAGAGTTTCAGTGATTAGTCAGGTCTAGGGATGGTAAATAGGTGGGGGACAAGGGGAGGGGGGAGTAAGAGAGGGGGAGGGAAAATACTGTATGGTTTCTTTCATTTTCCTAAACCCTGCTCATATCTTTGTAAGTAATTCATTTGTTAAACTCACTTGAAATTTCTGATATGAGGGGCCAAGCCCCTAATGGATGAAGATACAGATTCCTCATCAAAGAACTCACATTCTAGCTGGGGAGACAAACACATGAACAGTTAACTGTAACAAAAAGTGAAAACTTTACAATAAAGACCTGTGCAAAGGGATGACGGAGCACTGAGGAAAGAATGATGAAGTCTTCCCTGGACAGGTAGAGGTCTAGAGAGAAGCAGAGTTGCTTTCACGCAGAGGTAGTATTTGGGCTGTTGGGGATTTGGAAGGGTGGGGTTTCCTTGCATCTTTAGAGAACTCAAGACCTCAGAGATCTTGGGCTGTGTTAGGTGAAGACGGTGACACAAGCTCTGGAAGAAACAGAAAACTCCTGGAGACCCCATTATGCTGGGGTTTCTGCTGTTGCTATTTTAGAATAACATTATGTGGTGAAGTGAGCAATGAACCCAAGTCAGAAAGCCTTTTGAGTCCTAAAGTTGTCACTAACTGTGTAGGCATAGGCAGCTTTCCTAACCTCTCTCACTCTCAATTGCCTTATCGATCTCATGGAGAGGATAATGTCTATCCTTTCTCTTGTAGGATTTCTGTGAGGCTCAAAATGAAATAGTGTTTGTAAAAATGTTGTAGGACTAAAGCACATACCAATGGGGAGCACGTAGGCAGGTAAAGATAGAACACAATTAGCTGTGGGTTGCTAATAATTGAAGCTAGATGATAGGTGCATGGGGATCATTACACTACTTGCTCTACTGGGGGTGAGTGTGTGTTTGTGTGTGTGTGTGTGTGTGTGTGTGTGAAAAATGTTTTATTTTGAAATAATTGGCTTACAGATCAGTTGCAAAAAAATGCAAAAAAAAAAAAAATCCTGTTTACTCTTTACCCAGATTCTTTAAATGTTGATAATAACCCTTCTGCCTTATCACTTCCTGTACATGTGTATGGATACGTGTGTGTGTGTGTTGTTTTTTTACTGAACCATTTGAGAATAAGTTGCAGATATGATGCTCTTTACCTCTATGAGTACGTATTTCCTATAAACAAATTCAATCTCTTCCGTACCCATAGTACGATGATCAAATTCAGGAAATTAACACTGATACGGTACATATCTCGTTCAAATGTCACTAAATATCTCATTAATACCCTTTACAGCTGAAGAAAAAAAAAGGTTTTTTTCTGGTCCAGGCTCTAACCTAGGACCACACATTGCATTTAATATAATAGTTGTTTAATCTCATTAGTCTCCTTAAAACTGGAACAGTTTCTAAGTCTTCCCTCATCTTTCATGGCCTCACCTTTAAAAAAAAGTCAGACACAGACAATAGTTTAGTGGTTACCAGAGGGAAACGGGGCAAGAGGATGGTAGATGAGGGTAAAGGGGATCAAATATATGATGATGGAAGGAGAACTGACTCTGGGTGGTGAGCACACAATGCTATATATAGATGATGTAATACAGAATTGTACACTTGAAACCTATGTACCTTTACTAACCATTGCCACCCCAGTAAACTTTAATTAAAAAAAAAGATAACTGTAACTTTCTGAATTACATACTAAATTAAAAATTGACATGCAACTTGACAAACATTTCTATGTGATGTTACTATGTATGTAAAATTTGTATTATTTTAGATTAGTCAATTTTATATATATATATAAATATATATATATATAAATAATTTTATATATATATGCCAATTTTATATATATATAAATATATATATAAATAATTATATATATATATATATATATATATATATGCCATTTATTTTGTAAAATGTCCCTCAGTTTAGTCTTGTCCAATGTTTCCTTATGATTAGATTCAGGTTATACAGTTTGGGCAGGAATACCACAGAAGTTGTATTCTTCTCAGTGCATCATATCAAAAGGCACATAACGTGTTTGTCACATTATTGGTGATTAACTTTACTTAGTTAAGATTGATTATGCCAGAAGGGTAACAGTTTCTCTTTGTGATTACTAAGCATCTTGTGGGGAGATAATTTTCTTTCCTATTTTCTTTATATTTTTATAATAAAAAGGAGGAAAACAGGAAGATCAACAGTTTAGTTTTAGGTAAGTTAAATTTGGAATATCAGGTAGTCACACAAATGAATATGAAACTCGAAATTGTCCTAAGATGTGTGGAACAATGTAGATGACAGATTGAGTGGATTGAGAGAAAATGGTAGATACGGAAGTCAAGAGCCTTTGCAGAAATCTTTTATAAATTTTGGTGTGAGAAAGCGCAAAATAATGGGATTGATAGCTGACAGGGAACATAAGGTCAAGAAAGGATATTTTTAACATTAGGAAACACAAGAACATTATTATATGATGACAGGAATGGTGCAGCAGAGAGGGAAGATAGATGCTGCAACAAAGGGGCACAGCAGGAGCTACGAAGTCTCTGAGGAGAGTTGTACTCTCGTCAGGGGGCCTGGCTGACCTGGGTTCCAATCCTAGCTCTGCCACTCACTAGTTACACCTTAGTTAACTCATTTGAAAAATAGGATTGTTCCATCACCATATATTTGATCCTTTCTACCTTCATCTACCACCCCTCACCTCTTTACCCTCTGGAAACCACTAAACTATTGTCTGTGTCTATGAGTTTTTGTTTCTTCATTTGTTTGTTTTGTTCTTTGTTGTTTTCAGTTTTATATACCACATATCAAATACATGGTGATGGAAGAACTGACTCTGGGTGGTAAACACACAATGTAATATAGAGATGATGTAATACAAAATTGTACTCCTGAAACCTACGTAACTTTACTAACCATTGTCACCCCAATAGACTTTAATTACAAAGGAAAAATAGGATTCTTAAGAGGATTAAGTGAGATGGTATTTGTAAAGAACACAGTATTGCCCAAAATAAGTGCTATGTAAATGTAAAATGAAATAAGATGTTAAATTCACTGTCATTTAGTATCATAGAATTGTTTTATCTCTGAATTCTGGGGTATTTCCTTAGGTCTTCCTTCTCCTTAATTATATCCAATTTATTATTGAACACATAGTTTGAGTTTTCAACTTCAATAATTTCATCTTCAGTTCTGTTTAGATTTTCCTTTCTTTAGATAGTGTCCTGATCTTTCATATGGTTTCTATTACCTCTTTTAACTTTTTAATTATTTAAACACAGTTATTGTATATGCCCTTTCTAATATTTCAGTTTGATGGAGAGCACATATTTTCCTGTATATTTATATCTGCTGACTTTCCCTTATGGTGACTCATTTTATTTTGTGGTTTGTAACTTTTTACTGTGAGCTCATCCTCAACTGAAGTTGTTTGTTTCTGTGGGTAGCCCATGAGCCTTGGTAGAGAAACATCCTACAGACTTGTTTTGCATTTTCTTTTGCCAAGTGTTCCATGGATTTCACTAGTCTGGAAACCATTTTTATGTTAATTTTGCAGCTTATGATCCTATAAACTGAGACACTTTACTTGCACATGACTCAGAATTAGGATTTCATTTCTCATAGGAGGATTTTTTTTATTCATTCATTTGACTTTTATTTTTAAATCAGAGCCCTTTCCAAAAACAAGCTAGTAGTAGAGTTTTTCTAGAACTTCTTTTCAGAGACTTAGCTGTAAAAAGCATTTCCCAGTTCTCAACTCTCAACTCTCAGCTCTCAACTTTCTCAGCTCTCAACTTTGCAGAGGCCTAAGACCACATCAAAATACCCTTCTTGGAGCATTAAAACCTCATCCTTTGGACCTATATTCAGGTTGGTCCCCCTGGGCCACCAGAGGCAGTTTTGTAAGCATACCACTCTGCCCGAGATCTTCCTCACTCTTGCTGGAAACTGGAGAAAGTCCATTTGTCCTTTCAATCTTGGCTGTGTGTTTTCTTTTGTTTGTTTGTTTGTTATATTTTATGCGTTTGTAGACAGGATAGAGTTGATTTTAGTTCAAATGACCATGTTGCTGGAACCAGAACTCTGCGACTTTGTATAGATAGATATAGATATATAGATATGTAGACATAGGTATAGCTATAGAGAGAGACCTAGCATAGAGATTTTCCTGAAGAATAGGCAAACCGTCTTTTTCTTAGGGTACTCTGATCTCCACTCCTGGGCTAAGCCAGGTCAAGAGCTGTGTACTAGGAATGCATCTCATCAGGTCCCTTGCAGAACTACTTTCCCTGAATTGCAGTTTGGCACAATACTCTCAGCTTGTGTAGGCAGATATTATAAGAAACAGCTTTGTGAAACCCCTCACTGCCTTTACTGTTACGTTGTTGGAGACCACATTATGCTTTTCTGTCGGTGCTACTCCTGAGTAACTGGATTATTTTTCTTTTATGGAAACTCTGAATTAAGTAACTACTAGTGTGTTCTTTTTTGAATGGGCTTCAGAAAGCCTAGAGCCAAGTTTGTGGCCAACTTCTAATAAGAGCCTAAGATTCTTGGCATGCATTACTGCACTCTAATCTCACTCTTGACTCCATCTGATTTTACTATGCTTATTTTCTCTTTTACCCTCATATATTTCACATGTGCTTTCTCTTGCTCTATTTTGTCTCTCTGTAAACTATTTTACATCTTCGACAGGGTGGGGTGAATGATATGTCTGTGAATAAATAAAGTTAATATGCATGGTGCCAAATTAGTTCAATGACACAATAAATTGACCTCTGTGAGTTTCTCTTGGGAACAGAAAATAATTTATAATCCAAGTGCTACAAGAAAAATAAATACCACAGAATAGCAGGCAACCAATACATTTTATAATTGAAGAATGTTTAGAGAAATGGGACACACAACAACAACAATCTAATGCTCCCTTCCTCACACGTCAATAGGAAATACACAATAATGAGTCAATAACTATTAGCTCCTTTTGGCAAGATTCTGGTTGGTTTTATTTTCTTCTTTATGTATTCTTTATTTACTAAAATTTCCATAATAAACATATGTATTTTACTGTAATGATAAAATGAAGAAAAATATGAATACCACTGTATCTGTCAGAACCATAGGAGAAAACAGCATTCACCCCAAAAGGTCCAAATGAAGAGACTTGACTGATGGATTATATATAGGGGTGTGTGCAGGGTTAAATAAGTCATCCAAGATTGTTCAGGCTCGTAACAAAGGGAGATGTTATCACTCCTGGGGGGAGTAGAGGAGTATGAAAGAAAACAGAGTTAGAGCCTGGGGAGTGAGGGGCTGTTCCCCCACAGCTGCAGTCACAGAGAAACACAGCCACCTTCAGAGACACTGTGCTCGAGCAGGTGGGCAGCAAGAAAGAAATGCTCAGACCTTTCTCTCCTTTACCCTCCGTGATGGTTAATTTTCTGTGTCAACTTGTCTGGGCCACAGTGTGCCCAGATATTTGGTCAAACATTATTCTGGGTGTTTCTGTGAGGATGTTCTCGGATAAGATTAACCTTTAAATCAGTGGACTGAGCAGATTACCCTCCACAATGTGGGTGAGCCTCATCCAATCAATGGAAGACCTGATTAGAACATAAAAGCTGCCTCTCCCAGAAGTAAGAGAGACTCACTCCTGCCTGACTGCCTTTCAACTAGGACATTGGTTTTTTCCCTGCCTTGGATTCAACTGAGACATGAGCTTTTCCTGGGCCTCAAGCCTGCTGGCCCTCAGACTGGAACTACACCATCAGCTCCTGAGCCTCCAGCTTGCTGACTCAGCCTGCAGATCTTAAACTTGTCAGCCTCCTTAATCATGTGCACCAACTCCTTAGAATACACTGCTCTCTCTGAGGAGATGGAGAGAGAGAGAGAGAGAGAGAGAGAGAGAGAGAGAGAGAGAGAGAGAGAGAGAGAGACTTATACGTATATATAATACATATATACACATATACGTATTATATATATGTACACGTATATTATATATACACATACATTTCCAATCAGTTCTGTTGTCTGATTGAAACACCCTCTGATTTCCTGCTGTTACCTTCCACTGGCTGAACCCAGCCAGCGGAGGACATGGGTGATGTCACTTCCTGGGGCCCAGAGGAGGACAGTGCATGATCCCCAAGGTTGTGCGGATTGAGGAGGGGGCAGGGAGGTGGACAAGTAGAGACAAATAAAATGCTGTGGTGGTTTAGAGAAGAGGGAGCTTGGAACCAATGGGGAATAATTAATGTAGAGTTGGATTTTAAGCTGTTTTTCTGAAGGTTGAATGGGATTATGATGAAAAATTATTTAATAGTTGTAAAATTCTGTAATCGTCCAGCTCTTATAAAGATGAAGGTATATAGTACTATATACTATAGGATTGAACTACTTACACGATAAAAATTATAATTATACTAATAGTTAACTGTACTTAGCACTTACCCTGTGCTGGATACTACGCTAATTGTTTTACATGAGAAATTGGATATTTCCTTTTTAAATATTAGATAATGAGGCAGAAACATGGACCCTTTCCCAGAGACCTAGGTGCACATGTACAAATCCAGCAGGTAGTTGGACAAATAACTTCAGTCTGCTCAGGTATTCTGAAAATAAAAGGCTCTAAGGATTGAGGAGCTGCCATTTGGGGTTTCAAGTTCATTCAGTGCAATCTAGTTATTGCCAGAGTAACACTGCCATTGTGGTCAAGCCAAAGCCACTTCATGTATAAAGAAAGGAAACACCCAAAGCCCTGCACCAGGAATGGTTTAAGTCCTTGGAGGAGGGTAAAAGCTCCTCTCACTAAGATGCCCTGCTGATTGCCTCCCCAAGATGTGGCTCATGGCCAAAACTAAAAAGTAAGTAAAACAAAGATGATAGCTCAGAAAGGCATATCATTAAAGATAGGCCATCCTGAAAAGGAGCTAGAAGGTGCTCAACTTTCTGCAGAGATGAAATCCTATTTCTACCTGTTTGGTCTGGTCTTGCCAAGTCTTTGGAAGAAGGAAGGTGGTGGTCCTTATGCTGTCAGGTATCCTTAGGTCCCTTGATAGGAAGAGAAAAAAGCACAAGTAAACGGAAAGCCAAGTGAAATGGATCAGATCACCCTCTGCAAGGTGACGATGCCCAGGCAGGAACAGCTTCTCCCCTCCCCCTAGACCTCTCGTAGGCAGAAGGTGTTGAAGGTCAGCCTGAGGCAGAGCCTGCCACCAAGGCTGACTCATACCTGCCTTCAGCTGGCTCTGGCCACTAACAGAGAAGACGAATGTTGGGCTTGTTCAGGGTTCTCTAGATGCAGGTCAGGAGCATCCAGTTTTGTTGCTTACAAACTGATCCTTATGACAAAAGACTCCGTATTCCATCCTGAGCTTTGACTGGGCACTTTAGGAGCTGCCATTATTGCTGTATCCTGAATTAAAGTGCCCAGTGAGACACTGGATCCTGAAGAACAAGAAAAGGTCAATCCTGTGACACCAAAATGAAACAAGAACAGATTCTGCGAATGCAGCTGGCCAACAGCTGAGATTGCAAGTACCTACACAGCTTTAAGACTAATTTGACATGGCTACCCAGCACCTGGGACCAGTGCCACAGGATGGGAGTAGGAGAGGGACTTTCTGTTTTCACAGAGCATCAGGTCTCAGGTCTGGAACCCAAGGAGCGTGGGTTCTGGTCCCAACTCTGCCTCTAAGTTGTCTTATGTCTTGTGGTGAAATAGCTTCTCTGGCCTCAGCCTCCTAATAATTAAAATGGTACGGTTATGCAAAAAGGCTTCCAAGGACTTCCCTTATATGGACTATAGCTCAATATACATCCATGAGTTCCAGAGCCTAAGATTGTGGCACATAAAACCTGGATTCCTGGTCTCTTTGCTGCTGCTGGTATCCTTTATGGGAGGAGCTGAGAGTCTCCTGGGGTAGCTTGGATTCTGGCCTCTAGTTATGGTCCAAGAGGGCTTTGCAAATGGCAGACGAACTATCGCTAGCCTATCTTATGCCATGGCAGACATCATTAATAGATCATGTTATTTTTCTAAAACCCTCTCAACCCAGAACTTTAAGAAAACTCTACTGATAAAGCAGAGTAGGCTTGCTAGATGAAATGTATTTGTCATCTCCGCTCTCATCTCTTTCTTTCCAGTTTGACATTCTTCATTGAGTAGCATCCAGATTAACTGCCTTGCATGGAAAATTCAGCTATTGTATAAGATGATCACATTTAATTAGGGCTTTAAGTAATTGAACTCTTTAGGTAACAGTCTTTGTATTAAAAGTATTATATAAATGAGGAAATTTGTTCTCATAATTTAGTGCTGGGTAAAAAAAAGATGCAGTTACCACAGAATCATGGCATGTGGAGAAAAGAAACAGTAAACATGTGTCTGGACATCTCTGCAGTTCCCTGGAAGAAACACAGTGCAATTACTCATAACATATTCAGTGATAATATTTTTTTCTCAATTCTGAGTAATGGTGTTACTTGCATTTCCTTTGGGAGATTTCCATAACTTAATGGAGTTTCACAACATTTGGCCCTAATTATCTTTAAATTAATTGAATTCATTTGATTTAATTTAGACTGCTTTGCACCAAGCTAAGTTATCCATCTCTTTCCTTGTAAATACACACAGGAGTTATTGGAAGGCAGCGCTCATATCCCTTCCCAAATGTCACAACTGGGTTAAAAATTCTTTTGGGCTTGCATTACATCATCTGCTCTGATGTGTGATTCTCTTCCCAGAATCATTTCTTAACTTGTCTACATTCTAATGAATAGAATCAGATATTTGGGAACTTTTTTTCTCTCATTGTCAACATACAAAGTTTGTGTAGGTTCTTTGAATTTTGCTTGATAAAACTTGTGTTTCACTTTTCCCATTCTTCACTCCCTCAGTGGTAATTTCGTCCATAATTCCTAGTGAGGACTAGAGAAGGCCAGAAGGGGGGAGCTCAGCTGAGACAGCCTGGATTATCAGGATAAGCCAGGAGAAGACCTGTTTGCGTTAAGATGCAACAGACCACCTGACTGAAACTGAGAATGCCAAAGGACTTGTTCCTAGGCCTTCTCCACTCTGATTAATGCTCCTGAATAAAAGGGAGGCAAAAGTGCCCACAGCTGAATAAAGAGCACAGTGGGTAGGCACGGAATGTCCTCTGACATAGCAGAGACAGAGGGACCTGGCCCGTGCCCTGGAACTCTAGCTCAGGGCTGACATAAGAGTAGAGGCTGACCTTTCGTGAAGCTAATAAGGCTTATGTGTCAGGGACCCTCACCTAAATGGACCTCTTCCAAAGCCCCAAGAGGGGTCTTAGCAATGTATTCACATGGTCAGATGTTCTTGTCAAATATGTCTCCAAAAAGGAAAAATAAATATATTTTAAGCACTATCAGTCAAGACTTCTGTCTCTGTCCACTGTCACTTTGTCTCTCTCCTTCTCTTTCTCACGTTGAGTATGTTGAGTGCTCATGGAATTTTGAGCCTCCATCCCAGGGGAAGTTGAGTGGGGGATACATTTAGTTGGGTTAGTGGGATATATTTATGAGGTTCACAATCAGGGTTTAGTGTCTGGGAGCTGTCCCAGTGTAGGGGTCGCATGCCTCACACCAATGTGGCTGCTGTGATGCGATGGGACAGGGCCGGAGATCAGATTGTGATAAGGACATGGCCTGTGGCAGCTGCACCTGTACAGCCAGATAGAGGAGGAGAAGCTAGGATTTCAACACGTGGAGACAGAAACTGGTCTGTGGAAAACTTCCAACTATCAGACATGTAAAGTGATAGGTAGAGAATTCCATATCCAATAGCACCTGGTCAAAATGGAAGTGCTCTGCTCTCAGGAGCAGACTCAATAGTCTAGTGTAGAAAATAATAAAATTCCCATGCAATGTTTGTGGATGGAAGTCAGTAGAATGAATTGATCAGATTTGTTTTGCGTGAGGGGCACGCACCTATGCTAGTACTACATACAGGGGAAGTGTCTGCGTGGGGAGTTATGTGTTTATGCGTTTTAATGTATTGCACCACGTCTACAGCATCTTAATGCATCTTGCCCTAACAGTGGCTGCTGGATCCAGAGGAAATGACATGCAAAATAGTCACTGACATTAGTGATCCAGGGACAAAACTCCTGAACTCAATCATCAATAAGTCAATGTATATAGCAGAAGAGTGATTGGATTAAACAGCAAAGCAGCTCAATACAACCAAGCAGTATCATAACTGTTTAAAATTGCCTTCAAATTGCTCTAGTGTATGCCTTAATTTCAAGTTAATTTGGTATATTTTTTCAGATTTATTGTTTATATTAAAATTCAAATACAACAAGAAAGAAATAAACTAGTGGAAACCCAAAGCTGAAAGAAAGGCTAGCAGAATTCAAAATGTCAAAAACTCTCCTACATAGCACCATAGAAACTTAAAACAAACAAACAAACAAACAAACCTCTGATGGTTAAAACTCATGAAGATAAGGATGAGTTAATAAAACCAAGAAAATAAAGATAATGAACATGACAGAAGAATTTTAAAAGATAATGAAGGTCAGGGCACTTAAATGTGAAAGAAAAAAAGCAGAAGGAGTAAAATAAGAATAAAGTGGAAAACAGTTAAACAGTACATAACGACCAACAGCAGCTGCATATTGATGAATTTGCTGACTTTGATAAATACTGTGACCTCTCTTTACGGCTTCTTATAATAAGCAACACTTTTATTTGATACCATTTAATAAAACTATATTTGCCTTCCTTCCTTCCTTCCTTCCTTCCTTCCTTCCTTCCTTCCTTCCTTCCTTCCTTCCTTCCTTCCTTCCTTCTTTCTTTCTCTTTCTTTTTTAAATTTATCATCCCAATAGCGTTACAGAAAATCAAACAGAACACACAAGTACACACAGGCAAAAGGGTGTTTTGGAAATAGACGTTCTGGAAGAAAATTTTAAATGATCATAACTTTCATGAGATTCTGGTTGGCCTATTCCAGCACTGCGTGTATCATTTTGCTTATAAACTGTTTCCAAAGAGACAGACATTTCTTATATGAGATCAGTTTTGAGACTGGATGAAGATGTTGAGAACCTTCAAAAGTCATAAAGATTCTACAAAGCCCTAGAAGGCTATGTTGACTTGGATCACATAAGGATCAAATAAAAATGAACTGTGTCCCAAAGAATAGACAAAGAGATACAGTATTATTTTGATTGCTATAAAGACTTGTTTTCATCTCTAATGAAAATTCTATCCTTTTGATGTTGCAATGGAAAGTGGCTTTCTTCAAATAATGAAATTTTCATTGGAATTATTGGGCTAATTCCTGAATTTGATTCATTTCTGAGTGAGCAATTGGCAATTTTAAAAATGTAACTTGAATATCCAAAATAGTTTACATAATATTAATAAAAATAACTGGAAAATGTATGAGTTGGACAATCAAACACATAAACCAGAAAGCAAATACTACTCCATTATTGTAAATTCTCCATTGGATGTGACAAATGTTTTATCAGTTGGTGATTATTGTGCATTATTTTTGTAGCAGAAAACTTTATGTATGATTTTTAAAGAGTTTTTTCCCATTTGAAAAGTACTTATCTGTGACTTTATTCAGTAAAATAAAAGTAATAGGTCAGTAATAGGATAACATATGAAAAGTGAATACAAAGGGCTGCAAGCATTCTTTAAAAATTAATAATTATGTAGGGCATATGACAAACATAGCTCATTCCCTGATCAGAGAAAAAGCTGCCCCAGTAATACTGAAGTTGTTGATTACTGCAATATTTCTGCACTAGTTAATATGTCTGCTTTCAGGTTTGTCTAGTATAGTGCTTCCCAATGGAAATATAAAATGAGCCATCTTAAAATATTTTAGTAACCACATTAAAACAAGTAAAAAGAAACTGTTGACATTTATTTTAGTGATATATATTTTTTAATCCTGTGGCTCTTCACCTGTAATCAGTAAAAATACTTAAACATTTCAAATTCCCTTTTCTGTACTGTTTTGAAATCTTGTATGTACTTTACTTCACAGCACACTCGGTTCTGATCGGCCACATTTCAGACATTCAATGGCCACATGTGGCTAGTGGTCGCCATATGGAGCAGTACGTACAGTAATTGTGTGTTTTAAACACATATGACAACTCAGATTTTTCTTTAAAGGGTCTAAATGCCATGAAATAATTTGTCTGCAATGAAGTGTTCAAGCCTTGCAACTGGGGTGCAAGCTAATAAAAAGTTAAACTCACTGCAAGGCTAGATCATGGGAGGCTGACTTCTGGGGCTGAACTTCTCCCACGTGATGAAAATAAGAAAGCACAGATGAGTGGGGCCCTTGGAGGAGTGAGAGGCTGGCCAAGGGCGGCAATAGTGGGGCAACCAGTGAGAGCTGGTGACCAACCAGCTGAGCCACAGAACCTCAGAGGAGCACCCTGGGCAAAGCTTACAAGACTATGAAGGAGACACCAGCGGCTCAAGGGGGAAAGGAGGGGACGCTAGGGGAACAATAGATGATTAACCTCCTAGAA
This sequence comes from Rhinolophus sinicus, assembly GCF_057876585.1. Classification (NCBI taxonomy): domain Eukaryota; kingdom Metazoa; phylum Chordata; class Mammalia; order Chiroptera; family Rhinolophidae; genus Rhinolophus; species Rhinolophus sinicus. The sequence continues at coordinate 136,164,698 of NC_142516.1, forward strand.
TGCCAACCAGGGTATTCCAGGGCCCTGGATGCTTTGTGTAGATATGACAACTCACTGAGCCTCAGAGCACTCTACAGTTACACATTATTCTCCTGGATTTACAATGAACACCAGTAAAGCTAAGACGGTTGAGCAGTTTGACCTCACACAGTAAGGAGTGGAATCAGAATTTGGACGCAGGTCTGTATTTCTTCAAAGCCTCCACATTCCACACTGTGCTGTAAAGCCCCTTTCAGGAGGAACGGTATTCCAAAGATTGTGCTGGAGGTCTCAGGAATCAGAAACACAAAAATTTATCTCACCATCCATAGAGAACTGACTCTTAAGTAGACTTTTTCCCAGAAGGTGACTTTCATACTTAAGTGTTACTGTTTGGGATAATAAGAATCAATTTTGAGCACTCCTTAATTAATCAATACAAAGGCTGTGGAGTTGGAGAACCTAGGTTGAATCTTAGCTCTGCCACTCACAGCTACGCCAGTTTGGGCATAATGAATAAATTAGTGGCTATAAATATTTATCTTATTGCCTAGTACATGGCAAGTGCTCTATAACCATTAGGTTTTATTCTTTTTATCATCAACACATTTTTGTTGAGCATCTGTCATGGAGTATTCAGCAATACGCAGTGTTGGCTCTAAAATTTTGATATAGGAGAGATTCAAGGGTAGCATTCTTGTTAGGAGGAAAAGAGTAGGCAGAGAACTTGTCTTAAAGCAGCCTCACATAACATTCTACTTGAGAAACATTGGTTTCACATACCAACTACTAGGGAGGGTAGACTGACCGAAAACACGGAGGGGCTACAACTGCTGCTAACCACAGTGGCCACACTGTAGGTTCTATAGAGAGTGCATATAAGATCTGACAATTAAGTCCACGAACTTGTTGCAACGCTGTTGCTAACCTTTCTGGATATCAGAGGAATTATTCATTATGAATTTGTACCAACTGGACAAACAGTTAACCAAGTTTACTATTTGGAAGTGCTGAAAAGGCTGCATGAAAAAGTTAGATGACCTGAACTTTTCGCCAACAATTCATGGCTCTTGCATCATGACAATGCACCAGCTCACACAGCACTGTCTGTGAGGGAGTTTTTAGCCAGTAAACAAATAACTGTATTGAACACCCTCCCTACTCACCTGATCTGGCCCCCAATGACTTCTTTCTTTACCCGAAAATAAAGGAAATATTGAAAGGAAGACATGTTGGTGATATTCAGGACATCAAGGGTAATATGACGACAGCTCTGATGGCCATTCCAGAAAAAAGAATTCCAAAATTGCTTTGAAGGGTGGACTAGGTGCTGGCATTGGTGCAAACTTCTTAAGGGGAGTACTTTGAAGGTGACCACAGTGATATTCAGCAATAAGGTATGTAGCACGTTTTCTAGGATGAGTTCACGAACTTAATTGTCTGACCTCGTATCCATATCTACATACCTACCACTGTGCTAGAAGAGAATGTGGAATGACACCACCTTTAGGAACTTAACCATCTTTTTGGAAAAGTGTACATGTAAATAAACTATATGGTAGGAGGCTTTTTAAAAGAGAGACCTTACCAAGCACTGGGGCAGCTTGCAAGAGGGGCTAACAATACATGGTAGAGTTGGGTTCAACCTCACAGATATATTTGAGCTGGGTCTTGTAGGATATGTAACAATATGCCAAGTGGAGAAATGCAAGAGCCAGCTAAGCAAAGAAAACAGCATGAATAAAGCCTGATAGCATTAAAAGAAATGGGACATTCAAGAAATGGTGTGTTGGGGAATGGCCTAGGAGGCAGTTTGGCTGCAAATTGGAATATAGATTGGGGAGCAGAACAACAGGAGATTAGCCTGCATGGAGGGGTTGGGCCAGATAGTTAACCAGAGTTAAGTATTTGGGCCTCATTGTTTAGATAACAGCAAGTTCCTGATAATTTTTAAACAAGGAAATACTGTGACCAAATCCTTATTTAAGGGTATAAAAAGATCAGAGTATAGATTCCAATTGAGATAGCATCTCCAATTGTATTAGTTAGAATATGCTTGATTGTGTTACGATAATAAGCAAACCCCAAACTTTAAAGGCTCAAAACATGTTTATTTCTCTCTCCCACATGACACGTCCCACATAGGTCAGCAAGAATTTTGCAACAGGGCAGCCGGTTGGCTCAGCTGGTTAGAGCATGAGCTCTGAACAACAGTCTTGCTGGTTCAATTCCTACATTGGCCAGTGAGCTGCACCCTCCACAACTAGATTGAAAAACAACAACTTGGAGCTGATGGGCCCTGGGAAAACACACTATCCCCCAATAAAATTGGAAAAAAAAAAAGTAATTGGAGTTTAAAAGTTTAAAAATAATTGCAAAAAACCACAAAAAAAAAAAAAAGGAATTTTGCAATACATTATCCCTCACTATTCCATCTTGTAGTTATACCATCTGGGTCAAGGGAAGAGAGAATTAGTCACGCAGCCTTGCCCAACTGCAAAAGAGTTGGGATTGTTGACGAGTAAGTGGAATGTTTGGTGAACCCCTGTTTGGTGAGTCTCTGCCATGCCAGTAGAAAAAGAACTTTAAAACTCTCTAGACAGGGCAACATAAAAGCCATTGGAGGGGTGGGGTGGAGTTAGGTACAGCACCTAGAATTTGTAACGCTCAGCCAGGGCCGATGAGCCATGGAAAAATTGGTCCTTCTGTATCCTGTCCACAAGCTTCTTCTCTTTATCCTACCCCTGCTTGCAGGTGATTGTCAGCTCATTTCTGTTGAGATAGTTGTGGATAATTAAGAAATAAACCGATGAAGATTCTAGGTCTAGTGGCGGGGGTGGGGGTGCGGGCTGGAAAGGCATGGTGTGTGGAGATCCAAAGCCATGGCAAGTTACCAACCCAAAAAGCTTTTCTGAGCTGTGGATACCATTGTACCTATTTCCCTTTTCAACTCTCTGTCCTGTCTGTGAGGGAAAATAAACTAGGTGACCTCTAGATGAGAGAGGGAAAGAAAGGGACAAAGAGAGAGGAGACAGAGAGCGAAAGGACAAAATACTTTATGCTGGAAAAAAAACATAACCATATGTTAATAGTGGTTCTTTGGAGGTAGTGAGATTATGGATTACCTTTTCTCTCTCTTTTATCTCCTTTCCTTTCTGTATTTTCACTTTTAAAACTAAGTATTATCAGTTTTCACCATTTAAAGGCAACTTCTTTTATTTAAAACACACTATAGAAGTTTACTGTTTATTCTGACAATGGCTCTGTGAGGTTGACACAAAGTCTTGATTTAATTTTGTACATTATGCAAGTAAAGAATAGAAAAGATGAAAAATGAATTCTCTCAAGTTCTCTGGGAAACTAGTAGCAGACTCCATCGAGGATCTGAGGACAGAGTTTGGACCACTGCCTGGGAAGAGGATGGAGCCTGGCTGGGGGGGCATGAGTGCCCACTCACTGCAGTGAGGATGGAGGCTGAATCCTTAGGGACACAACCAGTTTCTGCTCCCCCAGGCATGCATTCCTTCATGGCTGGGTCAACACTGGGACCTATCTAGAAAAGCTTCTCTCCCCTCTGCCAGGGATTGAGTAATGAAAAGAATTACTTTTGATTGTTAAGAATCTTATATTGATATGAATGCTTTAAAAACCGCCTTTGTAAAGACAAAAAGGATCTAATAATTAGCACTGTGACAGAAATTAGCAACATGGGGGCAACATTAATTTAAACAGACATAAAGATAGATACTGAATGGACAAGAACTTTGGGGCTTATAATTTAACGAATGCAAATTATTTCTCTGTCTGAAATCAAGCCAGTGTGGTAACTTGTGGTTATGTCACTGTGAACATTCTTTCCCTCTGTATCATTGGAGAGGTTATGCAGTTGTTCTGATTTTCCAGCTGTTTCTAATCAAATGAAATGAAAATTTGAAAATATACTCTGAACTGAACCCACACCATCTCCAGATAGTTTTTGCTTCAAGCAACCCCAGGGAAGTGGAATCTTCTTATCACCTGCTTATAGCACTTTTATTTCATTCCTGACAGAGAGAAAAACACACAAAGAGCTGATAATTAAGCAGAAAATCTGCTCTGGTCCCTTGTCTCGGTAGGTCCTGCTAGAGGGATTGTGTGCCAAGTTCAGGCATTTAGTGGTGTGTTTGAAATGGGCCAATCAAATATAACCCAAAGCTACATTAAATATTTTGAAGAAAATTGGAGAAGTACGACCAGAAATATCTTCATGGTGATGGGTAAAAAGAATAACAGAAATAAGTCCTATGAGAGGAATACTTTCCCCCATTATGCAGATGGGAAAACTGATATTTAGAAAAGTGAAATTACTCATTCAGAGACGTTCATTAAATGGGAGCTGGCATTGGACTCCACTTCACCTATGCTCTTACTGATTATGTTAATATTGATTCACCCCTTATAGCATTATGGGGATACAATGTTATAAGAATCTTGGCATAATTCTTTGGCTATCATTTTAAAAATATTTTATAGCTATAGATGTTGATAGCTAATCTGTGATTAGAGGGGTGGGGGTGGAGTTAGGAAAATATATGTGTGTGTATATATGTGTAAAAATTTGCTTATATTTAATTTGCATATTTAAAAAAAAGAATTTTTATTAAAAATATAGCTAACATGTGGTATTATATGAGTTTCAGGGGTAAACCATAGTTCCCGAGGAGTGGGAACTCCCGAGGTTTGCTTCTTAAAACTTTCCTACACTCCCATGAACTACTTATGGTTCCCCCAAATGCACCCTGAATATTCTTCCTTCTGAGCCAGTGTTCGTACTATTCCTCCCACCTGTTAAACTTCAACAGATGATAGACAGATAGATAGATAGATGGATGGATGGATAGATAGGTAGATAGATAGATGATAGATCGACAGATAAATAGATAGATATAGAGATACATCTCCAAAACTTGGCTCCAGTACCTCCTCATTCATGAAACTTTCCTCAGCCACTCTAGTTAAAAGGGGCATCTTTTTTTAAAAATTAAAGTTTATTGGGGTGACAATTGTTAGTAAAGTTACATAGATTTCAGGTGTACAATTCTGTATTACATCATCTATAAACTACATTATGTGTTCACCACCCAGAGTCAGTTCTCCTTCCATCACCATATATTTGACCCGGTTTACCCTCATCTCCCACCCCTCTCCCTCCTTACCCTCTGGTAACCACTAAACTTTTGTCTGTGTCTATGAGTTTTTGTCTCTTATTTGTTTGTCTTGTTCTTTTGTTGTTTTTGGTTTATATACCACATATGAGTGACATAATATGGTTCTCGACTTTTTCTGTCTGATTTATTTCGCTTAGCATTATAATCTCAAGATACATCCATGTTGTTGCAAATGGCATTATTTCATCTTTTCTTATGGCAGAATAGTATTCCACTGTGTATACATATCACAACTTCTTTATCCCATCATCTATCACAGGACACTTTGGTTGTTTCCATGTCTTGGCCACCATACATAGAGCTGCAATGAACATCAGAGAGCATGTATCTTTATGGATAAATGTTTTAAATTTATTTTTGTTTTTTTGTTTTTAAATTTTTGGGGTAGATACCCAAGAGAGGGATTGCTGGGTCATATGGTCATTCTATTTTTAATTTTTCGAGGAATCTCCACACTGCCTTCTATAGCAGCTGCACCAGTCTGCATTTCCAACAGTGTAATGAGGGTTCCTTTTTCTCCACAGCCTCTCCAACACTTGTTACTATTTGTCTTGTTGATGATAGCCATTCTGACTGGGGTGAGGTGATAGCTCATTGTGGTTTTTATTTGCATTTCTCTGATGATTAGTGATGTTGAGCATTTTTTCATACATTTCTTTGCCATTTGTATGCCCTCTTTGGAGAAATGTCTCTTAAGGTCCTCTGACCATTTTTCAGTTGGGTTATTTTTCTGTTGTTGAGTTGTATATTTTGGATATTAGCCCTTTATTGGAGGCACTGTTTGCAAAATTCTTCTTCCATTCAGTTGGTGGCCTCTTTATTTTGTCGATGGTTTCTTTTGCTGTGCAGAAGCTTTTTATTTATTTATTTATTTTATTAGTTTCAGGTGCACAAGACAAAGTAATACTTAGACGTTTATCATTTATATCCCTCACACTGTTTGAACCCCCTCCCCCATCCACTACCCCTCTGACATTGCACAGAGCCATTACATTTCCACTGTCTCTATTCCTAATGCTGTATTCTGCTTCTTGTAAGTATATACATACATATATATATACATATGCATATATATAATTATAGTTGGCATTCATTATTGTTCAGCTTCAGCTTCAGGTGTACAGTGCAGTAATCAGGCATCTACATCATCCCTGAGGTGGTCTCCCATTGGGGCAAAGCTTTTTAGTTTGATATAGTCTTATTCATTTATTTTAACTTTCACTTCCCTTGCCTTTGAAGTCAAATTCATAAAACCTTCTTTGAACCCAAGGTCCATAAATTTATGCAGTTTATTGTTTTAGATCTTATGTTTAGGTTTTGATCCATTTTGAGTTAATTTTGGTACACAGTGACAGATAGAAGTCTAGTTTCATTCTTTTGCACATGACTTTCCAATTCTCCCAGCACAATCTATTGAAAAGGCTGTCTTTTCTCCATTGTATGTTTTTGGCTCCTTTGTCAAAAATTATTTGTCCATATTTATGTGGGTTTATTTCTGGGTTCTCAATTCTATTCCATTGGTCTGTGTGTCTGTTTTTCTGCCAATACCATGCTGTTTTGATTATTGTTGCTCTGTAGTACAAGCTGAAGTCAGAGTGTGATACCTCCAGCATTGTTCTTTTTTCTTAGGTTTGCTTTGGCTGTTCGGGCTGTTTTGTGGTTCCATACAAATCTGATGATTTTTTGGTTCTATTTCTTTTTTTAAAATGCCGTTCAGATTTTGATGACATTGCATTAAACCTGTATATTGCTTTGGGTAATATGGCCATTTTAACTATGTTGATTTTTCCAATCCATGAACATGGAATGTCTTTCCATTTCTTTGTGTTTTCTTTAATTTCTTTTAAAAATGTCTTATAGTTTTCAGTATATAAGTCTTTCACATCCTTAGTTAAATTTATTCCTAGGTATTTTATTCTTTTTGTTTCAATTACAAAAGGAATTGTTTTTTTTTTAAATTTCTTTTTCTGAGGTTTCATTGTTAGTATATAGAAATGCAATGGACGTGTGTACATTGATTTTGTAGCTGGCAACTTTACTGTACTCGTTTATTGTTCCTAATAACTTTTTGGTGGAGTCTTTAGGATTTTCTATATGTAGCATCATGTCATCTGCAAAAAGGGACAATTTAACTTCCTCATTTTCTATGTGGATGCTTTTTATTCCTTTCTCTTGCCTTATTGCTCTGGCTAGGACTTCCAATACTATGTTACAAAGCAGAGGTGATAGGGGACAGCCCTGTCATGTCCTTGAATGTAGAGCAAAGGGCTTCAGTTTTTCACCATTAACTATGATGTTAGCTGAGGGTTTGTCATATATGGCCTTTATTATGGTAAGGTATTTTCCTTCTATACCCATTTTACTAAGTGTTTTAATCATAAATGTATGTTGTATTTTGTTAAATGCTTTTTTTTTATGTATTGATATAATCATATAATTTTCGTCCTTTATTTTGTTTATTGGTGTGTCATATTCATTGATTTGTGTATGTTGAACCATCCTTGTGCCCCTGGGATGAACCCCACTTGGCTGTGATGTATAATATTTTTAATGCATTGTTGCTTTTTCTTACTGAGTGATCTACCATCACTTGCAATCCACAAGAGAGTTAATTGGTCTGAGATGAAAGGATGATACCGTTCCTCCAGCATTAACAGCCCTTTGTGTTTGTGAATATAAAGATAAATTCTGCATCCACATTTGGGAAGATAAACAAAATGAGCCCCAGTGTTCTTTGATCAAAACATGTTATCAGGGGTAAAACATTTAGATTCTAAAGGATTCAGTTGTCAAGCTGGGAATCTAAAAGTTTCTTTTTCTTTTTTTTTTTAAAGTACATTCAAAGAGTGTGACAGCGGGGAAAGGCCTAGAGATCATCTAGGGGCCTGCTCATTTTAAGGATGAGGAAATAAGGTCCAGAGGCAGGAAGGGAGTTGCCCGATCCTCACAGGGAATTACTGGTAGAGCCAGGAGAAGACCCAGGCCCACTCCAATGCTCCCACTGGAGTTTGTTGGAAATGTCAGAGCCAGTCTCCTAAAACCCATTGATACAATAGATTGTACTGAAACCTTCTAGAGACCTAGTGATTACTCGAAAATTGAATAACAGAAATTGGAGGATATATTGTCCTATTGTTTTGATTTCATAAAAATATACTTAAATGAAAGTTAAAATTCAGACTGACAAAAATGTCTGTATATTTTCACTATGGTTTGGAGTCTTTCAGTGTATCTGGGGTCTGTTTTAGTACATTGAAGTTAAGGTACATTCAGGTTTCCATTATTATGAATGTATTTTTTTAAACGGTGGAATATGCAGGTAAGAATGTTTTAATAGAAACATTTGGGAGGAAATTCCACATTTCCAAAGCATGCCTTCAATACAGAAAAAATGCAAATGTGTTGATTTTTCTTTGGGATTTGATATTTCTGCTTAGGTCTTAGTCATTGCACAATATATGGAAAACTTGTAAGACTTCATTTTAGGAAATGGACTGAAATGGAACAGTTATCTAAAGGAACAACATATCTGGGCAAGAACCCAAGCACCTGGCTTTCTAAGATATATAACCTCATTTGGAATCGCCATTCCCTTCCTGTGTATGCAATGAATATAACTTTCATAGGCACAGACTTAGGTGTACAGAAATCTAATGGCCTAAATTTTCCTATAACTAAATCTAATGTCTATTTTAATCTCCCATGTCTTCTATACATAGAAAATCTAGTCAATTATAATTAAATCTATCACTGCCAGACTTTTTCAGTCATTTTTGGATTTACCCTGCCCCCTTCCTCCTTCTCTGAAGGATGATGTAAATTCCAGGCCAGAGGTGTCATGTGGGAAAGCACGAGATCTCTAGTTGTTCTCTGTCCCACAGTGGCATCCAGCGAGGGGAAAAATCCTGCCTGGTCCATGTGGACCTCTCTGCTCACTGGCACCTGCTGGGGTTCATTCATCTCTCTCTCCCTATGGGTTGTAGGATGCACACATTTATCTTGGCCAAGGGATGCTCTTCAGATATCCACCAATCAGACCTGGCTTTTCTCTACGTACATGTTCTGATTTTCCTGTTTTTATCCATACTATTCCCTCTATTTGTGAAGGTCTTTCCCAATTCAATAATCTTGTCTTAAAACTATTTTCAATCTTTAAAATGGGCCCTTATGCCTGTGGAACCACAGTCTGCCCAAGTGGAATCTCAGCTGCCCTCTTTGGTCTACGCTCATATCCTATAACTGTCCAGAGCTTATAGGCACTTGTGACTTAGGCGATAAACTACTAACTTTTACATTCCGTTTTTAAATTGAACTCATCACAAGACAAGGTAAGAAAAAAATCTGACTAGGGTTATTACAAATAAAACAAAAGTAAGACCAGGATAGAGAAATAAGGGGCTTGTCCTTATGTCCTGGGGCTGCCACTGAACAGGCTGTGTTACTTTGACTGAGTCTCTCAGCTTCTCTGTGCCTCTGTTCCTCACCAGTATGTACAATGATGGAATGGGATTAGGGTAGTGAAGGCCTCTTCTAATAATAAAACCAGGGAGACAGCTTTCTGATGGGCCAGCATCTCCTCTGACCTCTTCCCTCAAACGTGGTTCTCTCCATGCAAGTGGTCTTGATTTATCTACTCACCATGAAGCACCTCTGTGTTCAGAGAGAGTAATTTCACCACCCCTGCAAGTATCTGTGTGTAGGTTTTTGAATTGACGTACGTTTTCATTTCTCTGGAGCATTGTCATGATGGAGGATGATTTACGGCACACTTTACAATATACCCTCTCTCAACCATAGTTCACATCTGACTGACTGCACCAAACAAGTTGAAACCTGTCACACACTGTTATTAAGGTTTGATGTGCTGCTTCCTGTATTGAAGATCCCTGCCTTTCTGTTGGATGGCACTCGGCAGGAGCATTCATCATATTTGTTGAGCACAATGGAAAGGCTCCATGTCACACATCGCTTCTGGTGTATGGCAATGTCTATCAAATAAAAACATTACAGTGTGTCCTCAAGGACCTTATTCACCAGATCTGGCACCGTGCCACTTCAGGCTCTACCCCAGAAGAGCCATGAAAGGTAAACATTTGGAATCAATTCAGGACGTCGAGGCAGCCATGACAGTGCAACTAAAGACACACACTATAGAGGACTTCCAGAACTGCTTCAGAAAGTGGCTGGAACAATGGGATGAGTGTATTCAAAGTGAAAGGGAGTATTCTGAGGGGGATTAATGGCAATGTGTCTTTTACTATAATAATTTTTTTTTAATTTAAACATTCACTGTATGTTTTCATCACACCTTGTATACCAGGCAGTGGGATTGCTAGGTAATTATGGTAATTCTATGTTTAACCTTTTCAGGAACAACCACGTTGTTTTTCAAAGCAGCAGCACCATTTTATATTTTCATCAGCAATGTGTAGTGTTCCCAATTTTTCTACATCCTCACCAACATTTGTTATTATCCATCTTCTTGATTTTAGCATCCTAGTGATATCACATTGTGGTTTTGATTTCTATTTCTTAAGTGGCTAATGATGCTGAGCACCTTTACATGTGCTTACATATCTTTACTGGAGAAATGTTGCTCAAAGACTCTGCTCATTTTTAATTAGGTTATTTGTTTCTTTGGTATTCAGTTCTAAGTATTCTTTATTTATTCTAGATACCAGTTCCTTATCAGATAAGTGATTTGCAAATATTCTCTCCCACTCTATGGATTTTTTCCCTTTCTTGATGGTTTCATAGGATGAAGTCCTTTTGCCTTAGCTCTTGAGCATTACTTCTTTCTTGCCAATGCCTCTATACTGCTTCAACTGTAGTAAAATGCTGGGCTGTGGTGCACGTGCCTTTGTCCCCAAATATTTGACTTCTCTGCCTAGTTTGTCAGCCTGAAGGAAGTTAAATTAGCACTGGCTGAAACTACCTTCTGAAACAGTAGCAACGATCATGCTTCCTCTGTTCATGCACCAGCTGCACTGGAGGAGCCCTGAACAACAAGCCAACTTGGCTACGGCTTGACCAGCAGCCCCTTTAGCAAAGTCTGCTCTCACTAACCCAAGCTCTTCCTGCCTTAACTGGAGTTCAAGGTCACCAGTCTTTCAGCCGAAAATATAAACATCATTGCTAGTTCTCCTCTGGGTCGTGTCACCATGAGAATTTGTTTTCCATTGTGTTAAGAAATTATTTAACTCTTCACTGTTAGCCCAGATAATATAATTACGGAAGACACAGTATAAACTGCATGGACCTCTGAACCTTGGAGTGGTTCAGAGGTAGCTGAGACAGCTTCATTATTTATAATTAATGTTCCATGACCATACCTGTGTATTCTCAATCCTCCAATTTAAAACCTAAAGATATGAAACAACCTGATTGAATATGCTAAACCCATAAACTTCCAAGCATGAATGTGCCTTTTTAAACCTGAAATCTCTTGAGAGCCCTTTGTTTCCAACATACAAGAGGGCTTTGGTGTGTGCAAAGCCTGCTTTGAGTCTCAGGCAGTCTTTCAATTAGCAAACTGTAAGCTTGCATGGAGCTATTAGAGGTCAGATGTTCTTAAATTCAGTAATAAATCTGACTGGAAGCACAGAGAATTTAGGAGCCATTTACGGAGCTCTCAGAATGGTTAATCTGCTATGGACAGATTTATGGATATTAGTTTCACCACCTTTGCATCCTAATTTCTTTTTTAAATACATTAAAACATTTTAAAATGTGAAGTTGTATGCAAACAGCCAGACTCCGTGGGACATGGACAATGCTTACTGTCTTCGGTAGGGTTTCCCAGAACGGGTCCTGAGACAGAGATTGGCTCCCAGGAGGTGTATGAGGCGTGCTTTCAGGAACCACTCCTGTAAGCATGAGGGACATAGGCTCATACTGTTTTCTCAGCATCTGGGTTATACTGAAGCTTAACCCTAGATACAGGATTAGGGATCAAGAGGTGATGTTGAGGCAGGATCTGACAGGGACACATGTCTTATTGGTAGAAGTCTCTATACTGTCGTCAAGCAAGGGGGCAGTGCTGCTCTTAATAGGGAGGGGTGGCCCACTTCTGCAGGCCCAGAGCGTTTGGGGAGTTAGGAGTTTCCAAATTGAAGAGGGGTCCTGAAATCATCCCTGATGTCCTTGGCTGGACGTTTCACCTTCTTTGGACCTCTGCTGTCCTGAGCCTGGTAGTCAGCTTTCTCTGCCTTCTTCCTCTAGGAGATGAGAGCTTCTCTGTATGCTGTAAGGAGCCCTCTGGCTTCTGCATTAGGCTCTCAGTCACCTGTAATTTGTTCTCAGGTTTTCATTATTTTTTCTATAGTGTCAACCTAACTTAGTAATAGCTACTGAATTCTATTGTCATACTGTTTCCTCCAAACTTTTCACACATCTGGTACTTTATACCAGCCACTGCGTTTTCCTCCTCTTGGTATAGAATCTCAATTTGCCACTGGCAGAAGTTTTAGCAAGACCAGCTATTCGTTTCCGAGGGCTACCATAAAAACTGGGGGGCTGAAACAGTAGAAATGTATCCTCTCACAGTTCTGGAGGCTAGAAGTCTAAAATCAAGGTGTTAATAGAGTAGGTGCTCACTATGAAGGCTCTAAAGGAGAATCCTTTCTTGCCTCTTCCTGTATCTGGTGGTTCCTGACATTCCTTGGCTCGTGGTTTCATGACGCCAATCTCTGCCTCCATCATCACATGCCTTCTTCCCTATGTCTCTCTGTCTGTGTGTTTCCCTTCTTCTCATAAGGATGCCAATCATTGAACTTAAAGCCAATCCCAGATGATTTTATCTTGAGATCCTTAACTAATTACATCTGCAAAGACCCTAATTTCAAGTAAGGTCATATTCTGAGGCTCTGGATGAACATAAGTATTGGAGGGATACTGTTCAATCCACTACAGATAGCCACTTTGTGCCAGGGGCTATTTGTGCTTGACTTGCCACCAATGAGGGGCCCCACATTGCCAGCCATATGACAGCTGATCCATTTCCAAAACCCCATATTACCTTTGTCAGCCATTACCCATTCCTGACACTAACTTCACAGGTTAGATTTTCCAGGAAGCAGACCCCAAGACAGACTTTAGCCTACAGAATGTTTGTTGAGGAATGCTCTAGTATCTGTGGAAGGGAGGGGGAAGTCAAGTTGTAATGGCCTCGATCAACCCCATAGGGAGCTTTGGAGCTAAAATCACCTGTCAGAGTTGTCCTGGGTTGGGCCAAAATGGTTGGATGTTTATACACTCACCTCTATGAGTCTCCAGATATGGGCTACCCTGGGAAAAGCTTGACCTTGAATGAGGTGGCTCTTTGCAGCTGAGGTAATTCCTGGAGGGGCTGACAGCTGAATTGCCTGCTGATAGTACCCAAACAGTGGGCAAGAAGTCTTTGCTTCAAAGAGATTTGGGTGGCATCTCACTGTGTCTACCATGACACCCAGAGGTAGGGGTAACTGGATGAATATGGAATTACAGCTCAATGAGCACAATAGGCATAACAAATTCTGAAATTCATGACATAGGACCCTTTCTGGGCTCCCCTGGCTGATGAGTACAGCCTACTAAAGTTCAGTCAGGAATCGTTCAGTAACTGAGCCAGGTTGAACATACAGCAGGAAAATCTCTGCAAGAAAATACAGCCATTGTCACTCTGACTTGGGAATTAATATCATTACTTTAGAGAAAAATAGACTAATACTCAGGAAAAGTTAAATGACTCACCAAAGTCATCCAGCTATGGAGGTGAATAGCATTTTATTAATTTTTTCACTTGTTTTTCAAAATTATGAAATATTCTAACATACGTAAAACTATGGAGGATAATTTAACTAACACCCACGTGCTCACTACCCAACTTTAAAATGTCTTTACACTTTGTTGTATTTGTTTCAGATACTTTCTTTAAAAAACCTTAACAACAATTAAAGAAATCTTCTTTTACATTATTACTCTGACCTCATTTCTCTACCTTCTTTAACAGAAAGAATTAATATCTTGAATTTGATATTTATCATATCCATGACTTTTGTCTTATACTACCTATGAATGTATTCATAAATAATATATAATATTGTTTCATGTTTTAAGCTTTATGTAAATGAATCATATAAATGTATCACTCTGCAATTTACTTTGTTCCCTCAAAATTATGCTTTTGAGATTTATTATGAGATTTAGCCATGCTGATACATGTAACTATTTATTTTAACCATTTTATAATATTTTATCCCATGAATATACTGTATTTACATATGTATTTTTCTACGGATGGACATTTAGGTTGTTTCCAATTTTCACTTTTATGGATAATGCTGTGATGAAATTCTTGCTTCTGCACTTGTGAATGGACTTGTGGGTATATATTTAGAAGTGGAGGTTTTTGCTTTTAAGATATGAGTGTCAGGGCCAGGACCAGCAAAGGCAAGCAAAGCACCTGGAGCAGTCTTTCAGGAGATCCCCACTGTCAGGTGCCAACCTTCATGGCACGAGGCTGAGAATGAGCACCTCCTTCAGTGCCGCCCGGACACCTGGCCTTACTGACCTCAGCTGACCCTGAAGAACAAACTTGTCAACTTTCAGAAATGCTGCCAAATTGCTTCTCCACATGTTTGAACCAATGTGCATTCTTGTTGGCATCGTGTGATAGTCCTACTTCCATCCATTCTTGTTAATTTGATGTCAGACTTCTAATTTGACGTCAGACTTTTTGCTAATCTGATGTATGTGATCCAGTTTGTTAGTTTAATTTACATTTCACCTATTACTAGTAAATTTGAACATGTTGTCCTAAATTTATTAACCACTTAGATTCCAATTTTTTGTGAACTGTCTTTCACATGCTCTGTTTTTCTGTTGTATTACTTTTATTTTTCTTATTGGTTTGTAAGTGTTCTTCTGTGCTGGATCCTAACCCTTTCTTGTTATATAGGTTGTAAATATTTTCTCCCAGCTTGTGTTTTGTCTATTATACTGTCTTTTGTTATACAAAAGTTTTATATTTTAGTACATTCAAAATTATCTATTGTTAACTTTGTGGATTATTTTTTTCTCTTTTCCCTAACCTGATGTCATAAAATATATTTTCATAGATTTTATTCTAAAGTTCAGAAGTGTTGCTTTTTAAATTTAAATTTTTAATATATTTGAAATGTACTTTTATGTATGATAAAGTTTTCCGCATAAATAACCAATTTTCATAAAAATAATCAGTGAAAAAGTTTGAAGAGTATTATAGTTTTTGACTCAGGAATTACATTATTAAGATTTTTCCCAAAGAAAGGAACAGTGATACAGGCAAAGATTTACCAGGGTGATGATCCTGTAGAAGAATTGCAGACAATCCAAATATTTAACAGTGGGAGAATAGGTGAAACAAATTTGATTGTAGTTATGTAATGCTGTATAATTATTTAAAAAATAACACATCTGATGAAAATTTAGTGGCATAGAAATATGTTAAATGGAAAAGGCGGTTAAAGCTGCATATATTATTTAATATTTTGGAAAAAAATGTATAAACACAAACAAGCTGAAAAATAATTTATTGAACTATTAGTGATTATCTCTGGGTCATGAAATTATGGATAAATTATTTTATTTTCTTCTCTTTTCGCATCTACATTTTCTACATTTAATATATTTTACTTTGTAATAACATAAATTGGAAGTTATTTTAAAATAATCAATCGAAGCATTGAGGTTAACAGAGCGTTCACACGTAATTGATGACAAATAAGTTGTCTTTGTTACCTGGTACAATGGTCAGCAGGAGCGAAGCCCAGAATCTTAATGACAGGACAGGACAGAGGTCAAACATCTTCCTCTACAGTCTTCCATACTTGTATGTCCACGTGTCCGGACTTGAGGGTCAGAAGATAAGATTATTACCATAACTCTAGGTTATGGATGCAGAGGCCTGCTCAAACCACGTGGAGTCTCAAGGCTATACTGTGTTTCCCCAAAAATAAGACCTAGCTGGATAATCAGCTCTAATGTGTCTTTAGGAGCAAAAATTAATGTAAGACCCGGTCTTATTTTACTACAATATAAGACCAGGTATATAATATAATATAATATAATATAATATAATATAATATAATATAATATAATATAATATAATATAATATAATATAATATATACCGGGTCTTATATTAATTTTTGCTCCAAAAGATGCATTAGAGCTGATTGTCCAGCTAGGTCTTATTTTTGGGGAAACACGGTATTATAAGCACTTTAATCTGGATTTATTTTTACACAGTAGGAATCAAAACTGTGATTCAACAACTGGAATTTAGTGGGGTAAACGTAGGCATCCTGGCAGTTACGAAAGACGTTATCTTTGAGAAGAGGCAGGAAGCCTCTTATCGCATAGGGGATGCCATACATGATTTGAAGACACTTGCTGCTGAAATTGTGTAATAAGTAGGAAATCCAAAATCTTCTCCCAACCCAAATGAACCAGGTTTTCTCCAAAGCCAAATAAAAACCTGACCTTTGTTTAGATCTTTCTGAGAGATGCTTTATCTTTTTTTTTATCACCAGCAAGACACACATGCCAGATGCTTTGTGCAAAAAGCATAATCCTGAAAAATTAGATAAACATAGAATTTTATTTCTTTTATATTTTGAAAAGTTTAAAAATCATTTTAAGATAACATGATTAATTGAATAGATACATTGTACCCATTGCTGTGCAGGTCAGTGTTAACAACAGATTCTCCAGAGGGGAAAAAACAGGTTCCGATTTGCAGCATTTGCTGATTTCCGTGGTGTAAATACTTTCACCACGGCCGATTTGAAGCTATCATGGTCACATCACTGAATGGGGAGTTGGGAAGAGATGTGCACAATACATTTTTCCCAGTGTGATCTAACTCCAGCATACCACTGATTATACCTAATAGCCATAGGTAACAAATATTGAGAATTTTTGAATGACTTTTTTTTTCACAAAAATAAATAAAACAGTATGAACAATGTTAACATCCTCCCCGTCTCTCTCCACAGATCCATCTCCTTACCTTCCTCCCCCAGAGACAACTACTTTAAGAATCTGGTATGTACTCTTCCAGGCTACATTTTTACACTTTTACTACACACATATGTAGTCAAAACAATACATAGTTATGCTTGGCATATTTTGAATTCTACCTAATGCTATCATAGTATACATATTCTTCAACTTTCTTTTTTATGCAATATTATGTTTTTGAAACTTATTTTTGTTGATACATATAGATGCAGTTCATCCATTTAAACTGCTGATTATGCTCAATTATATGAAAATATCACAATTTATTTATCCATCCCCGTGTTAATGGACTTTCTGGTTGTTTCCAATTTTTGCTAATGCGAGTGATGTAACCACCCTTTATATGTACCTCAGTATGTAGAGTTACTATACCTAGAAGTGAAATGAGTGGATTGTAGGCAATGATCATTTTCAACTTTAATAACATTGACAAATTGTTCTCCAAGTGGTTGTACCAATTTATGCTCCTGGCAGAGGTACATGAGGATGTTTTTATTTTCCAGATTCTTGCCAATTCCTAGCATCATCAGATTTTTTAAATGTACCCAAACTTAGGAGATGAAATGGTGTTTTGTTTGAACGTGCATTTTTCAGATTACTAGTTAGGTTGAACATTGCATTCATTAGGGTAAAGGCTAAGCTGCGGTAACAAATAGGCCCCAAATACAGTAGTTTAAATAAGAAAGACATCTTTCTTTTGCACAGCAATCGTATGTTGAGCAGTCCAGGCTGGTCCGGTGGCTCTGCTCCACGCAGTTGTTCAGGGATCCTTCCATTTGTTACACTGCTGTGTCTTAGGTCATGGTCCTTATCTTCATGGCTGCAGTCAGGCTGTTGCCAGATACCAACTTTTGGGAAAAGATTGGAGAATTTCTGAGAAAACAGTTTTCTTATATGCAAACAAAGTGTAAGTTGTAGACATCTCTTCCACTCACATTCTATTAGAAAAAGTTAGTCTTGCAGATGCATAGGTGCATCCTTAGGAGGAGGCTGGGAAATACAGTCCCTGGCTGGACAACAATGTGTTCAGGAGGCAGGGAAGTGGTGGGGGACTAGCATTTTTTCTTAAGCAAGTGTTTGTTGGCCTTCTGGGCTTCCTCTTCCATGATTCAGCTGATAATGTGTCTTGTCCATTTTTATTTTGCTTTTCTTATTGATTTATAGGAATTCTTTACGTGCCCTAGTTTGCCTATCTAATTTTTACAATCAATATGATCATTTAAAATGTACCAGTTTTTTTAAAAAGTCATATCATATTCTTTTGACCAATTAAGATTCCTCTTATAAAATGAGTAATTACTACCCAACCCAATTTTTCTCCTTTCTGGAAATATAGAATCTCACCTACTCAATTTATTTACAATGAGATAGAACAATATACTCTATTGTCTTCTTAAAAATCAGTTTATGTCAAGTTTTTTAGGCTCATATAAGCTATTCAAAGTTAAAAGTTAAAAACTTTAAAAATGTGGTTTCTTAGATTCAATTGAACCTACTGAACCAACAAGAGAATCTAAAAACGTGTGACATTGTGGTAATTTTCTTAACCACTCTGAGTTTCTATTTTCTGAACTGTAAGGATGGTATTATTTGCTATTGCCTACTATATGAGACTGTTATAAGGATCAGGCAGGATAAGGTAGAGAAAATACTCTACAGAATTTTAAGTTTATATACTCGTTAGGAATTAGAATCCAAATAGAATTTCAGTACCATGTATTAGATTTCATTTGAAGTCTCCTAAATCCTGTTTCCAATTCCACTGACATACTCTAGGTATATACTATCTACACAGATATTTCATACTCTATAGCAGGGTCTGACTTTTGACAATCACTACCATGTTTGGGTGTGTGTGTGTGTGTGTGTGTGTGTGTGTGTGTGTGTGTGTGTGTGGATATGGTTGGAATAACAGCCAAGGTCCTTAATCAACCACATCTATGTGAGATAAGACTCTCCTGCAAGTTGCTCTTATTCAGACCTGCCCCTTTCCTAATGGCAACCTGGGAGACTGGCTTTCCAGCCTGTTTTCAAGCAGTTTTCAGATAAGCCTCATCACTTCAAGTTGTGCCTTGGAGTTTCTTTCTATCACTGCCTCAGGCCAACCCAACTTGTCATTCATCACTGCCTTCACTATGGGCTATTCTCAGTGTCCTGGATTTTTGCATCCAGTCTGTCACACACAGTTAAGGCCCACTACAGTTAGGTGGGCAGCACAGAAATGACATCTCCCTGCCTCAGCCCCTTCTTCTCCAGCACCGCCCTGCATGGCAGTACTCAGGCTTGACCAAGGAAAAAGAGGGCTGGTGGGGGCAGAGAGGAAGAGAAGCAAATATTCTGAGATGTGATTTTTGCTTTCTTAGTGATAAACTAACTTTTAAAAGTTATAAAGGAGACTTTCAACAGTGTGTTGAAGAAGTGAATATATAGTAAAAGTCTCATTATTTTATCGATATACTTGAATTTTATTAAAAAAATGAGAACAGCAATGTTCCTGTGACAAAATAAGACAATTGTTTTATACTGTGTAGCCTAAACCTGCAGATGTTAGGTAGGCCCCATGGGAAAGAGGGTGTGAGTTGAGGGGCCTGTGTGGTGGCCGAGGTAGGGGAATCAGCAGAGTGAGGGTCTCTGTGCTCCCTCTTACCCAGGATGGGGTGAACATTCATTCATTTAACAAGCGTTTATTGAGCAACTCCTATCTACCACGATATCCTAGGTGCTGGGATATAGCAGAGGCTGAAACAGGTGAGGTCCTGCTCTCCTGGAGCTTAAATTGGTGGGATACAGAGAAGGTTAGGGGCGAGAGATAGACAAAGAGACACATATGATTAAAATAAATAAATACAAACAAGTTAGGGATAAATACTATATAAAGATTGTTTGTTAAAAAAAGTGATGCGAAAGAGGTTGAAGACATCAGGGAAGATCTTTCTGAATAAGTGACATATACACTGAGATATAAATGATAAGAAGGAACAAATCATGTAAAGTTAGGTGGGAAAAACACATAGGACAGAGGACACAGCTAGTGCAAAGGACCAACAGTAGGGCCAAGTTTAACAGGTCCCAGCGGACAAGGAAGAAGGCTCATGGGGTGGTGTGGGCAGACGGCAAGGCGGTGCATGTGCAAAGGTGGGCTGCGGCCAGATCGTGCAGAGCTCTGTCAGGAAAGGCACGATTCATAAGTCCAGGGGGTTATTTCAGAACGGGGTCCATCTTGGGGAGCTTCTGGAGCAGTGAGAAGACCCTGCTTCTCAGAATCAGGTAACTTCCAGATCCAGAGAGTTTCTCTGGGTTGGCTGCAGAACCAGTGTTTGGGGTAAAGGGCAGACCTTGGGAAGATTGGAACCATTACAGAAACAGTGTCCTGCCCTGGAGGAATAGACTAGCGAGTATTGGGTGAGTTGGTGATGGTCTAAGCCAGTGGAAACGAAACCCCAGATGAGGTAGGACAGACTGAGTGGGGACACTGAGGCTGTTAACTCACATAACATCACATAAGCATCAGTTCAGTCCCTTGTATCCTGTACCGTAGACCTGGGGCAGCAAACCGGCTCCAGAAGCCTCTCGCTTGTGTGTGTGAGGTCTAAATGGACTGCAAGGTCTGACTTTCATTGGCTTACATCCTCACCAGGGCTGATCCTCAAGTTGGCAGGTCATTTTGGTGGGGAAGCAGCAATACTGGAGCAAGCTGAGAGTGACAACTAAGATGGACAGAATGTGGCTTTTGAAGGTTATGATCAAATTCAGGGTTCTGTGCCTTTGAATTTGGATACCACTCAAACCAAACCTTTCACATTTTTTTTTTACATTGTAAAGCAACCTCCTGGTAAAGGAACAAAGGTGAAATTTCATTGTGAATAAGACTTGATTATACATTCCACAGACAGCTATGCCTTGGAGTAGTTCAGGTACAAGTTAAGACTTTATGTGCCAAGTAATATCTCAGGATAGCAGAAAGTGTCCCTGCGTCAAAGATGGTACCATGTCTAACTACAAGGCCCTTAATTTTTGCAGCCAGAAAAAATGCCAGACAGCTCTAAAGCCCATAATTTTCTTACTAGACAATCCTGTCTCCTGAATCAACATGTCCCTAAACTTTGTCTTTGTTGTAGTAAAATGAGACCATAATTAGGAGCAATTGAAATGAGGCATATTTCATGGAGAGATACCATATAATATTACATTAAAATGTATGTGTCTGTTTGCTCAGTGGAAACTATAGAGATAGATACCACACCTGACTATGTACATCACATGAGGAACTTTCTATAAAAATTTTAAAAATCATTATTATTTTTTATGAGAAGCACTCATTTCTTGGTGCCGATGGGCTAGGCACTGTGCTGAGCACGTTACATGATCTCATGTCCCCTCTACTGTGCCATCATTTCTAAGTGAAAATAATGCACTCAAGAAATCCCAGAGCTTGGAGGGTCATCTGGTCTGACTTACAGCAGCTTTTCCGTCAACGTAATCTTTACTTCATGAGACTTGGGCAATCACTTAGTTGTACTGCCCTGTTTCTTTCGTGGGAGCATCAGAGCACTAACAAATTAACTAAACTAGGTCATTGGTTCATAGATACTAGAGATAAAAGGGACCTTGAGAGGCCCAAGCTAGCCTTCTGCCTTCAGACAGTTACGCACAGGAGGCCCGGAGCCACCTCTTCAAGGCCGTACAGCTAGAACAGGGTAGAATGGAAGTCACAGCCCAGGTCTCCTGTGAAGATCTCCGTCCCGTACGCTGAGCTTTGGTGTGAGGCTGAGTCAATGTGTGTTGAGATGTAGCACATCTATGCCGTTGGGGTTCCTTGACAAGTTGTACTTTCAAAGCATAGAATGAAGAGGTGAGGGGGGGATAAAAAGTGGTTTTTGCAAGTGGCATATTGTGTATCCCACTCACCAATTAGAAAGAATTTAGGAAAAGAAGCTGAAACTGAAGGAACAGGATCATAGCCTTCTTACCCCAGCCCCACCTGGAATGACATTCTACCCAAATGATGAAACAAACATACGTCCTTCTTGCTTCACCTCTTCTACTCAAGCATGTCCACGCCGTCCCTCCAATCTGCTCATACCCAAAACCTCTGGACAGCTTGAGGATGTCGCACAGGGTTAAAGAGGGACTTTGCCCATCTTAAGTGGTTTTTAAAATGCAGAAATGGTAATTGGCAGCACTGAAGGGCTCATGTGTGAGTGTGTGTGTGTGTGTGTGTTGGAGAGGGAACACTCTTCCTGATGACTGTACCCAAAAGCCAGTTGTTCCTGACCCACTAACGAGGTTTCCTGAGTGGCAGAGACATAACCTCTCCTACCATGGAAAGAGCTGGTCTCAGAAAAATCTCTGGTGAGACAGAAAGGTCTGAACAAACATAGACAAGACATTGATTTGATGCAGATGCTGACACCATGAGGAACATGAGGAGAAAAGGGAATACTTGGGGAGAAGCTGCATCTCTTGAAAGGAAAGAGAAAGCAAAGGAATAAGTTAAAAGGCCAAGAATTGGCAACAAGGAATTGAGCTTGTACATTTATAACCATGTCAACCAGCGCATGCGAAGAAGTGACTCTGGAAGCAATGAGGAAAACGTGGAGCTTTAGCAGAGGATCAAGAACCCAACCAAAACATGAAGACTGCTCACCCGAGCTGTGAAACCATCATCTCCCTAGTAAGGACAGGTTGAGGCTCACACTGCAGTCACCCCGGAATGATTTATTTACAGATAAATTATATAGCTATAATTAAGCACATAGATGGAACTGAAATGTTTATTCACAATATTACTCATGCTATGCTTCTTGAATTGAACTTAAATGACCCTCTGCATTTGAAGTGCCATTGGGCAGCCAGATAGCGGGAGTGGGGATAGGGGAGGTGGCAGAAGGGGATAAAGAACCCCACGAATAAGCTCCATTCTGCACAGCAAAAGACCATGCTAGATTGGGGCTCTCTGTCCCTTTGCCTACTTGCTGGACAGCAGGTTGTGATGGAGTTAATATCCCCACGTGGACGTTCCATCGGCATATTTGAGGGCATGCTGGTGGACTGAGTCAGTGAGTGAGTCAAATCCCAGCTCCACCCAGGAGCGAAATGACAATAGAGTCTTTCAGGGCATAGGTGTGAGTCATGCTTGAGCAACCCATGCAGTGCAGCCCATGATATCACCTCTGCCGTCTACTATGCGGCCCACAGCACGGCTGTGGGAGCAGTGATTGACTCTGAACCAAATTCAACTCTATTAGTTTAACCTTCCCAAGGTTAACATCTGCGGCTCGCATTTGGCCAGCCAGCAATCTCGAAAATGAGTGTCAATGGCTTGGTTAATGAGGCTTCTTAATAGGAATCTGGGTCCTGATTAAATTGTGTGCAGCATGTGCTTATGGACACGAGGGTATCCATCTTGCTGGGTTTCTCAGAGCTGCCAATTGTATGTCAAAAATTGTTCCAGCAAATGCCCTTTTAAAAAATATCCTACGGATAATTTTCATTAAATATACACATGAACAACTTTGTGTACCTATATACGTATGTACCTCTATATACATAGACAGATAGATTAGATTAAGTACCTATAATAAGTCTATGTAGGTATCTGTACAGGTAGGTCTACATGTGCATATGTACATCAAGTTGTTCACTGCGGCATTTTTTTGTTACAACAATAAGCATCCAACACTAAATTCCCAACAGTAAAATATTCTAAACTAGATTATGGCCCATCTATACAGTGAGTGAGATGTTATGGAGTTGTCAACGAGGAAGAAGTATGTCGATATGAGCACACGGGCTATTATTACAGGCTATTCTTTTTTAAAAAAATGTTTAAGATAAGTGAAAGAAAACTATGTGATAGAAAAAAATATACAGTAAGGTCCCATTTATGTAAAAAAAGGATAGACATAAATATAAATACAAATTAAACCTTACACGGTCTATGAAAAAATGGGGAAAATAGCTATTAACTATTTTAGGCTCCAGAGAGGGATTGGTAGGCTGGGAATGGTAGAGAGGTGTGAGGGAAAATTTGTTTGTTAAAATAAGGTTTTTTTCCTTAATGTATCTTTGAAAATATGCTAAACATTTAAATAAAGAAAGATACAATAAATGCATTCAATATTCAGAAGCCAAAGTATCATTAGTAAGTCACTGGCTTAAAATATACTTTAAAAATGATTCCAAGTTTCCATAAATAAGGATTCAAGTGCTCCCAAAGCAGTTTCATTATTAATCTTTTAATACTGCCATGACTTCTCTTTAGCACCATTTTCAAGGAATGAGGGCATTCTCTTTCTAGATGTTTCCTTTCTCAATAATTCAGACAAGCATTAATCTAATAATAAAAGGAAGCTATTAAGAGACCCTGTGTGCTAGATATTACTCATGCTTGATAAATTGCATGCCCCGGGGAATACCAAAAAAGCATGTCAACAAAAATAAAATTTAACTCACATTTATTAAAACAATATATGCCAAACAGCTCTTTTTTGTGGGAGAGGAAAAATAGCAACATGTATCAAGAAATCTAACAACTGAACATAGAAGATTATACCCCATAGGTTTCCATCATTCCATGAACTTGTCTTGCTTATTTATTTTGTATCAGGCATAACACTGAGGATGAGTAGCAGGACAGTGTGGTGAAAAGAACAGATAAATCAAAACAATGATTACAATGCAACGCAATAAGTGGTAAAATAGAGGCCAAGAAGAAAGTACATTTAAGCAAGTGCAAAACGGCATCTAAACATAAAGGAATGAGGCCTTGAGGGAAAGAAAGCGCTGCTGTTCCTGGGTGTGGAGGATACACATCTCCAACTGCCTCTGCCTACTCACTATGTCCACTTGGACATCTAATAAGCATCTCAAACTTAATACACCCCGAACTGAGCTTCTTACACACACACACACACACACACACACACACACACACACACACACTCACACACACACACACACACAGCCTTCATTGGTTCCTCCCATGCTCTTCCTGTTCTGAGTTCACAGCAACCGCATCCTTCAGTTGCTCCAGCCAAATGCGAAGGAGTCATTATTCAATCCTCTGCATACCCCATATTCAGAGTGTCAGCAAACCCTTTCGGCTCCACTGAAAGGCTCCAGAACCTGGTCATCCCTCATCAGCTCCATTGCTTCCACCTTGGTCCAAGCCCTTGTCATCTCTGGCAGGGCGGTCCAGCTCCAAGCTATTCTCAACATAGCAGACCGATAGATCTGGTTATGAGGAAAGACAGATCATAGAATTCTCCAGCTCAAAAGCCCTAGTGACTCTTCTTTGCACATTGAGTAAAAACTAAATTCCTCGCTGTGGTTGACTGAGGCCTTGACTGAGGAAGTGACCTGGCACCTCCCCTCCCCTCATTCTGCTTAGGCCCCTCTACTCCCTGCTCTGGCCCACCCTTCTCCACCCACAGGAGCCTAGCTCTCCCTCCAGCCTCCCCCTGGCACCCTTGCTCTGTCCCCTGCAGTTTTTATTCAATGACCCTTCTCAACAAGTCTTGCTAATCTCCCACATCAAAGTGCAGTCTCTCCTCTTACATCCTATGTTTATTATTTTTCTCATACCACATGTAACTATCAAACACTGTATATTCTACATATTTAGTTTATTATCTGCCACTTACAACCCATCCTCAGAATATAAATTCCAAAAGGGTAGAGATCTTTGTCTGTTTTGTTCACTGCTGTGTCCTCAGAACGTAGACTAACACTCAGAATATTATAGACATTCAATAAATATTCATGAAATTAATGAAAGAATCGACGGGGTCTGAATGGGGTATGAAATGATCAAAGTTCAGATTGAAGGGATGGCCCAGTTCTTAAATATGCCATGGTGAGAATTCTGAACCTCATCACAATAGAAAGCCACAGGATCACCAGAAGATAAGAGGGGAGGGGGATGGTAGACGGGGGTAAAGGGGATCAAATATATGGTGATGGAAGGAGAACTGACTCTGGGTGGTGAACACACAATGGGATTTATAGATGATGTAATACAGAATTGTACACCTGAAATCTATGTAACTTTACTAACAATTGTCACCCCAATAAACTTTAATTTAAAAAAAAAAAATTGCTCTGACCCAGCAAAAAAAAAAAAAAAAAAAAGAAGAAAGCCACAGAAACAAGAGAGGTGGTTATACCATTTGTGTATATGTATGATACACACACACACACACACACACACACACACACACACACCCCATAAAGAATGCAATGGGATGGGGGAAAGACAGGAGAAAGCAAAGTTAAAAGATTATTGCAATGATATTTGACAGTGAGGATGGAAAAAAAGGATGCAGATTCCAGAGACATTTTAGAGTAGAATTCCTGAAACACAGTAGCTAAATTAACGTGGAAGGTGAAGCAGAAGGATCACTCAAAGGAAACTCTGAGTTTCTAGTCTGAAAGTTTGGACATGTGTTTAAATGTCATTAAATAAAATTAGAATGTATGACCCGCAAGGAAGGTAATAAAAGCCAATAGTTGTGTCTTCCAGGAGGAAATGCAAACTGGATGACTTCTGGACTTTATAATCGATCTCGTGCTATGATTCCATTTTTACATCTTGTGTGAGTGATTTCCTGCAGCAGATGGTGGGCATACTAAGCAATGATCTGTCTTTCCATTTCTTAAATTAGTATTTCCTAATATGAACTGGAATCTACGGCTGGAAATGTGGGGATATTTAAAATGAACAATTCATGCTTAGGTTGCAGACGCTTGAAACTTACTGGATAATACTGCCAAATTTTGTGATAGAGTGCTTCAAGGTCACAGAGGAACTTATTGAGCTTAAAAGCAATCATTTTGCTAAATAGAAGAGGAGAAATGAATAATAGATAAGCGGATGCTGCCATAATACTTGGTAACATATAATACGTTAGCGTAGGCATCAAAATATTCAGGCTGGATTTTTTATTTTTATAAAGACATTTTAGGACACGCTTTGAACACAGTTCTACTTTATTTGCATACTGAACATGTGAGCCTGTTCTTAACTTCTGCAAAGACACACGCTTCCTCTCGTTTTTTTCTGAGCTGCATGATCCTCTCAGTCTAGCTCTTATTTTCTACCTTTTGATAAAGACATGGATCTAAAAAATACTTTCCTTTCCTCTTCACTCTATTACAGGAAAAATTCCAGTGTAAGAAAAACAGGAGGCAGGCCCAATGGTCAACTTTAGCTGCCACCTGGTGCCCCATGGCAGGTGGGCAGTCCTGATGGCTGTGCTCCTGGGAATGTCAGTCCAGGGTTGCCAACAGAAAACAGAAATCCAGGTTTTCATATGAAATCTTTCTTGTAAGAAGGTTAGCAAGCATGTAAAAAAATGTTCAAGTACTGTATGGGCCAACAGTATACACAAAAACTAAGCCTGTCTACTGGCTCTAGTGGAAGTTTCAACTCTGCTTTAGAATTTACAAAACTCTTTCAGGCACATTCTTTCTCTTGACTTCATAACAACCCAGTGAAGTGGGACTGTTGTCATTTTCCTTTTCTGATGTGGTAGTGACCTGAGAGGATGAGAGGCTTCCCCAAATTACATAAATCCACGCCTTCTCAGGTCTAAGCCTCTTACTCCAAATCTTGTGCTCTTTCCTCTGTTCCATACTGTTGTTTTAAAGGTTCAGAAGATTGCGACAAACTTTAGATTCTGGTTACCTTCCTTATCCTTCAAATTATATTAATTATTTGTAATCAAAGTAAATATACAAAAATTAATTGTATATATGTAATTTCATTGAATGTGCCTTATAGTTTAAGAAAAAAATAGACTAATCATGAAAAATGCAGGAAAGTTTGCTATTCTTCAAAACCTTAGATAACTTAAGTCTAACTTTAGCTGGGTGACGTGTATCTGTTTGTCTCTTCCTTTAATATGTATATTAGATCTAAAAAAATAAGCACAACAAACATAATATACATAACTAAATACCTATAGTCTGTCAAGAAGGCAAGTGAGAGACTTCATATTACATTGCACTTATATAGCATTTTATACTTTATAGCTATGTGTCAATTATACCCCAATAAAAGACTTTATAAATCCTCTCTCCTACATATGATCCTATTTGATTCTCATAACAACTTATGACAAATACAGGGAAGGTATTACTATTCACTTATGGGAGAGGAGGAAATTGTGGCTCAGAGACAAGAAAAGATCTATTTGCTCAAGGTCATACTGCTTGTGAGTAGCGACCAAGAGACTAGCATCATGGATCAGATTTTCATACAGCTCTGCCACTGCATAGCTCTGTGACTTAAGCAAGACACATTTCCCTGGGCATTAGTCCCCCTTTTCATGAAATAATGGGTTTTAACTATGTAATCTGTAAGGCCCTACTAGCTCTGGAGTTCTAGGGGTTAACGACAGACCCTAGGCCTCCAATTCCTGATATGGCCCGAAACTCTTTCCTGCCTTCCCCTCCATCCTGCCTTCCATGCTCCAGCCTGAAGGCTCTTACTCTACTAGGAGAGCTGTGATATCTCTAAACAAACTTGGACATAGAAGCACTGCCATAAAACATGAGTAGCAAAGGGGTCAGGACAGTCAGAAAGGGGCTTTTCCAATGGTTGCTACAGTCAGAAGAGATATAAGTAAGATCCAGGCGAATAGGCAGCAACTGAAAACACTGGGTTAACAATAGTCAAACAAGACAGACACTGGAAACCAAGAGATCCATGCTAAGGTGGAAGGTTACTGGAATTGCCAGTCGTGAACTGGCCAGAGATCAAGAAAGAAGATGACCGTGCTAAACAAAGAGACAGCCATGTGTCAGCAGTCAAAAAAGAAAAGTTAGCCAGATGGATGCCAGATGCTGAACTGACCTGTGGTCTGTGGTGCTAGCAGTAGATGGCCAGGGTGAGTCAGATGCCGGATCAGGACAAGGATGGTTTCCTCTTGGGTCTTTGTGTTATTTAAATTTTTTAGTATATCAGGTATGACCTGAAGTGATCATGGCAAACTTGGGAGCCAAAACTTTCTGGAGAAAGTTATAGGACAAGGATCGGTGGAATCATAGAGTATGTATGGGGCAGGAGAGTGGAATTGCTGTGTTCATAGGATTGTTCTTGCTTCTTATATCCGGGAACAACATATCACATCCACTGTTACAGCCTTCATACAGAGGAGACGGTTCAGGCCTGTGCTCTCTACTCTGAGTGAAAATGGGTGAGAGTTTGGCACATTGATGACCAGTGAGATAAGCCTACCTGCCTCTATGCCAAGGTTAAGTCTTCCAATAAAGCTTATGTCACCTAAATAAGTATGGAGAAAGGAATTGAGAATTTACCACTTTGGGTTTATGAAGAAATATTAATAGATGTGACAGTGAAAACTACTCATATTCAAACGGCTAATGGAATGTGTGCTTGCATATTCTTGTGCTTTATAACTTTCTCAGATTTAATTTATTATATATATCTCGTAGAGATGTATGAATAATAACATTATGAGAAACTCTACTGTATATGTGGGACAGAATGAGGGGAAAAAAGGCACATGATGTCTTAGAATTATTGTTAAAATAGTTTTAACCTCACAGACTCCCCGAAATAATCTTAAGGATCCCCAGCGATCTCCAAGAAACAGCACTTGGAAAATGACTCTTCAAGACCTCTGCAGTTGCTACCTCTACATAATATGGCATTAGACTAGATCATCTTTAATATTCTTTTTACTGATTGTCTGTGATTTCTGACTTCCATCTTTTTCTGCCCCTTTAAGTTCACAAAACGCTCTCCCACATTCATTGACTTATTTTCTTTCGCAATCTTGTGAGACAGTAGAGTAAATCATGTTTTATGTGAAGCACCAGGAAAGATTATGAGTGAAAAACTGATATTTAGAAATCAACCCTGAAGGCTGCCATAACCTCATCAGATGCCACAGAGGCCTGATGAGATGGGAGGTTCCCACGGTGATCAGAGACATGGGATCCCCACTTCTGCTTCCCCAAAGTCTCTTCAGTTTTGTCCATTTTATGGAATGGGGTTCCACATAGATTTAATTTTTAAAAGGGGTCTCCATAAGCAACCAAATATATATAAATTGAACCTCATCGAAATTAAAACCTTTTGTAGATCAAAATATACTATCAAGAACTGAATAGAACAGAAGAAAATACTTGCAAAACATATATGACGAGAGTCTGGCATTCAGAATATGTAAAGAACTCTTCAATAATAAAAAGAGAAAGAAATTTTAAAATGGACAAAGGATTTAAATAGACGTTTCTCCAAAAAAGATATACAAATGACCAAAACAAGCCCATAAAAACATGCTCAACATCATTAGTAACTAGGGAAATGCAAATCAAAACCATAATGAGATATTACTTCACACCCACTAGGATAGCTATATTCAAAAAGAGACGTAATGATATGTATTGATGAGGCTGTGGGAATTGGAACCTTCATGCATTTCTGCTTGGATTATACAATGGTATAGCTGCTATGCAAAACTGTTTTGCATTTGTTAAAAAACTTAAACATAGAATTACCATATAACTCAGTAATTCCACTCCTAGGTATATACCTAACAATTTAAAACATATGTTCACACAAAAACTTGTACACAAATGTTTGTAGCCAATATTTCAAAATATCCCGAAGTGTGAGCAACTCGAATATCCATCAACTGATAAATGGATAAACAAAATAATGTGTTATATCCATACAATAGAATATTATTCTGCCATGTAAAAGAAAATGAAGTACTGATTCATGCTATAACATGAATGGGTGAGCCTTAAAAAATATTATGTGAAGTGAAGAAAACTAAGTACAAAAGATCATATACTGTATGATTCCATTTATATGAAATTTCCAGAATAGAGAAGTCCATACGAAGAGAAAATAGATTAGTGGTTGCTAGGAGATGGGGAGATAGGAGAAGGGTGAGTGACTGCTAAAAGGTACGGAGGTTCTTTTTGGAGTTATGAAATGTTCTGGAATTTATAGTGTTGACATTGCACAACACTGTAGATATACTGAAAACCAATGGATATATTAAAAACCACTTTAAAATGGTGACTTTTATGTTATAAAATTACATGAAATAAACACTGCAAAAAAGTGGTATCCTCTAGAAATTATGATTAATATTTGGAGCTTTAAAGAGAACTTTGTGATCCACAAAAAATAAGCAAATGGATAAAGGAGACTGTACTGTAGATTTCCATTGAAGAGGAATGTGTGGAGACTTCTTGTTGCCAGATGGAGTGAACCTCTCAGATAAGCAGAGGTTGGCTTAGTTCTCAGGTCACTGCACTCCCAGGGCAACTGCTGTCATGCTCAAAGTTTGAAAATGCAGTTGTTCAAGCCGAGTGAACACAGTGCTGGCGGGGCACATGAAAACCCACAAGAAAGTATAGATAGGCCAGTTTAAGGGCTATGTACCAATGACCTTAGCCTGAGTTAGGACAGATTTTTCCTATGTTCTTATAAAACTCAGGCAGAAATGAAACTATTAGAAAGAAGGAAACAGGAACAACACAACAACAAAATAACCATCACCATAGCCATACAAGCAAATGGGTCTCAAACATCACAGGAAAATAATCTATGTATGCATGGAGTGCCTTTTCTCTGGTCGTCTATGGAGTTTAAGGAGAGGTGACCCAATCAAATCACACTCATTTAAATTCATTTACAAAAGGCAAACACAAAGGTACAAGAATTGAGTTTAATGGCAAAAGACAAAAACTTTTTAAACATATGAGCCAATTAAAAGCTCATTACCCAAAAACACATCTGATGGTGTGAAATGGTGTAAGTCTTGATAGGAAATGGTGTGACGAAGAACCTTTTCTTGAAGCTACCTCCTGATTTACAGCTGGAGTAAGAACCATCCAAGAGCCAGGAAAAACAGTGGAGGACTCAAGCTTCAGGTGGTAGTTCCAAGAGGAAAATCAGATAAACCTGTCATAAGATGGAAGAACTTTCAGAAAAGTAGTACAAGGTGGTTTTCAACATACCAAGTAAAGGGATACTGCCTGCTATATCCTGAGCAGTCTTCAGGGATTCACTTCTATAGGCCACCTGGGATTGCAGAGGGGCCCTGATTAATTGGTAACATTGTCTGGATTTTCAAGTCCTGACTCAAGTGACCCCATGCAGGCAAGAGGGGTGAGGAGGTTGCAAATAACCTGGCACGCAGAAATTCTGTGTGGCGCATAAAGTTGGAAAGGTACATTATATCTTGTGTGTTAGTCGTAGGTAGGCCGACTATACCAGCGTTCTGAATCTATACTGCATCAGTAGTACTCAAAAGCAAAGAAACTGTAATTTGACCGGTGTTTGACTATAATCACTGCATATTGTAAACTGTGTATAGAGTTATACATTTAACTCACTCCAGGGAGAGATATATAGAAAGTGTTTTTTTTTAGACTTCAAAACTATACATCCTTTTGATTAGTTTTCTCATGTTCTGTCATCATGTAAAATGAAATTTAGATCCAAAGGGCAGTAAGCAGTAACAAATATGCAGCATCCATCTGGAGTGGTGTATGAATACTCATAAGGAAACGCTTCCAAAAAAAAAAAAATCATAAATGCTCTCACCAAAGCCAGATAATTAGAAGTTTCGTTAAAGAAACAGTGTAGGTTTTTTGTGTTTTTTTTTAACTTCCTAGCTAAGGTAAATCAAATTTAATTATATTGTCAGTTCCTACCCAAATCCTTGAAATCTTTCATGACAGTGAATTAAAACCATAATTCTTAATAGGAAATTTGAAAACAAGCTCTCTCAATAGGTTAGAATGTTGCCTAGTTTCTCAAAATAAATTTATAGCCTTAACAAGAATACATCTTCACACATTACTCTCTTCTCATAACTCATAGGATTCTTTTTCTCTTTGTAGTTATACTAAAAAGATTGTATATATCCTTTTTCTGTTTTAGTAAAATTAGAGAAGGTAAAATTAATTACTATCATTGCACAGAGGCTTGCAAAGCCCGGGCCACATCATAAAGAGCCAGCGTTAACATTACTGCAGTGTGTCTGAAACATATCTGGTAAGAACTGAGTCGCCCACTAAATTACTTTCAAGTTAAGGCAGGATTGTGTGAATGAGGAACTAAAGCACAGAAGGAAAAAGTAATGTGGGGGTAAGTGGCTGAGTCAGGAGCAGAAGTGAGTAGGTGGAGAACTCTGTTACTCCCTTGCCCTCTGAGCTGTGATATCCCAAAGGTAGACTCACATCCCTTGTCTGACATCTGTGGGGTCAGATGTGTTTCAAAATTCCAAATGTTTTGGACTGCATGAAGGTAAGCTATTTCAGATGTGTTGCATATGATGAGACACCCCTGGGTGGTTGGAGTAGCCTCTCATAACTAAACATATCAGTATATCTGCATTTTAACAGCATATGTACATTTATCACACTAAGTGGGATAAAGACTGAAAATAGCCTCACATCAGTTTGGGTCAGATTTGGCCTTCAAATTCTGAAATATTGTTAGTTTTCAGAGAGTTTCTTGAAATGGTGGATAAAAGATTGTGAGCTTGTAATTAAATTTAAGAGCCTATTCCCTCTTCTTCCTGCAGGGAAGGAAATCCTTTCCTGGGTTGTAGGTAGAAAATCCTTTCAAGTATCTTCTTTGCCCTCTGTCTCCCCTTCCTTCACAATAGAGCTTGTGCAAGAGAGAGCAACAACACTCACCCCAGTGTTTGACCCTGGCTCTGACCGGTCAGTGTGTCTTGTAAGAGGTGAATTTGACATTCAGTCAAATACGTAGATCCTTGTTAGTGATACTCCAAAGAGAAGGATTTTGTAATTGCTGGATTTGGTGAATCATGGTCTGTATGTGAGTATCCAAGTAATTACCTGGAGGAATCTTTCATTCTATCATTCACCTTGACCTAAATTATGTGTATTACTTGTATAAGCAATCCAAGATAATCTGAGGATTAAAAAAAGACATTTTAAATTCCCAGTGAATCTGAATAAATGAGGTATCCCTGTCTTTTCTCTTTCTGTTTGTTCCCTTTCTTTCCCCCACTGAACCCTCTGACCCCAATCCAAGTTAAATAGGATTAAAAGTAGGAGCAAATTATGAAAAACGTTATTTTGGGTGTTGAGATAACTAGCACCTTGTTCACAAACATAACGAAGGTAGTCACCCCAATAAACTTTAATTTACAAAAGAAAGAGAGCGAGAGAGTATGAGAGAGGGAGGGAGGGAGGGAGGGAGGGAGGGAGGGAGGGAGGGAGGGAGGGAGGGAGGAAGAAAGGAAGGAAGGAAGGAAGGAAGGAAGGAAGGAAGGAGAAAGAAAGAAAGTTTACACTGGCAGAGCTGTCAGTTTAGGAACTGAAAATGCCATTTTCTTGGTCTTCAGACCTACTCAATGAAGGGAAGCAATGAAGAATGAGCCTTAGCTGACAGGACTAAGGGCTGTGTCAGAAAGGATTCAGTGTGTATATGCAGACAAGTGTTGTCCAATAGAAACATAATGTAAGCCACACTTGTCATTTAAAATTTTCTAGTAGCCTCATTTAAAAAAAGTGAAATTAATTTTAATAAATATATTTTATTTAAGCCAGTATATATAAAACATTAACTTTCTGATGTGCAATCAATATAAAAATTAAACATGAACTATTTTACATTCCTTTTTTTCACCCCAAGTCTTCAAAATCTTGTGTATACTTTGTACTTGAAAATATTTTTCAATTTGCACTAGCCACATTTCAAGTGCTCAATAGCCACATATGACTATTGGAGTCCATATTTGGGCAGTGCAAGGAACGTGAAAGTTAGAAAGTGGAGCTAGCACTCAAACCCTCAGCAATTTGTGATTCTTCTGGGAAAAGAGTGGCTTTTACTTTGATTTTCTTTTCACATTTATTCTACTTTATATTATAAACAAAAATAAAGACCATCAACTAGTGAAGATAGTTCCTAGCACTTCCAGTAAACTAATGAAATACACTGGATACATGCTAAGAATTGCATGTCATTTTTGGGGTAGGTAAAAGTCACAATTTGAATGCAAAATTGGAGGAAACAGTCTAATCAGAACAGTTTTGCCCATTGACATTTTAGCTTTGACCCCAAACTTCTGCTGGTAGCAACTTAAACTGCTCATAGGAAAGCACGGTGCGTGAACATAGAAAATGCTAATAAGTGAATGTTGAAATGATTCAAAAATAAAATTCAGGAATGTTTAGGCAGTTAGGCTTCCTCCCCTTTGGAACTAGGAAATATAGATTTTACAATCTTGTTTTTTTTAAGTTTATTGGGTGACAATTGTTAGTAAAATTATATAGATTTCAGGTGTAAAATTCTGTATTACATCATCTATAAATCCCATTGTGTTTTCACCACCCAGAGTCAGTTCTCCTTCCATCACCATATATTTGATCCCCCTTACCCTCATCTCCCACCCCCCTTCCCCCCTTCCCCTCTGGTAACCACTAGGCTATAGTCTGTGTATATATACGCAATGGAATACTATTCAGCGGTAAGAAAAGATGAAATAGGACCATTTGTGACAACATGGATGGATCTTGAGATTATAATGCTAAATGAAATAAGTCAGACAGAAAAAGCAGAGACCGATATGATTTCACTGATATGTGGTATATAAACCCAAAGCAACAAAAGAACAAGACAAACAAATGAGAAACAAAAACTCATAGATACAATCTTGTTTTACAGTAGCCAGCAGCATCCAGATTTTCACAACTATAAAATGAGAATAATATCTAGTGTTTATTACAGGTATTGTTCTCAGGATATTTCATGTATTGATTTGTTTAATCCTCAACAAATAATTGCATAAGGAAGATACTGTATTTTATTCCCACTTGAAAGATGAAGAAACTGAGACCAAAACATAAAGATTTTTGGATCACACAGCTAGGAAGAAATGAATTGAATCCAAACACACATGTTAATAATCATTATTCTCTAACCTACTAGATTTTATAAGATTAGATGAAAATAAGACCTCATTATCTTAAATAGAAATCATAGTATAAATGCAATATGTTAATATTCAAAAATAACTCTTTATTAGTGAAAACGACCTTTGTTAAAGAAAATTTTATTTTTTTGTGTTTAAATTATATATAGTTTATCTCATGTTGTACCAAGACAGCTAAAATTTAAACTCATGCATTCGTTTATTCTGCTCATTATCTGTCAGTGAGACTTTCCCTTAAAGTGAAATAATCATAACCTTGCCCATTTTATTTGTCCTTAATGCTTAATTATTAAACTTCATAATTCATTTATCAACTGACTACTTCTAGATCAAGGGACTACTCATGTACATCTTGTGCATACCACTCAGCGTTTGACCATAATGCCACTTGGCCTTCTTTGCAGGCTGACGTGTTGCCCTCTTGCTCATCCTCACATCACCACCTACTTGCTGATCGTTTTATCGGACTCCTTTCTTGTGTTTTTCGAAGAGAGTAGAAGGCTGGTCAATTGGTTGGGAGTTAGAGTGGGGATACAGCACCTTCGAACAAAGCCTCAAAATGGAGTACAAGATTGAAATAGAGGTGCTCAAAAATACCAACAGGGGACATCAACGACAACGACCAATGGTACTTGTAGAGGACTTCCTATGTGCCGTGCTCTGTTTCCTTTTAGTTTCAGGTGTACAAAAACAACATAATGATTAGACGTTCATACCCCTCACAAAGTGATAATCCTAGCAAGTCTACTACCCATCTGACATCGCACATGGCTCTTATAATATCATTGACTATATTCCCTATCATGTACTTTATATCCTGTGACTATATATTACATATAAATTATAGTTGACATTCAA
Source organism: Rhinolophus sinicus (assembly GCF_057876585.1). Classification (NCBI taxonomy): domain Eukaryota; kingdom Metazoa; phylum Chordata; class Mammalia; order Chiroptera; family Rhinolophidae; genus Rhinolophus; species Rhinolophus sinicus. Next base: position 136,201,745 of record NC_142516.1, read on the forward strand.
TATTATTTTATATTAATTTCAGGTTCAGCACAGTGGTTAGGCATTTACATAATCTATGAATTGATCTCCCCGATAAGTTCAATACCCATCTGACACCCTACATAGTCTTTACAACATTATTGACTATGTTTCCCACGCTGTATTTCACATGCCTGTGACTGTTTTGTGACTCCCAATTTGTACTTCCTAATCCCTGCACCTTTTTCACCCATCCCCCAAAACCCCTGCCATCTAGCAATCATCAGTTTGTTCTCTGTATCTATGAGTCTATTTCTGTTTTGTGTGTTCATTTATTCTGTCTTTAGATTCCACATATAAGTGAGATCACATGGTATTTGTCTTTCTCAGTCTGACTTATTTCACTTAGCGTAATACCCACTAGGTCCATCCATGTTGTTGCAAATGGTAAGATTTCATTCTTTTTTTTATGGCAGAGTAATACTTCATTGTATAAATGTACCACAGTTTTTCTATCCCATCGTCTATTGACGGCATTTCAGTTGTTATCTTGGCAATTGTGAATAGCACTACAGTAAACATAGGGGCACATATATTTTTTCAAATTAGTGTTTTGGGTTTCTTTGGATAAATACCCCGGAGTGGAATGTGCTACGCACTGTTTAATCATAATATGTACAGTGGTGCTTACTGATGAGTCCATGAAGGCCTTGAATACCTGTTTGATTCTTCTCTTCCCTTCTGTTTCCAAAGACATCAGAGCCAAGTGACTAGGCATTCAGGACTCTTTCCTGTTTGCAGAAGCTATAAAGTTGGCATCAATACTTTCATTCATCTGCCTCTCTTCTGGGTCAAGAGGGCACAATGACAGTATGGATTATGAAACAAAGGGGTGTAAACTTGCGGGCAGGAGGCCAAAAAAAATCCAAATAAATACACCATAGAGGTCAATGCTAATGGGCAGAGAACAAGCTTATAACTAAGACTCTCCAAGACTTTGAGGAACTTAATAAAATTAGATTATGTTTCAATAACTGGCATCACAGCAAAGCTAAATAATAACAATTCAGTTAGTGCAGTACATACAAATTACTTGTCTACATAATTATGGATTTATGCAAACTAGTGAACCAGATGAACTCTTCCCTCATCTCTGACTGTGAACCTTTGTTTTCCTCCTGGGAGTTGGAAAAAAGTCAATGTGTCAGCAATTCATCTATTTCTGCCCATTGGTTCATTGTGCAGAAATTAAATGAGGTGCATAATGTGAATTTAGATGTCAAAATTCTGTTAAATTCTAGAAAGATGCACTAAAATGTTTAGTTTGCATTACATTTCAACACATTTGTGCCATTCTGAGTTTGTTAATTTTGGATTATGGAAAATTGAAGATTTGCATAAATCTAAATTCTACTGAGGACCCTATGCTAAAACGTGCTACATATTATTTTTCCGAAGGAGAAGCTTTGGTCTGTTCAATCCAATCTTTAAAATCTTCGTTATATACTTTGGAAGGCAGTATTCTCTTCAATCTCAAATATTCAGCCACTAAATTAATCTTTTGAACAGGTCCTAAAAGTGTTAGTAGTTTTACCTACCACCATGTACTGAAAACGAAACCCAAACAAAAGAAAAAAACATAATCCATGCTGTATATCATTTGGTTGGTCTCTGCTGAAGTCCCTTCTGGGTCCCCAGTCAGTGCCTCCTGACAAATGGCACACATCTGGGAGTGGAGGCTGGTGAGGCCCAGAGCTCTGGAGCTCAGCCGTGAAACTGAGCACATCTAAGTGGGCTGTCCTGGGCCCTACCTAACTGATAACAACAAGAATTATGGTTACTATTTAAACAAAGTGAGGTTTAATATTGTGCCATATTGTAAAGCAGCCTATAGCAGGTGCTGAATATTGTTTCGTATATGTAGTAGCTCACCTTGAAACTGGCTCCTTTGTTCGCTAATGACCCGACTACACTCTTAAATATCACCACTGTCAGTACCAATCTAATCTAAGCCATCATCACCCAGACTGAGGCTACTCTAATTTTTTCCTCATTTTCTTGCTTCAGCCTCATCCCATTTAAACTGCTCGCCACAGTCAAACTAATCTTCCTATAATAATGATGCTGTCAGGCCATACCACGTCTGCATAATCTAGAGTGGCTCACAACTGCCTATTGAATCAGGTTCAAGCTCTTCCATCTGCCTTTGCAATCAGTCTTTCCTTTCTCCCTCCCTCTCTTTTTCTTTCCTTTTGACTTTCTGTTGAATTGTAATATACATACAGAAAAGTGTCTGTGTCATAATGTCCAATAATAGCTCAGTGGATTTTCACAAACTGGACGCACCCACGTAACATCCAGATCAAGAAAGAGAACCTGACTAACACTCTAGAAATTCCTTCTTGCTCCCATCCAGTTACTATACACACACTTTTAAGGCGACTACTGTCCCGCCCTCTAAGAGTAGAAATTAATTTGGTCAGGCTTAACTTTCACTAATCTTCTCCTACGTGCAGGTCTCAGGGGAAGGCACTGACTTGCGGGGCATGAGGATGCCTTGGGCCCCCGGACCTTGCAGCCTATGGCAGCAAGTCTAATTCAAGTCCCTACATGGATGGATCTGAATGTCCTGGGGTATCATCTGCCTTAATCCTAATTTGTTCGGGAACTCTCAGCTGGAGGTGTCAGGGTGACAACTGATGAGAGTTGGGCAGAGAGCGATGGCAATGGGTAGTGTTTAAAGACAATGACATAAAGCTAATATCATGTGCAACTTCACCTCCCTCCCATTTTCCCCAGCCCTGCGCCTTACTTTCTACTGCTTCCTATGCTATTGCATTTCAATGAACAAAGTCACAAAAGGCACCTGCAACTGTGTCATTCAACCCATAGAGTCCTCAACTAATAACTGAATGACTTTTGCATCCCAGTTGCAATGCCTCCAGGGTGGGAAGGCCTCTGATACTGCTCTGACCTAAAGAACATTCTTCTTGTCTTCCAGGAGCAGAGACAGGAAAATCTATCATCTATCTATCTATCTATCTATCTATCTATCTATCTATCTATCTATCTATCTATATCTATATGTTGTTTACAATAGTTTAGTGGTTACCAGAGGATAACGAAAATATTTTTTTTTTATCTCTGACTAACAGCAATTCAACAAATGCTATCAGTTGTTGCCTTATTGTAAAGTTGAGATTTTCCTAAGCATCTCTATTGAAAAGATAACAAAAAAATAGTAAATTAAATACTGAAGAAAAGTCAGTATTACTCATGGGGGATTACTCATCATTCCCTCCTAACTCTACAGCCAATTTCATTTCTCACATCATCTCCCAGGTCCTGTCTGCATCGTTTTTACTGTTGTTATTGTAGTGCTCATATCAGGAAATTATCTTTAAATGGACTTTTGTTTAGGCAAACAAAAGAGGTAAGTTTTACAGAAAACTCTCTCTTTACAATGAGGATAATTGTAATACAGAATCATGCAATCCTGCCTTTCTTTTCTGACACACCCTGTTCTGTTTATTCCGGGGAGCTGTATGGCTGAGCTAAAACAAATGGCCATGATGCTGGTCTAGCAGGAGCCTGGATTCTTGCTCCCGCTTTGTTAGTTACTGTTGAAGTAAACACACGGATATCATCCTCACCTTGCTATGCCCTGGAATCGCCCAGAGTAAAGAGCGGAGGATAGTAGCTATCCCACCTACTTCACAGAATGTTCTATTAACTCAATAAACCGTACCAAGCACCTCCCACACATGCATGAGGTTCCTCGCTGGGGACTGTGTCAGCACCTGCAGCTTCCTGGGCAGTGGACAGGTGAGGGCCCTGGTGCCACCAGGAGGGTCTCAAGTCAGGCCATGGTCTAGGCTCGGGTTCTGTACAGTCCCCAGCCCATTCTCATCTGAGCTAGCACTGGCTTAGAGCGGGCTCCCATGGCATCCAGGATGGACGCAGGGATCTGAGCTCTGAGCTGGGATCCCACCTCATCCCTTTGCCAGCCTCCTAGCTCCCCCCCCAGCTTCCACCACCCCCTCCTTAGCCCTCCTTCACCAAAGTCTCATTCTCTACTTTTTCTTAGGTCGGGGCTCAATTGTTCATCAAACTGGAATCCTGATCCTGGACAACACTAAGCTTATTTCCTTCCTGGAAGGGAAGTGTAGAAACACTTTAAGACATATCACCCTCCCTCAAGTGTGCACAGAAAAAAAAGTTTTTTTTCTGAGGAGGGGAAAGAATTGTTTTAAAACATTCCATTACGTTTCGAATTCCACTTACATGAATCCAGAAGCAGGAATAGTTGTTTCAGATTGCAAATGTCTTGCAGGATTTTATAGAAAGTGTGGCACCTGTGTCAGACATTGAAGATAGTTGGAACTAACGCAGGGCACCTCCCGTGGAGGAGCACGGGGGGCAGAGTTCAGAGGTGGGAGGATCCAGAGGGCATTTGGAGAATCGTGAGGACCCAGATGCAGACGCGGCACACTCTGAGGATGTCCCCAGGGGAGCAGCTCCCCTGGACGGCCAGGGCGAGACGGTGGCACCAGGCAGACAGCTGGAGCTCCCTCCAGGAGGCCAGCAGGCCCATCCCATTGCACACACCTCCCACTGCCTCCGTCACTCCAGGGGCCCCAGTGTCCCCACCACCTGTCACCTGGGCTCTCACCCACACTTCCATATACCCTGATTTGGCCCAGTCCGCCTTCTATTTCCTCCTGAAACTTTTCCATATCACAACCTCTCCTCTGAAATATGGAGGTCCTCTGAAGACACTTCTCCCACCGCCATCCAAGGCAGTTTTTTCTTCTACATTTCATGTAACCAGAGGGCCAGAGGTAAGGTGGGTGTCTTCCTTGCTTCCCTCTGCCACCTTCAGTCCATTATTCCCCTTTTCCTGTAAAACCTTTGCCCTTTGATGTTCACGTGTTTTGGACACATTACCTCCCTTATTTGTGCCATCCCCCAGTCACTCCTCTGCATTCACTCGTTCCCACTCCAGATTCTCTCACTCTTCGTGACTTTTCCATTCTCCGGAAAAACGATTTTAATTCCTTGGCTTCTCAGTTTCTTTGCCTCCTTGTTTCAGATGCTCACCTTCCCTTCTATTTCAGTCCTCCACTCCAATAACTGCACCCCGGACCACTGCACTACCTCTAAAATCTTCAATGCCAGCATCAAGCTCCCAGACCAACCATATTGTTCTGGTTTAATTGTTCAAGTATTTCTACCAGAAAAGTCTGTCCATCTCATCATGGCTTCCACCGCACTGATCCTCCCCCGTTCTCACTATCCATCAATACTCTAAGTGCCTCCTTTCTTGCCTAGGTTCAACCCCATAGTCTAGCATTCTAATAGTTTTTACAAATGCCACAAATTCCGTTATTTGTCATAGCTTCATGGGTGTGTTATGGGCAAATATCCCTAGCAGCAGTATAAGGGATGGATTAAATTAAGAAGAAATTGGGATGGTAAAATGATTCAGCAGATACATACACACACATGCACACACGCACACATATGCACACACATACACACGTAAATGTGTATATATTTACATACACATGTATTCTTTGAAAAGGTAAACGAAATTTACACATATAAAATGTATAGTTGCACTAAGTTGCATACAGTAATTATATTCTTCATGAAGAATTCACAATATTTGACTTGATCAAATAGCTCAGCCTTGGGTTTGTCATGTTCAAGTTATCGTGGTTTTTGAATAAACGTCCCAGATTATCTTAGAATGTATTTATCTCCATAAACTGTAAAACATTTATAGTGTGTAGTTTGGGGCTAAACAGGCCCGGAAGTATCTTTCCACAGTAATTGGAAAAAGCCTCCTGTATTCAGCTGGCTATTTTTAAACCCAAGCAACCTCACAGTCCTTCCAAATCAGATTGCTTTAAAGTTGGAGAACAAGCACCCTTATTCAGGACATGTGTGTGCCAGCTCTGAAGTTCTAAGGCTCAGTTCCTTCAAAGTATCTGGATTGAAATGGTGCCTGGAAAAAGTGATTAAGGTAGCGATGAGGTTTGAAAACTTCAAAAATAGTCATACAGATTTTAAAGATGTACTGAAAAACAAATACACAAAAACTAATTCTACTCCAAGTATCTGGAAGAAAGGAAGAGGCCAAGAACAGCTTTACCCTAAATACCAAGAGAAATGAACAGTGGAGAAAGAAATGTGTTGAATTGTATTGATGCCAAGAGGCCCGCCCATAGCAAAGGGTTTTCAATGGCTGTTTTATTCATATGTTGCTTCTAAATCCAAAAGTTTGAAGTGAAGCCACCACACTGGGTGTGTTTGGTTCTATGGTGGTAATGCATGAGGGGATATGGTGATGCAAGCAGAGTTTGCTGCCTGCTGAAAAGAAGGTACATGTTAAGCGCCCTGCTTCATGGGCCCTGCTGGGGTGGGGCCTCCTGTTTTCACCTCCTGGGGCGTCTTCGGCACAGTGCAAATGCTGGAGAAAAGGTGGAGCTCCTCAGAAAAGAGAGCTGAACAAATTCGTTTTAACTGTTAGAACAGAAAGCATTATATTAATTCCTGGGTAGTTTGAGCACTAGAGTGGTTTATCTTGAAGAAACAGGGCAGTGACAAGGAAGGAAGGAAGAAGTACAAACTGCCAGTTATAAAATAAGTCACGGGGATATAGGGTACAGCATAGCAAATATGGTTGATAATATTCTATGTGTGGCGACAGATGGTTACGAGACTTACTGTGGTGATTACTTTGTAATGTGTATAAATGTCTAATCACTATGCCGTATCCCTGAAATTAATATAATACTATATGTCAACTATAATTTAAAAATAAATTTAAAATAATAAGTTTTTTTAAAAAAGAAAAGGAAGGAAACGAAATAGTTCTAGTAAAAGAAACTTGAGAGGATACTACTAACAGACATATGACGAGGTAATTTTACGTCAGTCTAAAACAATGTATTACTGGCACACATGTGTCATATATGGGCCCCTCGGACTAGGATCACCTCCTGGTAGGGGTCTGCAGGGTAGCGTGGCCTGAGGAAAGGGCCCTTACAAAGGTGGCAGGAAACTTGAATTCTAGCCAGATTCCTGCCTCTTACTAACACCGACCCTGAACAGCAGCCTCCCTTGTCTGACAAGTCTTTCATCTTCTTAGACTAAAATGCTGCCATCCACTTTTGGAAAGAGGAACGACATCTCTGGGAGGAGCTAGGACAGTCTTTAGACATGTGAGTTTCAAGAGTGGAGGAGAAGGCCAGCCTCTAGCTTGGACTTCATTCTTTCTGTAGCGTAGGAAGTGAGTTCATCCACTGGGGGAGAAGCAGGTGAAGAGAAGGTTTGGAGGGGTGTTTGGATGAGCAGACAGAGATCAGAAAAGCTTGGCAAAGCCACAGTCACGTTTGCAAGCACAGACACGCACTGAACCCGACAAGCCTCCTTGCAGTGGGTGGCAGCATTTCCCAGTGTGTGGAGCTAGAAAATGGAAATCCTGGAACAGTGGGAGTCTGAGAGAGAGTGGGGGTCAGAAAAAGGTCCTGAGGGTCCAATGTGAAGACCTATTGCAGAATACATACCCATGTTGGTGCATATTAGCATATTCAAAGCTCTGAGAAGTCCTGCAGTAAAGAAGAGGATTAACTATTGAATCCTGAACTTGCTTGACTATAGTGACTTTAAAAACTAAGTTCAGTCAAAATTTCACTGAACACCATTAGATAGAACATTGTTCTAGGGTATCAAATCCAAGCTTCCTAACAAGGCATATAATGCCCTGCAGGATTGAGCTCCTGTGACTGCCTGCCTCAAACCTTACGTTTCGTACGACTGAGCCCAACCACCTGTGTTGATCTCTGCCCACCCCTGCTGCCCCCACAGTCTGCACGCCCCAGCCTGTCCTACAAAACACATGCCTCATGTTCACGGAAAACACACACGCTCTCTTTGCTCACAAATGCTCTCCCTCCTTTTTGACTGGCTAACTCCTATTCAGCTTTTAGGATCTGTGTTAGAATCCAGAAGGAACTGTTAGTGAGGGATGTTTTGCAACCTTGTATGGAACCATCTATTTAGAAAAAGAACTCACCCATACATAGCAATATCCTCTCTATAAATTCCTTTTTTATACATTATCTCATTGAATCCTTGTCTCTATTCTACAAGGGAGACATTGTCATCATTTTATAGGTGAGAAAATGAGGGTCAGAAAGCCCACGTGACTTGCCCAAGAACACCTGGTCAGGAAATGGCAGAGGCAGGGTATTCTCACTGCAAAGCTGACCCTCGCCCAGGCACTGGGGAGGTGAGTCATCGGGAATAGAAAGACTCAGAGCATTTGGGGAGTTTCTTCTCAAACAAATCATCTAACTGCTTCTCCCTCACATCTCTTTCTCTACCACTGTCACCGCCAGCACTGTCATCTGTCTCTCAGATGGGACTGGTGACTGAGAAGGATGGAGAGTCTAGGGTGGATGAAAACTCGTCTGTACCCTGTGCATGCGTCTCTTCTCACAGCTGCTGCTGTTCTGTTTTCTGCTTGGCTGGAGTTTTTAGTGTTAACTGTTTTTCTCCTACTGCTAAATGCAAAACAAACAAGAAGTGCAGTCACGTGTGTGTACACATGCTAGTATATATTTCTTTTAGAAACAAATATTTGTAATAACAAGGAACCGAAAAGGATGAAACTTGACTTTTAAAAAATGTACATGATTTACCATATTTTAAAACTAGAAAGGACTAGAGGAAAATTCTCCAACTACAATCATGAACACTGAGCCCTATAAACCTGTGTGGTAGGATTTTACATAATTAACTGCCCCATGTCCTTGACTTGTGTGGAGTTCACTTGGGATGTCCCCAGCCTGCTTATGGCTCAGTCTGCCCCCTCCCACCGCTCCCCCATCTCCAGGAGCCAATGAACCTGGACAGTCTATAAGGAAGCAGCCTAAGAAAATCACTTGCACCAAGATATTAGGGGTATCGTGGGTTGGCTCCTCCCAGAGTAGTTAGTATTTTAAGGAGAATCCACCCGCACCCCCAAGGCAATGATTAACCTGGAGAAATTCATCTATAAGGGTAGAACTTTTGGGTCTATATCGCTCTAATGAGCATATCTTTTAGGCCAAGTAGACCCCACTTGTAAGGCCATCCTGACTATTAGGGGAGATAAGTGATGCTAAGTTGAAAAAGAGGTCCTACTGTATATGTTTGTTAAATGCAACAAACATTTTCCATTATTTAAACAGCTTCACGGACTTAATGAAAAGTCTATTCAAACAGTTCTACTTTTAAGTGTTGCGTTCTGCCCCCCGCCCCTCACTTTTCTGATAATTGATGTGGCCTTTCAAGATAAATAAGACCTTTTTGCTGCTATGGCCAGATTTTCTCCTGAAAGGCATAGAGCGTGTGCGAGAAGCACATCCACGCATATGCAGCTGAGGTTGTCGATAACTGCCTGGTCCGCCAGGCAAAAGTGAACCAGATCCGCATGCCGTGTCCGTCTGCATCTGGCAGTGGGGCATGACCACGTGCCCACCCAGGCTTTGCGCTCCATACTGGCTCCATTCTTCTCCCAGCAAAAAGGATACACTGTGTTTTACAGGCAGCTTCCTGACAGGAACACAGCTTGAAGGCTGCAGAGAACGGCTTTGAAGTCTGGCAGACCCCTCCACGCACTAAGGCTGCTGCTTCATCAAATTACCTTCAGAGCCTCTGTTTACGTATCTAAAAGGGAGGGTGCCAGTGGCTACTGCAGGAACTGGTGAAATGCAGTAAATGAAGTGTTGGCACGTGGCAGCTTTGTAGCCACCATCCATCCTGTTCTCTCATGCCCAGCAGTGTGGAGAAGAAGCTTTTGCCAGATACCTGAGAAAGGTTTGCTGGGCTGAAGGACTGAACTGAACACACTAGCAAATTGTCTTTTGCAAATTCCAAGTCATCTTCTCTTCAGAAGCCTGAAGAGACCTTCCTTAACTTGGTTTTCAGGGCCCTCGTGACCTGGAATGAACCCCTCCAGCCTTATTTTCCATTGTAAACCCCACATGCTCTGTGGGTGCTCCGTCACTCTGAGCCACATACCAGGCCCTAAACTCGCTATATAACTTCCCATTTCTCTCCTCTAGTTTCCTATGTCTTGAATATGTGACTCCCCAATCTTTACCAGCTGAAATGCTGGCCTACAAGGCCCACCTCATATGGCATTTCTTCCATGAACCTTTTCTGACAGCTCCATCGGGATTAATCTCTCTCCTTGGCCCTCTATCGAGTATTTATCACATTCTGTCTTGTAGTAAAGCTTTATGCTTTTATGCTTTCCCCATTAGATTACAAGCTTATTAAAGGCAAGAATGTGTCCATTTACACACCATTTTTTCAGTGAACAAATATTTATGGAGTACCTACTATGTGCTAAGCTCTGTGCTAGGGACTAGTCCAGGGTAGAGAACAAAACCACAGAGTGCGGGCCCCGGTGTTGTGGGAAACAGACTTCAAACCATCAGGCAACCAAATAACTCTGTAAGGACACATCGTGACATGTGAAACCTTCCATCGCATACACTTATCCATAAGTAAGTAAATGTTTGCTAAATTGCCCTCTCTCCCCGACTCTCATCTCAGCTTGATCTTCAGAAGTCAAACATTTATGATGCTTCTTACATGGCGGTTCACACCCATAACTAATCTCCTGATCAAACGGTTGTTTGGCTACACCCTAAGTGTTCTCTTCCAAGCACGCTTTCTCATTTTTGCGACACGAATATTTTCCAAATCTTTACGTTGTAGTTACTTTTTGCTTTAAAATGCCATCTCCATGCCATTTCTCTCTTTTCATATTTTACTGTAAGCAGTCAAAAGGAACTAAGCTGCTCTTTCAATACCAGGTAGAAATTTGCTCAGCTAAATACTCAATTTTATCACTGGCAAGTTCCACCTTCCACAAAATACTAAAACATAAACATAATTCAGCCAAGTTCTTTGACACTTTGTAACAAAAATTGCCTTTTCTCCCTTGTCCAATAACACGTTTCTTATTTCCATCCGAGACCTCATCAGCATGGCCTTTAGCATCCATATTTCTACTAATATATTGTACATGATTATTTATGTCTTCCCTAAAACGATGGAAGCGTTCTCTACAGCTCTCCTTTCCTTTCTGAGCTGTCACCAGAATTGCCTTTAAATATCCTTTTATGATAATCTCGGCTTCTTCCAACATACACCTAAAATTCTTCTAGACTCTAGTACCCAGTTTCAAAGCTGCATCCACATTTTTAGGTATTTTTCATAGCAGCACTCCATTTCTTGGTAGCAATTCCATCTTAGCTTGGGCTGCTATCACAAAATACCAGAAACTGAGTGGCTTATATTACAACAGAAATTTATTTCTCTCTGGAGGCTGGGAAGTGTGAGATGAAAGCATCGGCTAATTTGCTGTCTATGAGAGCCCCCTTCCCAGTTGCACACTGCTGATTTCTTGTTGTGTCTTCACATGGAAGAAAGAGAGTGAACTGCCCTCTGGCCTCTTCTTATAAGAACACTAATCCAACCAAAGGCACTCTACCCTCCTGAGACCCCAAAGACCCACCTCCAAATACCATTATACTGGGACTAGGTTTCAGCATATGAATCTTGAGAGAATACAAACATTCAGTCCCAAATGGCAGTCTTCTAGTGATTCTTCCTAATCTGATATGATGTCCCGTCTGCTGAGCCCTGTAGCACTTTGGCTTTATTGCCTCTAAAGATATTGACTTGCTTGTGTCTGGGTTCAGTTATCTCTGTAGTTAGTGCCCCACTGGCTCTAATATCTGACTGGTACACACTTACCTCAGAGTCCCTGTAACACAGGACTCACAGTGCCTGGCACACAGGACATGCTCAACAGCATTTGTGGAATTAGCAACCTTGTGTCACTTCATGGCAATGACATATGTGCCACTAATGTTAGACACATCAGTTGTTCAGTTGATTTGTCTTATCTTAAAAGAAAGCATCAGGATTCAAATGTTCCTTTAAAGTCCTAACACGGCAATTTTTAGCAACCCTCTGAGTTAGGGCACATATTTTTATTTTTTTAAACAGTTATTTATTTATTTGTTTATTTATTTTTAAGGAGGGCGCAGCTCACAGTGGCCCATATGTGAATCAAACCGGCAACCTTGGTGTTATTAGCACCACGCTCTAACCAACTGAGCTAACCAGCCACCCCAGGGCAGATATTCTTATATTTTTACATATAGATGTTGAATTTTCACATCAGTGCTATTGGTGAGGTGTGGGGCTAGTATTGCAACCTGGTCTAGAGCTCTTTCTTTTTCATGAGTCTTCTCCAAACCAAAGCCTAAGCCTGTCTCCAATAGGGGATAATCCTTCATCCTGAAGCACATGTCAAGAAGTATAACAGAAGCTTAGAAATCCTAAAGCCAAAGTAGCAAATCCATTTTGGAGAAGTAAGGATCCCAAATACTATCAGCCTTACTAGGTTCCAGCTTTCTCCCTTCTTGTTGCTTAAGGGGTCAATCACATCATGCCTTTCTCGGGACAGAACCGGTTTTTATCGTTGATCCAGGTGACTGGTTCTTGACTTCTGGATTATTCTATCTTTGCAGAAATTAGGGAATAGAGCAAAAAGATGAAACTCCCCAAGGAGAACTGAGGATCACTGTGTTTTCCCTTCAAAGCCTTCATTCAGGGCTATTCCTGGAGGATAATACTACTGCAGGGTAAAAAGTGGGTATTCAATCAATATGTGTTTAATAATTGTTTTTATTAAGACCTGATGAAACCTCTTCCACTGCTCTGGAAACAGTGCCTCACTGTGCAAGGTGGTGTATCAGACACATAGCTTTCCAAACACATTGCTGAGTTAGTCATGTTTTCATAGTGTTTCAGTGAATTTTATTGTCTGGTATATATTAAAAAATTACCAATGTGTAGTACTGATCTGAGTTATTAATAACAATTGAATCAAATATTTTGCTTACGGGAGAAGAGTTGCAACATTAAAATATTTTCAATGGGTTTTGAGACTGAGTCAGGAGTAAGAAAAAAGAAAAAGAAATTTTCTAAAGCCTTTTGAAACTTCTTTCTTTCCTATCTTTGCCCTTTCTTTCACCATAAAGAACAATGTGTGATTGACATCAGAATAAATGTTATTGGTAGAAAGTGCTAGAAAGGGAAGGATTACTGAATGTCAGAGAGATGGTGGAATATAGACAGGATCCGGAAGGCAGTAGGGTTTGTGTAGGTTGGGAAGGCAGAGAAGAGAAAGGGCTCCAGCGAGGGTCTGAGTGGAGGCTTTGCACGGTGAGCCTGGGGAGCACATCCTGTCTGAGGGGGGCCACAGGGGGGCAATGGGAGAAAATTCAAACCACTGGCTGTGGAGTTGATCTTTATGTCAGAGACACTGGCGACTGTGGGTCACAGCATGACAGGTTTGGGGTCTTAGACGACCAGTGTAGCAGCACTTAGGAAAATTGGTTCAATGGGGTGGGGTAAGCACGAAGAGGACTTGACTGGGTGGGCTGGGAATCAGGACAGGGGTGGCGCCGAGAGGCCCTAAGGTAGAGCAACAGCACTTCAGAGCCCGTTTGGAGTTACAACAAAAAGGGCCCGAGTGCTGGCTTGGCCTCTTGTTAGTGACCTTGGGCAAGTTGCTTGGTCTCCCTCAGTTTCTTCATCCTTACAGCCTCTTGAGGACTTAATTGGCTAGCAAATGGGAAGTCCTTGGTACATGAGAAACGAGATAAAATTGCAGCCATTACTGAGTTCAATAGAAACAGGCCATTATCTCTGATTACTCATAAAAAGTGCACTTAGAAATCATTCCTATTCAGCTAAGGCTGCTTCCAGTAAAGTCACAACACTAGGAGGGTGGTTTCACTGAAGAACAATCTACAGCAATTAGAGATTAAGTGAAGAAGATACAGCCTCTGGCTCTGGCGGGGCCTTAGTGAACAAACTCCCCAAACCTCACTGTTCACACCTCACACCACCCCATCCTGTCCCCTTCTCCCCGCCCCCTCTGTCAAATGGAACCTAATGTCTGCCTGAAAGGGCTCCCACCTCTAACTGCTCAGCACTTCCACAGATGAAAGGGCTTTGGAAGCCATGACTGAGAGGATGACCATCTGGGCATGACACAGGACAGAGCATTTACGTTCCTCGTGGCTGGTGCTCTGGTCTGTTCGAAACTTTTACCCTTTACTTCCAAAGCAGTCAGCCTGTGTGAACAGATGCCAGGGTAGGCACATAGCAACTTGAAATATGAAGAATCTCTCAAAACACACCAATGTGTATATGGATTTGGGGTGGCAGGCAACAGAGAAAATAGAAACAGGACGAAAATGAAAGACTTTCTCATTAGAATATTTTTCAAGCGTTCCCATCTGGTTCTTCCATAAACAATCATCACAGTGGGGTATATCTGACATGGTGTCACCTCCTGAAGAAATGAGCTCGGCTTGCTTTTTGGGAAGAGGTGAAGAATGGCCACAGGGGAGTGAGTTTGGAGAAAGTAAGAGGTGGAGAGGTTGAGGGGACCATGTACCCCTGGGACTTGGAGAGGATGTAAGAAAAATTTTCTTTTTTTTAAATTAAATTTATTGGGATGATATTAATAAGATTATATAAGTTTCATGTGTAGAAGTCTATAATACATCATCTGTGTATCGCATTGCGTGTTCGCCACTCAGAGTCAAGTCTCCACCCATCACCATGTATTTGACCCCCTTTCCCCTCGTCTATCTTCCCCCCCATCCCTAAGTTTTCTTTATTTCACCTGTCCAAATCTCAAGTCTTTGTCTATAAAATAGAAGATAAAGTCAGCCTCTAAATACACGCATTGGGAAGCAGTGTGGCATCATGGAAAGAGCATCCACTTTGGAGCCTGAACGGTCCAGGCCTGCAGCCACTTAAATGCTATGTCACTCTGGGAAAAGAATTTCATTTCTGCGGACTTCAGTGCCATGTCTTTGAGACAGTGCATCTAATATTTACCTCCTTCTGAAGATTAGAAGTTATATACATGTAATGGGCATGGCAGGGTCAGGCATATAGTAGACAGTTAATGGTAGCTACCATCATCACCATCATCAAGATCACTACTATACAAATCTCTTCAGAATAATGGAGAAAACTAAGCTACAACTATGAAGGCATATTCCTAACCAGTAGACAGAATATCCTGGAAAATCTTGGAGCCTTACCTGATATGGCAGGCGTAGGGATGCTTAATGTTTATTCTCGGCACTGGTCTGACTCTCCTCGGTCATATCCTTCAGTTCAGTCCCATATCCATGCCGTTGACATGCCCTCTCTTAGCCTCTTCATGCCTCCGTAGCCATTCAGGTTTCATTTCTGCCAAGCCCTCTCTCAATGCCGTGCCCCATCCCCATTTCTGCCTTGTCTCTCATTCTTTCTTGACTCCAGACCACATTTTCCAAACACATCCTTATAGCAGGAAATGGTTATAGTTACCACCTTCTTTGCTTCTTGTCAGGTTGTGAACGCCCAACAGATCACAAACAAATTGAGCAGAGTAACTCCAGGAGGCTCCTAATTGAATGGTCAGGGTCAGACTGCTTTGGACTCTACCTTCCGGGAGAAGGAATGAGTATTGGGGGGCAGACTGTGAGTCCTTGGACTCATATTCAGTGGAATTTCCTAGGACACAAGCCTCTAATGCATGTTCTCTGGAATTGCCATTCTTGGGAGAATTACTTTTCTTCAACTCAGAAGCTCTTAAAGAAAAACTAGGGAAACAACTGTAGAGAGGGTAGAGCTCCCTGGGCAGCAAAGGCAATACATACAGAGTGGATGGATCTTTCCTGGGAATCCAGACTTTGGAGATAGGAGGTACAGACAGGCTGGACAAGCTGTGTGGAGTATGTCCCCCAGTCGTAGAGAGGAGTGGAAAGAGTCAGACCTGGATCAAAATCTCAACGACTGCCCTCCCTAACCATGTTGCTTTAAGCAAGTTACTTTATCTACCCTATTCTCTCTTTCTGCATTTCTAAAAGGGGAATCGTGTTACCTACTTACTTCGTGAGGTTGTCATAAGGTGTAAGTTAGAGAAGTGAGTGCTCTGACATCCCTCCCCAGTGCCCACTCCCCTCTCACCCTTATTAAGTTTGTAGAATGTTCTTTTTCTCTCTAGAAGTGAGAAGAAATCATTAGCAGAGACAGTACAATTTAAATAATCTGTTGTTTGCATTCACACCTTATGAATCTTGATGGTCAGTGGTGGTGGAGAAATATGAAGTCGACTTAGAATCCATTCAGACAAAGAAATCTTGAATCTTCAGAGAAATCAGATACAATGATTTAGCTTAGACTTACTATTAATCAGAATATTATTATAACACCCATCCTGGCTAAAAGACTTTACGTATATGAATTTTGTGTTTACAAAGTACTCTTAGATAGATTATCCTATTTGACCTTCAAAACAATTCTGTAAGTCAGGAAGGGCAAAAATTTATTTCACTCAGGTAAGTCCAGTGAGGTTCAGAAACTTGCTGGTTCACATAAATGATCATGGCAGGACACAAACGCATGTCTCCAGACCCCGAATTCACTGCTGACTCTTCCCTTATCCCAGTTAATTCCTCAGCTCTTAGGTGCTTACCCATCAATACAAAGCATAAAAACTTGCATGTGATTGTCTATTGCATCTTTAAAAAAATATATATTTTTATGCAGCAGCTCAAATTGTTCCATTGGGTCAACCAATTTTCTCTAGGCCTCAATAGTATGCAGCTATAAACACAAGGCGTTGCTAACATTTATGGAGAAACCATTATGTACCAGGTACTATTACAGTCCTTCACATACACTTTCATTTAATCCTCTCAACAACCCTATGAAGTCAGTACCTCATCTTACAGAAGAAGAAACTGATTATCAGAGAGTTTAAGTAATTTGCTGAAGGTCACACAGCCAAACAGTAGACTCAGAGCTGTGCCATTTACATCACAGCAGAAACCCAAGTTTCTCTGGTGCTTACGCCTGCTTCTCATACAGACCCCCAACTTTCTAAAGTTGCTCCCAAATACTAAGGGTGACTTCCGAAGTTGTCATACATGTGTCGTCCAGGTCAGCCCTCCCGTTAAGTCTCCTGTGGCACCCACCATTTCTCTTCTCCTATTCTAGCCCGCACAACCTAGAAATGGAATATTTGGCAGTGGTAGGCTCGCAAATAAAAAGTTAGAAGACAGAAGTATCCTGAACATACCCCCACAGTTGTTTTTGTTTTTTGTACATTGTTTTATTTGGAGGTTAGAGTTGAAAGTTCTCCTCCAACAGCTCTTTAAAAGCCCCTTCCTATCTGGGGAAGTTTGGGTAAAAAAGCATCAGGCAGTTATTTCACTTCCCTGAGTCCACACTCCTCACCGGCCTCAGAGGATTGTGCTGTGCCTCGAATAACATGGCGTCGGTATGTGAGGCACCTAGTGTACGGCTTGGCATCGTGAGAAACTAAAACGAAAAGGTGGTTCCCTCGCACCCAAACCCCTGTTCTATATGAAGAAATAGCTCCTAGCCTGATTAGTGATCAGTTAACAAACTAGTATTAGTTGAGTGATTATAATGTTCAAGCAAATTCTTTTATAGGAAAGTGGGAAAATTACATAAAGAGAACTAGATATCACTCACACAAGCTTTTTGTTGAAAATTAGTGTAATCAGATAAACATCATTATTTCAATATGTGAGTCTAAGACTTGGGTGTAATATTGTTTTGCTGAATTTTTCTCTGTAATGGTATTTGTTATAAAGGGATTATAGAGGCCCATGCCTGGCCCAGAGAGCTCTGGACACATCTCTGAGGAGGTGTCACCTACCTGTCTGGAAATGTGAGCAAAGATTCCATAACCTTGGGTGAAAATCTGTATGAAGAGGCTTAAGAAGGAAAACCAAGACAGAACCCCAACCACTCATCCTGAGAATTTCCTAAGACGCACCCTTGCCAGCTGTGGTCAGCCAGGGCTGAGGTCCTCGATTACTCCTGGGGTGCTGCCAATGTGAGGTCATGGCCAGCTGTGAGGGAGAGGCAGTGGGGCCTCTGAACGGCAGAGCAGCCAGCTTTCTGGGCTGCCCGCTCAGTTTGTCTCCAGGATGATTTACTGGTTCTCTTTCAGTCAAGTTCAAATTGATTAAAAAAAAAAAAAAAAATGCTTTACCACCCCTGCCCCCTTCCCTCCCCAGGAACAAGGTCAACAGGACTCAAAAGCTTTTTTTTTTCTATTGTGAGAGATAGTGAGTCTATAGTAATACTGAATGTAAATTACCCCATGAGTTTTTCAGGTGATTTGCTATTGTTCTCACGAGTAAGAAGGCTAAAGTATTTTTTAAAACAAATAACAAAAAACCCTCCTGCCTGATTTGTTACCTGGATATTTTTTTTCTTATTTTATCTTTGCCTTTTCTTCTTCTTTTTAAAAATATTCTCTTTTTCATCTTTGTCTTTTTTTTATTTTTATTTTTTAAATTGTGTGTGTGTGTGTGTGTGTGTGTGTGTGTGTGTGATGTCAAGTATTTTGATATAGGACTGCGGGACTACCTTTGGGGAACTCCTAAATAACCACAGGATTTAAAGTGGAAATTCACTAAAACATTAAAGTTGTTTAAAACTATGTGTTATCAGCACAAGCAAGATAGATTAAAAGCACACTGTGAAGTTTACGGGAGGCTTCATCTATAAATGACACGGGGTCTCACAGGTCAGACATCCAACAGGTGCAGCTAATACAGAGCTTAGGGTTAAACAACGAAACAAATAGCTTTAGTGTTTTCATTTCAAATATGGGAAGGGGACAATTAAGAAAAAGGAATTCCATTTGACACACGAAGGTGAGAGAGGCCAAGTCTTGACTGTCTCTGCCCATCCTTCACTCCCAGGTGGTTCTCCACCATCTGCCCGTTTTTGCGATTCTGTGAAGTGAGTGCAGAGTCTGGTCCCATCGCCAAGATCATCCCCTGACCCCTGCTCCTTGAAGACTCCCCCAGGTGCTGAAGGTGTGTCATTTGCTTCCTCAGGCTGTCAGTGGAACCATGGGGCCATCAAGACATGTCTACCTACAGCAGCTGGCGTTTGTATCCCTGGGCACTGAGGTCTGAAACACAACCCTGGCAAGGACCAGCCCTACCCCCTTGGAGGAAATGGCTGAGCAGCCTGAGCAACAGCAGATGAAAACTTCCTTCCTCTTCATCCAGCTGCAGGCCCCCCCTGCCGGAGCTGTCCCCGCCCTGTCTCCAGCCGCTGCAGCCCCAGGGGGCCCAGAGGAGGGACTTGCTTTCCCCAGTCCCAGAACCGGGTTCTTGGCAGGCCTGGACCTCAGGCACACACAGGGCTGGGCTGCTCCTCCCTCACGCCTGTTACAGAAGGAGGGCCCTGGGACAGAGCAACCAGCTGCTTTCAGTTGCTCTTCTCCAAGGGAGAAGGAGAGACAGGAAAAACCCCAGGATCTGGATGTAAGGAGGGGTGGTGTTTGCAGATCCCCACGTTACAGGCGTTCCTTGGCCCCTGACTCCAGGAAACTTGGCCAGCTCCAGCCCCTGTCATGCAGACTTCCTAACCCAGATGTCATCATGAGCGATGGAAGCAGCAATCCCTCCATTCGCTGGAAGCACGGGTCGGTCATCACTGCCCCCCGAGACCTTTGGGACACAGACTCTCAGTCCTGGAATACTTTGGGATGCTCAATCCCACAGGCCTCTCTGGCCAACTCTGCTGACAGGGGTGAAAGGGCCGTGCCGGGGAGAGGTGCTGCCACCTGCCAGGAACTTCCGAGGAGCGGTAAAGAGGGTGCAGGTACCACCGTGCGGGCGCGGAGGGCACAGCTGTACAGATACTGTCCGCCCATTCAGACCAGCAAGAGTTACCTGGCCCCACCCACCGCTCTGCCTCTCAAGGTAAGAAAGTGTGTGTGGCTGAATCCCCCAGACCCCAGATGTTTCCACTGGAAGAGAGAATGGAGAGAGGTGACAGATGTGCCCACGAGGGCTCCCAGTTCCTCACACTGGGTGTCCCTCCACTCTGGATGGGCTACACCTCGGTAGCAGAGGTCCCACTGGCCACAGTCCTCCTGGGCTGGCTCTTCCTCGGTGCTCTGCCATCTTCTCAGCCATTAGCAACATTTTATCTGCGAAAAGAGAATGAACAACTGTTTCCCCAGATTTCTGCCAAAGATAGAAGAAAAGTCAGGCAAGGAAGTGCATACTGTCCAGGGAAGAGCCGAGGGAAGGACAGAGGGGGGTGCACAGGCGTATACTGATGTACCGGCCATTACGCTAGGTGCTTTCTTACACCCCATTTGTCCTCAGAACCACCCTGAAAAACAGAGGCTCACATCTGCAATTTCAGATGAGGGAACTGAGAAGTGACTCAGCAAAAATCCCCCCCACCCCCCCTTCGAAAAAAGCAAGGGCAGAAGCAAAACCTATTCTCCAGAATGGGCACTGGGGACTTTGGCGAGGCTTCAGAGAGTTTTGTGGAGGTTTCCAGAACTGTAGCACAGCCTTGGAACTCAGCTACGTCCTTGTACATTTGGCCTTCTAGCGCCCACATTCACCTCGCACTTACCCCAAGTAGATGTGTAGCCCTGGGCATCAGCCTCCTACCCTCCATTTTCCATCAGGAAGGGACAGGGAAGTACTGTGTGGGTCCCAGGGTCTCTTCCAGCTCTAATGGGCTCTACATCCCGATCACAGCCATGCCCACTCTTTGTTATTAGCATCTTATTTTCTGACTCAGCCTCCTCATCATGCTGATGCCTGAGCCCAGCCTGCCTTCTCCACCCAGCTCAGGTGTGCCACTCCTAAAATAGGTGGACAAAAGAACAAAATGATGCTTTTATTTTCCCTCCCCCAATAGCACGGACATCTTGCTATACTTTGCACTATCTAGGTGATGGGCGTGAGGGTGAGGAAAAGTTTGTGTGTTGGGGTTGGTGGGATGAGACAGAGGATGGGGGACCTCTTATTGGAGTATGTGGAAAGTTGACTTGGCGGGGACTCTTGGAGAAGTCATGCGAGAAATGGGGTAAATTCACAACTTCGGAAAAAGGGCCTTCCCTGGGCTTGAAAGTGATGGTGCTTCATCTAGATTCTGTGGCTCTCTCCTACGTGCTTCTATAGCCCACCCCTCCATGCCCTTTCTCCTTTCAATAAGGAACCTGTATAGCCACATTTGAGAATCAGGGAGAAAGAATGAGCCCAAGTTCTCTTTGGAGGGGAACTCTTGGAAGAAGAGATTTGCTAGCATGCTTTCTTAAGAAATAGTTTACATTCCATCCTAGTTCTTGTAGCACTCATTTCCTACTGGGATTTCGGAGGAATCACATACCCATGCGTCAGAGACCAGTCTCTGGTTTTGGGGTCACACAGTAGTTGTTTGTGTACTTTAATGCTGTGTGGATGACTTAAAAACTCCATCTTCCCCTGTTCTCTTTTCCCGCCTTCCAGGTATAAGCCAAAGCCTCAGAGCTGTTGCCGTTTCTCTAGGGAGAGGCACTTTGGGATACGGTCCAAGTAGGTAGATTTCTGCCTTGTCTGCAGAAATCTAATAGGGCCCCAGACATCTGCCCTATCTAAAGTGAAGACTGCAAGATTCCTCACTAAAAACTTAGAAACCCCAGGTTCAAGTCCTAACCTTGAGCAATCCGCCAGAGCTCTCAGTTTTCCCATCTGGAAAACCTGCCTCACGGTTGCTATGGAGATTTGCTATGGAGACAAAGTGTTGGGCCAGTGAAAGGAGCCCGCAGTAGCCCTGTCTTAAGGGAGAGAAGAGGAGAAGAAAAATTCGTGGGACACGAGGCAGGGCCAAGGGTGCCATGGAGTTAGAGGTGTCAGTGTAGGGTGGGTCTAATAAGGAAGCAGGGCTACAAAAATGTCTCCTTCACCTTGCTGTGATTCCCTCTGCCATGGGAAGGAGGGGAGTTGGGAAGTGAGCACCTTTTGAACCACACGTCCTTTAAATGCGTTATGGCTATTACTTACCAGGTGACCCCTTGCCTGGTCTTGGGTGTTAGAAAAAGTAGCAAAATCAACAGAAATAGCTTTTCCATCTGCCCAGCCATGAGCAGATGAAGATGTCCTCTGGGTTTGATCAATTAGTATATGAGAATTACCTAGTCCTCCTATGTTTTGCAATTCAGCTTTATGAGTCACAGCAAAGTGGCAGAAGGCTGATTAAAAATGTCTTCTCATCAGCTATGAACCGTGAGGCCCTTGATTCCCCATGATGAGCTCTGTCACTTGATATCCTCAGGAAAATGTGATCAATTATATTTATTAAAGTGAAATGTGATCAATTATATTTATTATGGAAGCAAAATCTTTTACTACATGTGTGTCATAGGACTGATACTTTCCTAGCAGAAAAATCTGGATCTTAAGTGTAAACTCTTCTTTACAGCGCTCCA
This sequence comes from Rhinolophus sinicus, assembly GCF_057876585.1. Taxonomy (NCBI): domain Eukaryota; kingdom Metazoa; phylum Chordata; class Mammalia; order Chiroptera; family Rhinolophidae; genus Rhinolophus; species Rhinolophus sinicus. The sequence continues at coordinate 136,224,120 of NC_142516.1, forward strand.
AATGGCTAAATGTGTTCTTCACTGCTGAAACAAATAGGCCTCTGAGTGAAAAGTGTTGACTTACACCCTTCCAAGTATCATTAGGAGTGATTGCAGAGAATCAAATCACTTAGTTCTTAATTTATGCTGTGACTGGGTGATAGTAAAAACAACTATAGGACTCTATGACCTACAGAGGGTTTCCAACGCATGATTTCCTCTTATTAGAACCTGAAAAACTCTGTGAGGATGTGTATTATTATCATTCCCACTTCATGGCAGAAGACAGATACTTGAGGACGGTCAGCAACTTGCTGAGATCCAGGACTAGGACATGGCAGCTTAGGACAGAGCTCAAGTTGTCCACCCTGAGGCCAGAGTTCTTGCCGCCTTCTCTCACCATCTTCTGAGAGGGTGAGATTGTTTTGGAAGGCAATCCACCATTTCCTGGGATCTGGTGGTGTCTACTGTGCTCCTACTTTCTCTGGTGGAGAGGCTGTGAGAAGGACCCTCTGTATCAGGTCTAATGTCCTGGCCTTTTGTAAACAAGCATTGAAGACCTAGCTTTAGAAGGCTTGGCATTCCAACCCCGGGCAATGCCAGCTGAGGGCTATAACATTCCTGCAATGAGTCCATCAGTGTGAATCAGAAGTATTCCGTGGTCTGGGGCCAGCGCCTGCCCTAATGATTTCTTGGACCTCGGTGCTGCCGCCTCTCTGTGGGAACACAAGGAACTGTCATGTGTGACAGGTTAGGGGCTGGAGATATGAAGCCCATACGAAGACACAGGAAACAGACACAAATCAAAAGAAAGGAGAAAAAGCTTTCTCTACGATCAGTTTGGGCAATTTACAATTTTTTACTGTGTCTTCGTAGGTTATATAGTGCACATTTTGAAATAACAGTGACTTTGGTGTGTCAATGACGTTAGAAAATTAGCAGTGAATATAATTTTTAAAATTTCCCCCCAGATGACATTTTTACAAACCCCACAAAATTTCCACCAGTAGCTTTAAATTTCCCAGAAAGTTTACTTGTGTTGGTCTTCCTTTTTCTCTTCCTTTGTCACCTGAAAAACAATCAACTTTTTGAGTTTCCTCAGCAGCTCCTAGCGCGTTCAGGGTTCAGAAGACAGGGTGAGAGTGAGCAAGATAGACATGGAGTTGGTGGGAGGCTTGTGTGGGAGGGAGACAGGGATGAGTACGTTATTCCTTAAGGAAGTGAGTGGAAATTCAGTGCCTGTCTGTTTTCTTATAAACAGGCCCTGTCTCGCCGACTAGAGAAAATAGTTTTAACTCTCTGTGTCTTGGATTGTTTTGCCTTAAAATAAAACCGACATCTGAAATACAAATCTATGAAGTCTGTTACATTTTTGATAGAAAGTTTTTATGTAGGGTAAAGGTCATTTAGGAGATAAAAATGAAGCTCTGCTTCTGCCAACTAACTAGCTCAGTGGCCCCCAGCAACTCATTGAGCAAAGCTAAGCTTTCACATTTGTTCTCTGAGGTCTTTCCAGTTCTGACATTCTATGATAAGTACGAGGATGCATCCAGAGAGGGAATGAAACTGGTTAATGAAATACAAGTGTTAAAATAATTTAATTTCATCTGACTCAGCCTGTCTCTAAAGGTTAATTATTCTGTCAAATGACTTGACTTCAGGGAAGCTGCAGACAGCGGGACTCTCCTCTCTCAGGGAGATCTCGGGTTTCATGGTTGTGTACGAATAGCACAGTGCCTGGCACAGAGCAGGCACTTAACAGTCAGTGGAATAAATGAATGAATGAGCCTTTGAAAATATGATTAACGTTCAGTGATATGAAAGAGTCAGTGCCTTCTTGGAGCCACAACACACATCGCCACCACAGAATTTTTGGGCCAGAATTGCAAGGTCTCTGTCCTCTAATGAATGATAGTTCCTTCCCTGACCAGATTCTATTTGAATGCAATTCCCTTTTGGAGTTAAAGATTGACCTCCGGGTATACTTAACCCCCAGGAAGAGGTCATTTATCTCATTGGGGTAAACACATTTACTTACCCAATCCGGTTTGACTTTTCTGGCCTGTCATAGGTTTAGAAACTGTTATGTTCATAGAATGGTATTCTAGATAATTCTGTCTTTATATTAATCCTCTCGGGGAATAATTTAAAATTTAGAAAAAGAAGCTAGAACAAAGAGAGAGCTTCCACAAATGCCCATATAGTAATTTTAACAGCAATGTAGATAAATGTGCAGTGGTGTCCCTTTGACAAGATTTTGGTATTTAGAAGACAGTATTGATTAAATTGAAAAGCTTATCTTCAGTCTATTTTACACTGCATTGGTTTTGACACAGATATCTTGATTTATTACTTGAGTAAATAAAGCACGAGATAGCAGAATGGGTGTCAATTGTTTTTCATCTTGTGATTTGCCTTGGTGTTCCCATGACAACGTTCTCTCACTTCTTTTCTCTCCTTACCTTTCCCATTCACGCACAGAAGTCCTGTGGATCATTGTACAGGCACTACCCTCATGGAACTATGCATCCACCTGAGCATCTTGATTGGAAGAAGAGGGCCGAGAGTGCATGGACCAATTGAGAGTTGTGTGTCCCTGTGCCATTGTAGAAGAGCAACAGGAGTCAAAGCTGGGACTTCAGGGCTCTATCCCTTTCTTTGGTTCAGGTTGGCTAAGTAAGGACAAGTCTCTTCATTCTGGGTCTTAATCCCTTATCTGTAATGTGAAAAAGATTAGACTGTGGTTTCCTCCCTTCTAGCTATGATGCTAGATTCTTGTCAATTTATTTGGGCCTGTACTTGTGAAAACTCAGCTGAAACTATAGCTTTTGATAACAAATCTCTAAAAGTCCATCATATTTAAAAGTCATTGCTGTTGGGAAACTCCTTTATTCATAAAATTAGATGACTGTCCAGTATCCAGAGGATAAATAAGAACTAAAATGCGTTTTTAAACATTTTATTTCAATATATATGCCCAATGTTCTAATCTCGAGAGTTATTTTTTTTTTTTACAAAATGTTGGTAGCATTAGTCAAGTATTAGGTTTTGCATGGAGATTTGGACACAAAGACAAAATTGTTTTTTATAGTGGATTTTTATAACTATGCAAAAAGGAATTGTGTTTTGTTATTCTCCCATATTAAAAAGAAATAAATTTGCTAAAAATGTTTCTTCTCATGAATCAATTACTCAGCAAAGGGAATATTGAAAACCAATTCCACTCAGGAATTAAGGCCTAGAATGATGAAGGGACTTGTCCTTACCCAGCTAGTTTGAATCGGTTTCAATTGGTTGCCTCAGTTTAAGTTTGAAGTTTTGTGCCCTTGAACACAACTCTTCTATCACTTGTAGATTTAGTTCGGATTCTTGGTTATGTAAAATAGAAACCCTCAAGGCTACTTAATCCCAAATTAGGGGGATTCATTAGAAGGAGAACACCTGTGTGAAGTGTAGGGTCTTGTAGAACCCAAGGGCAGAGATGCAGATGGGCCTCAGGACCAACAGGAATGAGGGCTCCAGAGCATTCAGCTCTCTCTTTTCATCTCTTCTCTCTACTGCCTTTTGCCCTTCTCTGCGCTTTTCTCTGAATCATTCTTCCTCTTTCTACACATATGGTCCCTCCACTCCCTCCTCCACAGGGAGAACTATGGCCATCCACAGTTCCCAAATTTACATCTCCTTTCTTTAGAGACAATCCAGACGAAGACTGGAATTCCTTAGGCCTGCTTCCCAATCCCCCTGGGAAGAGGATCATTGGTCCAGTGTATGTTGGGTGTCTACCCAATTTACTATGGTGGGGTAGGGCTGGGTACAGCTCACATGGTATTATTAGGTCTGCTGAGAGCCCAAAGATGGTTGGTTATAATCATGTAAACCTTGGAAAGGGACAATTTCTAAAAATTGATGGGAGAGGAGGGGAGCCAGTGTGAACAACCAGCTCAATAAATCACAAAAGTACTTTCAGAGAGTTATCAACTAAAATTTATAAGACAATTGATTGCCTTGTATAGATGTCCTATCTGAGCCCTCTCAGATTTTACAGAAGCCAGCTTTTATAGCCTTTGGGGAGATTTTAAAAAAGAGCATTCCCTGAGCTAAGCAATATATTGGAATCAAATTATTGCCTACATGGTTTATAAATAGATTTGCTTCCAGAATCCATTACTAGTTATGATATGGTAAATTTTCTCTTTCAAGGATTTTTTTCTCTGTAGATTTTTAGAGACTATAATGCTGCAAGATTTACCTAAACATAAGTCCTTAAGTGAAAGTGGGGTTCTGTAGTAAGCAGATTGTTATCTTGGATTCTGCATGTGCTCTTTTCAACTTTACAGCAACTCACTGGGACTCCTGGCCTAGTATTCAAGATTTCAGAACAACAACAACAAAAAAGTGAAGATAAGCCATGTTCTTTGAACTGGGTTATACTGATTCCTTGAACTGAACCATATCAATGAAAAACAAAATGTGGTAAATGCGGAATGATGGCTCCATGTAGTTAACACTGCTGAGCTATTGCTGGGCTGCATTTTTAGGAAGTTCACTTTCCTTCATTCTAAAATAATCAGCAGCTGTGACTCTTTTTTGGCTGCCCTTTGTGTTGTCCATATTTCCTGTGATTATATTTAGTCAATTTTAACTTTTTGGAATTTTACTTTCAATTTTTGGGATGTGTGATTTTGTATTAACCTTTCAATAACCAGATCCAGATTATGAGCTAATGTGTTCCAGGGTTTTATCATTTGGTGATGTTTTATCATTTGAAAATCCCATTTTAGCTGCAAGGAGCTTGATTACTCTTCATTGAGTGCTCAATCTGATTGTAAGATGAAGTAACAATTAAAATGTCACCCCATTTATTCCATGCCATAAGCAGAGAGATCTCAGGAGAGTTGTTGTTTTTTGTTTGTTTTCTTTTTTTTTTTTTTTTTTTAATATACACTCAATCTTTTTCCTTAAATAATTTCAAGGGCCCTACAACTATAGCACAAATAATAAATGAAGGTAATGGTGAAGTTTACTACAGTAGTAATAAAGAATCAGTTCTAGGAAAATATAAATTAGGGTAAAGATGAAGAAAAGATCAGGTCAAAATCAGGAAAAGAACCCAAAAGAACATGCCATAAAGGCCTACAGAGCTGGTATGTTTGAAAGTCAGATTTAGCCATGGGCTTCCTAGCTGCCCAAGCTTAAAGTGACATGGTTAGCTACACAGTTCTGATTGTGAGAAGGGAAGGAAGGAGGAAGGGAGGAAGGAAGTAACGAAGGAAGGAATTCCTTTAACGTGTTCCACAGAAAATAATTATTTAAAAAGAACAAATTTTGCTTGCACTTTAAAATAAAAAATAACATATTGGATGAAAAAAAACTTTTCTAAGGAGCACTTAATATTTACTATTTTCCTGTATGTTTGTGTATGTGTGTGTGTGTGTGTATAATTTTCTTGATAATTTATCACTATAGTACCAGCATTGCTTGCTGATAACTCTAGATCTGTAAGACTATTTGCTTTTAAACTTAATGCCCCCAAATACTCTGCTGTCTAAGTTCTTTTGGCTTTTTAGTAATTTTTTAGTTTCCTCTATGCTGGCCTCTCCTTTCTGGCTGCTATTAGTGTGCCTACCTCTAATTTACTTCTTTTGCTCCACCGCAGGTCAGGAAACTAGACAACAAATTTGTCTAAATTGTAAGGCAAGTTTGTTAATTATGAAAAGTAAAAGTAAAAAGGCTCTGTGTGAGGGGTTGAGTGGCTCATCTAAGGAGAAATGCTCATGGATTTTACTATCTCATGACATTTTCTTCTGATTTTATGTGTTGGGATGATGCTGTTGCTTTCTATGATTATGGTCACACTGTGGATGAAAAAAGTTGCTGAAGAAATAACTTTTGGATCCATTCATTTAGTAACTATTTCTTGACCACCAGCTGTGTGGCAGGCACTGTTCTAGGTGCTGGGGATACAGCAGGGAGTAGGCAAAGTCCTTGCTCGCACATTCTAGTAGGAGCAGGAAATGATAAACAAGTAAACAAGACATGGATATCGAAGATTGTGACAAGTGCTCGAAGAAAATAAAACAGAAGGGAGTGATAAGGTGAGGGGTGCAAGAATGAATAGTTTGTGTGATGAGAGAAGGCATCACAGAGAAGGTGACTCTGAGCTAAGAGTTGAAGTTATTTGTAGGAGCCAGACATGGGAAAATCAGGGCATGGAAGGTTCTAGATAGGGGTTAACAGAAGAGTCCCATGTACCTGCAGGATCATAAGTGAAAAGAAATTACTGGAAAATCAGGGCCATAGGTAGGGGCAGATCACATAGGGCCTCAGTGTCTCAGATAAGGAGTGTGAATTTTATTCTAAGTACAGAGAGGATCCTTTGAAGAGTTTTCACTTCAGCATGAAAGAAACACAGACATTAAGAGGAGGGTGGCTGGATTTATGAAGTGACTTCCCTACAGTTATTCTGCAGATTACAAGATTCAATATCCCTGCCTTTCCCTGCCTAATCTTGTCGAAGGACCCTTGAGGTACACAATGTAAACCTCTCTGATTGACAGGGAGCTCTAATTTTTCCCCCAAAGTCCTTTAGTTCTGAACTGTAGAGGTATGATAAATTCATGACGGATTAAGACAGGCGAAGTGGGGAGAAAGCTCCATTTCTCAAGGATTTGAGATGTCCCCAGATGAACCTGCATTCTAATGATAGACAATAGAGTAAATGCTTTTAATATTTCTAACTTTGAAAAATTTAATTTGCTGCAGTGTATAACATTTAGGATTTAAATAGAGAAACTTTTTTTATCACTACAAAATGCATTATATAGATTAGGTGCTCCATAAATATTTCTTACCTTCAAGATCACCTATGGCAAAGCCACTCTAAATGGCATTTTCTTTTACTAATTCTTTCCTTATGTCCTTTAGTCCCACCATTCCACATTCATGAGTTACCGAACTGTGAGTCCATCCAGGCCGGTCACTTGTCAAGCAAGTGGTGGTTGGCACTGTTGGAGTTGATCCAAAGTTGAATAAAACTTCAAGCTATCTTTGGATTCATAAATAGTGATAATTTATGAAAATGTATTTCTCTTGTGGCTTAGACTAATGTTAAAGGAGCTCTTGGGTGGGCCTGTGGCCAAGGAATAACAGTAATATTTCTCTTCGGTGGAGCTGGTTTGACCTAGTTTTCTAGATGTACTTTGTGAATAATCTTTGTGAGTAATGTCCCCCATCATAGCAATAACTATTCTCTTAAAGAACCAGCTTTTCTCCGTGCTTTCAACAACTTATAAAAGAAATCTTTCCAACTTAAACAAATCATTCCTACCTTACATGCTATTTTAGAAAGCTAGTGGTAAAATTCTTTCCTTTCTCATCCTCGATCTGTTTTAGTAAGTGAACATGTTCTTATAGTTCTCTGCAAACTGCCCTTCCACTACCGTTTTATGCTGTTTTTCAATCACTTATGGCTGGCTGCTTTTTGTTCATTTATTAGTTGTCTTGTTGTTTGTAGCCTCTGAAGCCCTTTGGGAAGAAAAATGGATTACATAAATCCAATTAGAAGTAATTGCAGGAATTATGCTATTGACTACCTGTAAATTCATCAAAGCATTATTAAAAAATTTATTAAATGTTTCTGTACGTCTTTTATAGAGCACAAAATAGATGAAAGTTTCTTTTCCTGCTTTCTACGCAGGAAGCTTGAAGTCTGCAGCACACAAACATATATATAAAGGAGCATTTTTAGATATATGCAAGAAACATCAGCAGAATAAGGACAAAGGTTTACTACTTGTCTTTGTGTAATTATTACTTGTGTAGGACAAAGGCTTACCAATTGTACTTGTGTAATTATTACTTGCGTAATAATCATTGTTAGGACTACAGTGGGGTGTTGGCTGAAAAGGAAACTTGTGCAAGTTACCATCTATAAATCATAATTTAAGAAAAGGCACCACCTCTGTTCCATTTAGTTAGGGGAAGAGTCTTAATGGAAATGAGATTTAGGGGCCATGTGTGTGAAGGAAGGAAAACTCGGACTGGTAGAATGTAAAGAGGGTTTGAGTTTGAGGTTTCTCCTGAGTTCGTGTGAGAATTTCATTATTCATTATGCAGGAACATAACAACTATCTGATCATATATACATAGAGTGAATGTTTTCCAAACTGAAAATTAATATTTCTGGCATATAAGTCTATACCTTTTATTGAAAATTATAAAAAATATATTTTAAAAAGTAAACTGCATGTATTAGAAAGAATAAAATATCAGGAAAGGAAATACATATTTCAGCAAAAAAAAAAAAAAAAAAGATATGCATTCTCTAATGCAACCCTGGAGAATTTGAAATCAGGATCAGAAAATCTGGCCCTAGAATGCCATGTCTGAGTGTTATAAAGTGGTAACATCCCACTGGACCTAGAAGATTTCTCCTTTCCCAGGTGGCAGGCGGTGATGGCACCAAATAAGGCCACTCTGCAAGGCGATGCTAAGAGACGGCAGGAACACACGAATGGAACCTATAAATTTGATCACAGTCAGCGAATCTGAAGCTATTTCCTGATCAGAATGCGCAGGGAGGAGGGAGGGGAGACTTGGCTTGGGGTGTTTCTTTCAATGAGGCTCTTTGTGCAAGGACTGCAATCTTGTAGCACAGGAAGGATTCTACTGTTGGACAGCAAATCCAAGCAGCTGACCCAGGTTGGGTGCAAGCAGATTGTGACCTCTGAACAAAAATGAAGTTTAGAAATTTGTGACACTCCAACAATATGTCAGTTTACAACAGTAATGTATAGATTGGCTTTTCTGCCTCTTTCCTGCCCAGACAAAATGATTGTTAAGACCTCTGAGGCCTCTTAGCCATGAAGACTGGCGAAAGAATTTATCATGTTAATTTCCCTCCGGTTGCAGGCTTGCTTGGCTTGTACTGCAGGTGGCATAGTCATTACCTTATGAAAAAAAAGGTTCCTATTCTGTTAAGAGCCAGGAAAATAACAAAATAAGTTATTCATGACCTATAACTGTGGCAGGTTTCAAAAGCCATTAATGTGCTCAGAGAGAGAACCATTTCATTATTTGTAATAAAACCACATTAAAATCTAGCTCCAAATTCCCATCCTACTGGGCTAGCTAGAAATTCAGTCTCAGATATCCTCAGGTCTCCCTGTCCACTAAAGTTGGGCCAAGGGTCAAGAAATTTCCAGGATATGAGAGCGTTCAGGAATTCCTTAGGTCACTTGTCCCTTCAGCACACGGTCAGCATACGACCAAGTTGAAGAGCACAGAGCTTGGAGCCAGGCTCCCGCTGTGAGTCCTCGCTCTGCTCGCCCTCTCCTAGCTGGGCAGCCTTGGATAAGTTACTTGATGTCTCTGGAGCTCAGTTTCCTCATATGTAAAATAGAGGGTAGTGAGTCCTACTAAGTAAATATAATACTTGGAACTGTGCCTAGCACAGAGGATGCAGATGCTGGGGAACTCTTCTGCTGTGATTGCCAGTTCTCCACCCGCCCTCACCTTTGCCAAACTGCCTCCCATCCTAGGCTGTGTGATTTCAGATCCGAGAACTCCGCTGATTTTGTGCCCCAGAGCCTGGGGTCCGGACTGCCTATGTGCTTCTGGAAGAGCAGCACCTAAGAAGCATATAAGTTAGGAGTGGAAAAGGGGAGGGTCTTCTCTCTCTGCTCTGTGTCTGAATAGAGATGACTTTTCCTTACTCTCCCCCATCTCCAAATATAAAGACAAAGTTATTGTCTTTGTTTAAGCATAAATTCTGTCTTATATTTGCCTAATATCTGAATTTTCTATAAATTCACCTTCAGCTGCAGTTCAGAACTGATGGGACCCCGAGAAAAAGAAAACGTTTGAAGCTTAGAAATCTTCAGGAAAGCAAGAGAGTTCCCTGTAGTTGAAAGAGTGAAGTCTTCTGCCTCAGGGTCCTAAATTAAGGTTAGAAAGTGGGAGGCATGAACATCAAAACCTGTAGAATCCTGCCTAACTGTTTGCCAGTCGTTTCATTAACACACCCACGCTACCCTTAATCTCTGCCATTCTCCTGCTTAAAACTTCCCCCAGGGCACTGCCTCTGAGCTGCCCCCAGGATTCACTTCCTACCCTTTTCCAGGCTCAAGCCAATACTCTCCTCTCCCCCAGACACTTGTTAGAGAGTCTTCAGTGTCTTCTAACAGAAGGGAAATGTCTTGAAGGGAGCTTGTGCCCTGGGGGAAGAATGAAGCTTTGTTCTTAAGTAATTTCAAGCAAGCTAAGCCTTTGTGGAAACTGCTTCACTCAGTTTTTATAGGCCAGTAGATCCCACAACATGTATAAAATTTATCATTCATACCGAATTGAAAAGCTCCCCTGTGTAACTCTTTGAAACTACAGATGAAAATGAATGGCATTCACTAGAACTGTTGTAAAGATTTAATGACATGTGCATTCAAGCCACTGAAAGTAAATAATTATGATGCTGGGTGGCTATTCTTCTGTGAAGTTTAGACAGTTTAAAACAACTTGCCCTATGTCAGCTTGACATTAATTCAGAGTGTGTGAATATCCCCCCATCAGAAATGTGGGCCGGGTGTGATGGAAACTTAGACATTTCTATAGAATTATGAAGCATAGCAAGGGTTTGGGGGAGGGGAATCCAAGGACAGTGGCAGGGGATGGTGGGAAGGGCTTCCTGGAATGTTCACCTGTCTAAACCACCCCTTGAGAGGAAGCAGAGATGGCCTGGAGTAAGCACCACAATTGTTCTTACAGTGACAGGGAGCCCAACTCCAGATGGCCTGATGTCACTGCACCAAGGTATTTGCCCATCATCCATGGCAGCTCTTTTTCCCACCCCCACTTGCTATCAAGAGGGAAGATTAAAGTGATCATTAAAAAGTATCTAAGTCTGACTTTATTTTTAAAAAGTCCCTGACCTTAGCTTTCCCCACATCAACCCTGCTATTACTAAGTATCCCATGGGGGCCACCCTCTCTCCTCAGGTGTTCTGGGGGCTCTGGCAAATATCCCCCATATGCAGGCTGCAGAGGAGCCAAAGTCAGGGGACAGGGCTGTCAGTCCTACAGTCGCAGCACGTGGGCCTGGGCCATAAAGGGAGTAACCTAACTGAACCTTTGGGCACGCGGAAGATCATTCTCTTCCACATCATTAGCAGAAAGCATTTCCCATATGCCTAACTGATGGAGGGGCTTTCCTTCAGATTCCAGGTATTCCATATTGGAGAGCTAAAGGGAGACATGCAGTCAGCAGAAAAGACAGCATGCACAGGCAGATGCCAGGAACGTTTTTCTAAGCTGGCCAGAAGACAGAGGGCTGCATTTGGTAAGCCCAGCAGTCACCCAGTTGGCTCGAACGGCGGGACATGAGTCATGCTGAGGCAACTGCAGGGGGTCTCTCCGGAACAGCTCCTGCCTGCTTCACCCGGCTGTGGGTCACTGCCCCACTAGTTCAGAAGACAACAGCTCTCATCCTGAGCCTCGAAGTCACCCCTTGCTGCTGGCTCATGACACCCTAGGGAACACTACATCTCGACCACTAAATGGTAGTTCCACCTTCTAGTTCTATCTGCCCATTTTTGTGGGGTTTTCTATTCTTTCACAAGCTATTTGAGTAATGTTTAAGAAAGTTATGATTCATACTTTTGAGCTCATTGATCACACGATCAGAGATTCCAAGGGAATTTCTGGCACCTTTTTTTGTGGGAGGCATTTGGAGAATGCAGTGACTCTTGGTACAATGACAGCTTTCAGTTTCCTTTTCTCTCAAATGAAGCTTTTGATGAGGTGACTGTGGAGTTTCTTCCAACTCTCATATTCTGTAAGCCTCTGAGGTGGAATAGTAAGTATGAACATAAGAGGGTACGGAAACCTTAGGTAGCTCTATTGTTATTGTTATTATTATGTTTTCCTTTGAATTGCATCACAAAGATGTAGCCTAATACCCATTTCTCTCAACTCATAGCTCCTGCAAATTCACCAATTTTTAAAAATAATAATTGAATATCTACTCAAAGAACTCCTCAGCCTTACAGCTTTAGCAATTTGCTTTCACTCATAAAACAAATATTCATTTTCAAGCTCAGTGTTAGACACTAGGGAATAAAACGCAAAAAACGTGTTCTTGAGAAGACAGACGTTGAATAAGTAATGAACAGTCTGATGGTGTGACACGGGAGGTCAAGATGCTATAGAACTGAAGAATAATGGAGGCACCTAGTCTGGTTGGAATGGGTAGGAAAAGCTTCCTGCCAGGAGTAACTGTCCAGGTTAATCACAGCTAACATTTATTGAGCACTTATTATATGCCATCATGTTATGGGCGTTATTTCATTTAATCTTCACAAGAACCCCACCAGGGAGGACCTATTACTGTTTCCACTGGCAGACAAAAGAAATCAAGCACGAGAGGTGAAAAACATGGCTGAGGCTCACAGCCATGTCAGGAAATGAGGCTGAGTTGGAGTTAACGCCAGGATATGAGGGCAGGTGGTTGTACACAAGTCTCTCCACTGACTCTGGGGTAGAAGGGAAGCTTGCAGACAAGGCAGAGTCAGGCCCTGCAGTGTTTGATGGACTGTGGGAAATTATGCTGTAAGAAAGTATCAACTGGTTGCCCCTGAACTTGGGAGGAAGTTTCCTTACTGCCCCTCTCTTCCTTAAGATAGTAATATGTATGTGAAAGGAAAAGAAGCTGCTTTTTAATTTAAGAAAGAGGGAGAAGCAATGGATTATGTACAGTCAGAGGTATTAGGGTTTGTGAGAAGTAAAATTTCATTAAAGTAAAATTTTTCTCATAAGTGAGATGGATGGCATAATCTAATTTCCTAATAAGCCTTAAATAACAAAATTTTATAATGCTTTTAATGGAATTCCACCTGGTATCTATCAGATGGCAATAATAGTAGATGTTCACTGTTTTAATAATAGGATAATTCTAGTTAAAGTCACAAGGTATTGATTCTAGCAGATTCTTTTTCTCAATTCTTAGAATTAGTTAAAAGGTAGGAATAATGAGGAAATATAATGGTGGGTGGGAGGAATTTTATCCCTGACATTTTAAGCAGAGCTCTAAACGGTTTAATTTGAACATTCTTGGCTAGAGATGACATAACATTCAGGAGACGGATTTACTGGGCAGCATTTAGATTCTTTCAAGTCTATTAGAATGTTTCTACCTTTACTTCAAATGAGGCAATTTAAGCATGCCCCTGTACAACGTTACTTTATCTAGGAGTACACCAAAAGCATCTTTAATTATTAGGAATTGCATGCTATTGAAGCTTAATTAACTAAAATTCAGCTACCTGGAGTTCTCAATTAACTTGAATTTACTTTTATATTGTATTTAAGGCTTAAGGGAAATTTCCAGATTATAAAGTGTTTAAAAAGAAAAAGAAAGAAAAAAAACACCCCACCTCATGTGTTTTAAGACTAAGGACTGTCCTGCTGATGTGCCCCCAGACCAGGATTCTGTGCACTGCAGTTCTGCAACGCTTGGAATTCAAAGATGAACTTGGAACTCAGACGGACCTGGCTGAGAGTCCTTATTACACTCACTATTTGTCTCCAGGCAACTTATTTCATTTCTCGATAGCTCAATTCATTCATCTGCAAGATGAGATAATAATACCTCTCTCGCTGTGATGTGGGAAGAGTCAAATGCGATTGCGTAAGGAAAGCAGAGAGCCAGCTCATGACAGGTGCTCAGCACACTAAAACCATTTAAGATCAAGGTTTAGCTGGAGCCACCACAATGTCACAAACAATCAAAGAAATGCGACATTGCATTTCGTATTCTGTACTAACTCTGACAGAAAATTATGCCTTCATAGTTTCAAAGTCGTTTTTTAACCATGGCAGTTAAAACTAAAATATTTTGTTGTTAATTCTAATAAACGCCAATGAAAATCAGCTAACTAGAATGCCCCATTTAGAAAATACTCAGGTGAATAAAGACTTGATTTTTCCTGTATTCAGACTACACTGTTTTACTTACACAGAAATAGGAAAATCAGGGCCGACAGAATTGTCAACTCTGATCTTAGCAAAGTTTAAATAAACTTCCAGATAAGAATCGGTGCTGTTTTTCTCTGCCTTTTTAACGAATTCTGAATTCTTCAACTCTTACTCACACATACCTTGTAATTATTTTCCTTCTTTTGTTTTTTGCTGAATACCTTTTAGCACCTTTCACTTTTTCATGACTAATAGACATTTTTCTTGACTGGTTTTGAATGGTTCTGAATTTTCTTTTCTTTTGTAGTTGGAGCAAAATAGACTCAAATAAATATGACTTCTTTAAAAAAAACGTTTTTCAAATGTGGATCATAACATGTAATGTCCATATGAAATACAGACTAATCTATCTGATTAATCAATATAGATTTCAATGCAATGTTTCTCCAAAATGTGGACTTTAGGTAGTAACACAACTTTTATTATTTTAATTTAAAAGTTATGTATTTTAAAAAATATTAGTAGGTACCTTCTACTTATAGAAGATGATACTGGCTTGCCATTTATTGATAATAATTATAAAGATTCCTTTTGAAATTATTTAAGTAAAAGATATTAGGAATTGAACAGATGTTATTCATATGCAACAAAAATTACACAGATGATGTGAGAGGGATGAAGCTGGAGAAACAGTGGTTTTACTGCTACTCTTAACTGCATGACTTGGGGAAGGCACTTTACTTTTCTAAGCCTCGGTTTCCTCATCTACAAACTTGGGAGTGGACTCGATGACCACCCATCCTGAGCTTACAAACCACATTTTCATCATCTTTCTCTCCCGGCTCCCGACATAGTGAGAGGAGCACTGCATGTCTGTGAGATTCAGTCAACTAACAGACACCCCTCCAATTCTACCATTCGAGGGGCCCTCTAAGTCTATAGTAGTTAGCATTTTTATTTTTGTTTCAGGTGCCTACTCGGATATGTTGGGTAGCCCCAGGCTTGAATATTTCAACAATTAATTGAGTTTCTTTGTGCCCTTCCTGGACATTTGAGGTTCAGTGAAGGAAATGAGGTGTCAGAAGTGGGGACTGTCCTCAAGGAGTTTACAGGTCCCTTGGGAAGACACTTAGAGAGCAAGTAAGGCATTTATTTAAGCAAGCAAGTATAATTGGACGTGTGGATTCTTACCCACAATGGGGAAGGAAAGTTGTCAGCAAGTTAAGGGGGAGGATGGGACATGATCTTGAAGGAGATGGAGTTTAAAATACGGTGTAAGAAGAAGGGGAACATTCTAAGCTGGGTGAGTCGTGTGTGTAATGTCTGGGAAGTGATGTTTTTAATTGAGTAATTTAACAAATTCACCAGCAAACAAGAAAAAGAACAATACGTATCTATTTCTCATTCAAGCACAGTATTTGCAATCTAACATACTTGTTGATTGAGTCATTTTGTCAATTTTGTCTTGTCACCAATGATAAATGATTAACCATGTCCTTTTTTCATTTCCCAAAATATTCTCTAACTACAGGGATCTTGACCAACAGATTATTTTATCTCTTTTGCTTGTTTGTTTTTTAAGTGTGGTGTGGTTTTATGTGTGAGTGTGTGTGTGTGTGTGTATCTTTATTTATAATATAAGAACTGACAAGTATGATTTCACTTTTGTTTTTAAGAAATCCTTTGCTCTTATAGGAAAATGGGAAGGAGTGGGGATAAATGAGGCATGATCAGATGCCACTGGTGGAAGCTGGCACCTGTCTGATACCTGCAAAGTATGCCAGGGTATGAAGGAAACCTGGGCTAACGAATGTGCCCTACTGTATTTTGTGGCTGATTGAAAAGGGCCAAAGAAAGGGCCAGTCAGAGAAGGTAGAAGCCAGGAACCTTTAACAAGGGGTTGTTGTTACTTTGCCAAGGTACATGTCTCACTAACCAGCGACAGGCACCTTCGGAGCCACCTGCCATTCTTAAACCCCATGCCCTTGCGTGACTGTTTGCTCCCATGTATTATCTTCCATTTCTCTCTTTTCTCCTTTAGTTAACTTCATAGTTGAGGGGATCAAAAAGAAAAATTCCATCCTATCAATAAAAAGTAGGCATAATAGTGAAACAATTATCTGTTGGGCTTCCTCATGAAAGCATATTTCACACTAACAAGATTGATTGAAGTATATCAATATGTTAATGTTGAGTTATGTATCAGATCTACAGATCTCTGTGAATATATATATATATATATATATATATATATATCAATAATCCTGTAAGTGAATCCATAGATACCAATATATTGACAAATAAGAGGGATTGATAGTAAATTCTCTATATAGAAAGTCCTAAAGCTGCTTCATGGAAATCAATTAAATCTGAAAGTGTGTGTTTTTTCTAGTCACCTAAAACCACATACTCCTTAAATCCCGAAACTTCAAAAATGTATTCATTTCCTTCAGCTGACATTCACAAACAAGGAAGGAAACAAACACCATCGCAGCAAAACCTGGTGTTTTAGGAAGTTAGGGCCCCCCAAACATCCTACCACAATGATGAAAGGCCGGTGACCTTTCGGGCTGCCCTTGGTAAAAGCACTCATTTCAAGCCCAGATCGGAGGGCAGTCTACCATGCAGACTTGCTAACCCATAGCTTCTCAGTGCAGTTTCTTGGGATGCAGCGCTGGGTGCAAAGCAAAACCAGAACTTCCCATGGTAACAGGAGACAGAAGATGACCCCGGGTGAGTGCCGTAGACAGGAGGCTGGCCACAGAGAGCTGAAGGGGGATGTGGCAGGCTGGGAAAAAAAAGAAATTGGTCCAAGAGAAAGAAAAACCTTGAACTGTCTATGAATTGTTGTTCTTGCTTGTCTCTCTCCTTTTGTTATCTCCATAATCTATTCCCTAACCTTTTTTCTTTCTGTTGTGTGTTTGTGTTTGAAGGTCTCAATTCAGCACTCTACCAACAGAGAAAATTTTTAATTTTTTGGAATAACTGACAATAAACTTTCTCTCATAATCCCCCTGCCCAGGTATTAGGGTCGAAGGAGGAGGGATCTATTTGATCTCATCAAATAAAGTATCTCAGTTCCATCTGATACTGGTTTAAATCTTAGACTTTCCAAAAGTGGAAACCTCTCACCCACCTCAGCTCAGGCTAGTTTTAGCAGCTACCATGGCTGTTGGAAATAGCAAGTTGTCGAGCTTGGCAAGCCCTGCTTTCCTCATCCGCCTTATGACCTTCCCATGTTTTCCCTTTGAGTTGCACCCTCTGCAGAAGTGGCAATAGAGCTGGAGGGTAGGGGAACCATCTTCCCAGAAGGGTGAAGGCGGTCTCTGGCACCCAGATGGCTGGGTGTGGTCACTCCTTTGTTGGCCCCTGCTGTGGTGCCATTCCCTGGTCTGGTTCCTGGCACGACAACGCAAACTCAGCCACTGGGTGCTATCTGGGTGGGGGAAACTGCCCATGACTTAGACCTCGGTCATTCGATTTTTCATGGTTGCTGCTAAAATGGGGATTTCAGGGTAGGTGGCATGCAGAATTTTCATGGGCAGCATTCTGCTCCAATGCAGCTAACCAGCCCAAGAGATGGTGGGAGGATAGTCAAACTCTCCTGTGGTTCTTGTCGGCAGTATGTGCTGCATTCCTTCAGGCAGAGTGTTCACAAGGGCAAGCTATTGGCTCCCACCCCTCAGTTAACCTCACTTGGCTTACAGAAACCAGCTGGGGTTTTGCCTTGCTCCCCAAAGCCATGGAGGACTGAGATGGCAGTGTCCTCACTTTCTTTTTCCTAGGTGTGCTCCACGCTATGGTCCCCTCTCACCCAATGGCCTAGGTACTGATGAGCATGTGTCATCAAAAATATTTAGATAAGGAGCTGACACCATTCCCTGAATTCCAGAAACATCTGCAAACTAAAAATGGACTTTTGTACAATATGCTTAATCACTCTGATTCAAGGAAAGGGAAGGGATACTAGTAGTATTTTAATTGGGCAAAGCTGGCAGAGTAGACAACACTTAAAAAAGAAAAAAACTATTATAAAGTAAAATTGATTTGTGTGTGTGTGTAGTTGTATGAATTTTAACACACACATATACACATGTACGTACATAATACACATATGTAATATAAATTTGTGCAATCATCACCATTATCAGGAAATGTAATAGTTACATTATGCCCCCAAAAGTCACTCATGCCATGCGTTTATAATTATACCTTCCCCCCACCCATAATCCCTGGAAACTATTCATCTGTTCTACACTACAATAGTTTTGTCTCTTCATGGAGGTTATAAAAATGAAATCATAAAGTATGTAACCTTTTGAGACTTGCTTCTTTCATCCAGCAAATCTCAATAATTTTGAGATTCAACCAAGTTATTAGTTATTGCATGTATCAACAATTTGTTCCTTTTTATTGCTGAGTATTCCATTGTATAGATAGATGTTCCACACTTTGTTTTTTTATTCATTTATTCTTTGAAAGACATTTGGGTTGTTTCCAAATTTTGGTGATTATGAATAGAGTTGCCGTAAGCATTCAGGTACAAGTTTTGTGTGAACATAAGTTTTCATTTCTCTAAGGAAAATACTCATGAGGGAGATTGTTGGTTCATATAGTAAGTGTATGTCTAACTTCATAAAAATACTGCCTGGCTGTTTTTCCAGAATGGCGCCACCATTTTGCACTCTCACCAGCAACGTATGAGATCCTGTTTCTCCTCATCATTGATGGCATTTTATGTTTTCACTGTTTGTTTTTTTGTTTTGTTTTGTTTTTTTGCCATTCTAATCCATATATAGTGATATCTCCTCATGGTTTTAGTTTGCTCCTCCCTAATGGCTATATGTATCACCTCTTTAGTGAAGTAATTATCAAGTCCTTTGCCCATTTTCACTTTGCGGATTGAGTTTTTTTTTCTTTTTGTTGAGTTTTGAGTGCTTTTTTTACATATTCTGGATACAAGTCCTTTGTCTGATATGTGACTTATAAATATTTTGTCAGTCTGCAGGTTTGTCTTTTCATTTTAACAGTGTCTTTCACAAAAGTTTTTCTCTTTTGATGAACTACAATTTCTCTTTTTTTCTTTTTTCTTTTGTAGATCATACTTGGGGAATATCATGTCTAAAAACTCCTCACCTAATCCTAGGTCACGAGATTTCCACTTGTTTTCTTCTAAAGTTTTTATACGTTGTAGATTTTACATTTTGGCTCCAGCAGGTTGCCATTACCACTGGTATCACGGCTGCCACCACTGACACAGAATTATCTGGTGGCTGGGACATGAGAATAGAAAGTGAAGGGATGGTTTCTCTCACCCTCTATGAAATTTAGTAGATTCTCGACTCAGAACGAGAGTGCTTCTCCCATCTCTCCCCATCTGCATCACAGCGCTCACTTCCATATTTCCAGTTACCTCAGATTCAGGCTGGGAGACATTGGAGAGAAAATACAACAGTTAAACTCACTACCAGCTCAGTGCTATTTTGAATTCTAGTGTTCTTCCCTGATCTGCCTTAGTATATGTCCTTTGTAGGGTCTTCAAATATCTGAGCCATGCATTTTGTCCAGGTTTTGTAGTAGCACTCAGCAAGAGAAAGTGTAGCGTGTGCTTACTGCATCATACCTGGAGCCAGAACTTCTGACAGCTTTTTTGCATGATTGATTTTTTTTTAACCCAGTCAACTTTGTTTTGAAGAAGTATTGTTAATGAAGGCATCATTGAATAGAATTGAAATAACAGATTGTTAGATCTATAATCTCTCCATGCTTCAACTTTCTTTTCTATAGTGTGAGGATAATAATAATTCTGACTTTATGAAGTTGTTATGAGATTTATAACAGATGAGGTAATACAACTGTAACACTCAAAATTGTGACGTAAACGTAATGTGATATAAGCATGTGGAGTCATCATCATACAGCATTAATCAGAAAGATATTAGTAATTTTATGAGATAAGATCTACTTTTGATATTTCAAATATATATGCAATGAGAGAGAAAAAGATGAACAAACATTAAGCAATTATATAGAATGTAGGAAAAATATAAAATAAACAAAATATCAATTTTTGTACACATGTGTGTGGAAGTCAAGCAAGTAAAATACAATGAAATTTATATGTGAAAGTTAAGCAACTAAAATGCCAGTGAAAATTTGGGGTTTTCCTTTACTGTAGATACCTATTTGTAAAAACAAACCATGATTTTCCTTGAAACTTACTACAAATGTGAGTTTTATTATTAGATGACTATATAATTTCTCATTGTTTCTCTGAAGAACAATTTAGCAAGAATCCAGAAGTTGTTCAATTCTAAATGCTGAAAAAAATATGATTCCCTGCTCAAACCACTCCCTTGACTTGGGAAAGTATTAAGTGAGTCTTATTTTTCAAACTAATAACAGTTTATATCTGCTTAATTGAATTTCCCTACAGGTATCCTGCCCAAAGTACTTGAGAAGTATCCCTTCCATTCTTCCCATTATTTGGTACCCACTGGGCATACAAGGAGGGTCACAATAACAATTCTATATCTTGTCTCAAGCTATTCTTGGATGTTAGTCTTTTAAGTCAGGGACAGGACACTCATTTGCAGTTTCAAAGGAGCATTAGCCATAATTATAACTGACATCATTCTCTAATTTAGTTCATATCTCTAAAATGTCAATACAGACCAACTCTGTTTCCCCTTAGAAATATTTTTCCAAATGTACAGAAAATGAACCCTTAAGTCTCCAAATTGAGCCAACCTGAATTATACCAGTACCATATGTATAGTCATAGCAGGAAAATGACTACAACAGCTTCTTGTACTTCCCATCCATCTGCAGGATGCAGTCTCACTTAACCCTTCTACTTCCATGTTTCATCTTACCTGTGGCCCTTTCCCTACTCTCAGTGGTCATTACACCACCTGTATAGTCAGTACTGGAAGATCCAACTGTCATATCTCTGGTATTCTGTCACTCTTCTCTCATGCCAGTGGTGATAGATTGAGAAAAGCCTATAGAAGAGAAGGCAGCCTCTGAAAATTGGGATCCATCTTCCCTTATGCTGGGAAGGAGAGAGCACAGCATGTAACCTTTATCTTCTGGCCTCTGGGGAGCAGTGAAAATTACAATGCGATCTGGGCTTTCAGGAACTACCTCCAATACTTGGTCAGGAGTTCCCAAATCTCCCTTCCATTGGGCTCCTATACAGTCATCTTGTCTGCTCCTCAACCTAAATTTTTCTTTCCTTGCAACTTCTGAGTGTGAGAAAAGAGAGGCACATTAGCTGCTAGCCAGTGAGTGAAGGGTGACAGATGTGGAGGTGGCCATTTATTAAGAGAAAATAGATGCTAACTACTGGTTCTAAGAGCCTGGGTTCTGCATTTCCTCTCTGCTGAACATCATGTCCATTCAAACCACTCATCTATGTATAGCATTGCCTTTCTGAAAGAAGCCTTCAGAATTTCTACAGATTGGATTAGACACGTCTATAAGTATCGAGAGTTTTCTGACTTCAATGGGAAATTGCTTGGCCTAACAGTATTTTCAGGAAACTTCAGTAGTTTATATACTGCCTTTGTGATTTTTTTTTCATAAGTAAATATCCCTGAAGACAAGATTTGATGTTATAATTACATGTTTTCTAATACATGTTGACATAAGTACATAACTGACGGGTGTAAGGAAAACAGGATATGGGCAAGAAATGGAAGCAGAGAACACAGTTTGGAGGCTATTCAGTGGTTCAGGAGAGAAATGATATGAACATGAACATGAGATATATTAGGGAGTAGAACTTACAGAAGATGGAAAGGAAATGAATGAGTTCAGTGCAGGTGAAGGACGAATCTTGAGCAACTGGACTGTGGCAAAGACTACCTTCAAATAGGCTGGGGCCTGTGGCAGTGGGCAGGGGCGGTGAATTAAGAGCTCAGTTGGGATATGTAAAGTATGAGATGTCGCTGAGTTCATTCAAAGGGAAATGTTGAGGAAGCAGTTGAACTCTGACGAGAGGATGGGGCTGAACATAAAAGTTTAGGAATCACCATCATGTTAAAGTTATTTAAATCAACAGATAAAGGTGAGATCACCCAGGGGGAGAATGTTGGTGGGAAAGAGCAGATGTTCAGGACAAAGCATTGGACCTATAAGTCATTTAGAGATCAGGCAGCAGAGGAGTCACAAGGGTTAGGCACAGACACGGTCCAATCAAAACAGATGCCAGTGGCAACTAAAACAGGGGCCTGGGGACCCTGCTGTGCTAGATGAAGCAGATGTTTATCAGGCCCCAAAGGAGGGGCCACAACAGCAGGAGGGTTGGGGCAAGACAGTAACTATTTACAATTGGTATGAAGTAGTTCAATATTTTAACAACTGGTATACCCAAACTGGTACAAACCAGTTGAATATCAGTTCTGGGTCTGGCAAAGGTACACGGAAGGAAAAATTAGAGTGGTAGGTGGAGGTTTTGGTGTCATAGTAGCTTGAAGTGTTAATTGTGCCTAATGCTCTGAGATGAAGCAACATGGAGACCTTGACAAGAGAAATTTCAGTGAAAAGATGGGAGTGACGCCAAATTCCAGTGGGTTGAAGAGTCAACTGAAAGCTGTATGCATACACCACGCTTTCAGAAATTTGTCTATGAAAGAGAGAATTGAGGTAGTAAATGGGGCAATGCACAAAGAAGACAGTAAACTATGTTTTCATACCAGTGAGAGCAATACAGGGGAGTAGGTATTGGTGATTCCGAGTTAAGGGGAGAACCAAGGCGACACAGTTTTGAGAAGGAGAGAGATGAAATAGCATCAAGAGCTGCTCAAAAACTAACAAGAGAGGTGGCACATAGGTTTGGTGGTAGCCAAGATGAAAGGCAGTGTTGGTCACAGCAAAACTCCCAGGTAATCCCAGTGTGCAGCGAGATCCACCCCCCTCCACCCCAATGTGGGTGACAGGGTAGTAAGTGATGCAACAAACACATCTTTGAGAGGGAAAAACTCTGAGTGCTTATATTTGCTTGATGAAGAGCAAGCCAAGGTCATCATCAACAGCCGGAAGATAAGGTGGGATTTGGGGAGCAAAATAAGCTTCTACCCAACCTCTTTTTGTGAATTTTCACACAGTGAATGCCTTCATTATATTTTTATCTCTGTGTTTTATTTTATTTTTGTCTTTGTTCACTTATTTTGAATCTGTGTAACTGAGGGAAGGGTTAGTGAGGGATATTCTGGTATATTTATATCAGACAGATAGCAGTGTTCACTTAGCTTCCAAATGTGAAAGCTAGAAAACCAGGGCAGGGGTTTGGAACAGCTGGTGAAAAAACCAGACTGATAATGGAAAAAATGTATGGGCACGATATGTTTTTTGGAGTCTGAATGGAGTGTTTGCTGCCTATTGAAATTCGAAAACGATAGCAACTGCCTTGCTAGCATGGACTCCATTTAGCTATATCTTGGTTTGCCCATGCATTTTTCTGTGCTGTTAGATTGCATATGTGGAATCTGTCCAATCTTTCCATCAGGAGCCTTCTCTTTACCTTGTAATTGTACAATGAGTCAAAAATCTGGCTTGCTTCTCTTTTACTGAGAGGAGTGGTTCCAAGACACATTTCAGATTTAATACGAATATTCAGACGTCCAGATTCTGCCTAGCTGATTAATTAGGGTACAGAAAGGTCAACTTTATTTTTTGTAAAAAACGGCACCCTAACAAACTGCCTACAGGCCACAAGAAGTTTCTTTTGTAGCTTCTGAGTTTTAGTTTTTGCATTGAAATAGTATCTTTTGTCTGCTTGTATCTGAAAAAGATGAAAGGGAAGGAAGCTATCCCCTGAGAAAGCTGCTATACATGATCACATTTAAATGACACTAAAGCTCAAAGAACAACAAGGGACGCAGTATTTAATATCAAGGAAGAAAATAATTAGACGAAGAAAAACAGACTTTTAAGATATTAGGCTGGTGCAAAAGTAATTGCGGTTTAAAAGGTTAAAAATAAATGCTAAAACCACAATTACTTTTGCACCAACGTAATAGAATTACCTTTCAGTAGAATGTATCTTTAATAAGGCATGTAGCAGTGTTTTTAGTAGGAGAGCAGATAATTTGGGGAAGCAATATGTTCTTCTACCATATGCATCGGCATGGAGACTGAAGTTGAATTGTGTTGAATTCAGTATCTACCTTTGTTTGGTGGAATGACTTTCCAGTCATGTTCAATGTAATCTGAATACAGGAAAAGGAACTATTGAGAAGATTAAATCTCTGGCCAGAGGTCACAGAATGCGGTGTGGATTCCGTTGGGTTTAGGATTTCAACATACTGTTTTTAATTGTGTAGTTTTGCTTTGTCAACACCCTCTATCCTGAGCTTATCCAACTATACTTAACCTTTCTGAACTTTTTGCCTTTTCTTGCTATCTTGAGATTGAAATACATAACTTAGTCCTTTCACCCCAGGACTAATGATGTAAATGAAAAAGTCTACAAGTCGTCTAGGAAGTAGAGGTGTCGTTAGTTACATACGAACTGCCTCTTCGTCTGTTGTGTTAGTTAAGCTAGGCTAACCTGAGGTTCTCAGGTGTATAATTGCTCTTAGAAAACTGAAGTAAATACGGTGTAATGTTTAGATTAGATAAAGCTAAACATATGAGTGTTCAATATACCATTATTTATTTTTGTTATTATATTTGAACTGTTTCAGTACCCTTTTTACCTAGACTCATTTCCTACTATCCCCTTCCCACACTGCCCTCCCCAAACATGCTACATGTCCCTGGACTAATATCTCAACTACTGGTCTTGACAAGGAGAGACGATTTCCTTCTTGCCCTTAGGTGATGCCTCTGAGGCAGTGTAGAAAGACTGCCAGTGAGAAGGAGGGAGGAGCAAGGTACAGGTGTTAGGCTTCCTTCCAGGTGTGGAGGGACTGGTGGGTAGGAAGAGGGTCACAGCAGCTTACGTCACCTGTCTGTCTTCACAAAGACTACAATCAAGAAGGTCTTAGATGCACTTGTCATCCAGAATCTAGCACCCTGGTTTCTTCTATAGCTTTTCTAATGGAGGGACCCCATTAATTTTATTATTTTCAAGAGAATTCAACAAACTGAATTTTTTGTGATTTTAAGAGTAGCAGTGCATGTGTTAGCACTTCATATCACCACGCTCTTCGCCTTGGAATATATATTTATATCTTTGTGGGGGCAGATGCCAGACCATCTGAATCACCTTGACTGAGCAAGCTCATTCTTGCATCAGCAAAGCATTTTTCACTGCACAAGTTTGACTCCCTGATCTCTATCATATAACCATGCTCACCACAAGAGTGGAGTCCTTCTTCTGCAGCCCGGGACAACACAAACACACAAGCAGGTGACCTGAAATAAATTTGTGGGCACATGCCAATTTACCAGCTCCGGCTCCAGGCATGTAATCTAGACTAGCATAGGCCAAGATGATCTTTTAGTCCAAGGTACTTCTTAGTAGCATGACCTTCCCATAGGTTATGTTCTCTCTTGACTGCGCTTTGCATGTTTGCCATTTCATTGTAAATCTCTTTCTATCCTTATTTCATCTCCTCATCTTATAAGAAACTTGCCATTCTCTAAATAAGTCTGTCCCAGTATTCTGTCCCCTGAGGACCCCATGTTCTCCCATGCTTTCTGTCAACAGAAAAGGAGTGTGTGCATGTGTGCGTGAGTGTGTGTGTGTGTGTGTGTGTGTGTGTGTGTTGTGATGGGGGGGTGCCATAGAAGGCTGGGGTATGTACATGTAAGATGGAAAGACACCAGCGGGGAGGGCCTCACAGGCTAGGAAAGGAAGCTGTATGTTTACTCAAGAGGCATGGAGCTGTTTAAGATCTTTCAGTAAAGATGGGAGCTGATCATACATGAGTACTCTAGCTGTAGTGTGGGGGGATAGTATGGAGGGATTTCGGGTCAACTCTGGTGAAAATGAAAGAGAACTGAACTTGGAATTGGGAGTCATAGGTTCTATCTCCAAGTCTTATGAGCCCAATGACCTTGGGTAAACTCTTTTCTTCCTGAGACTCCTCTGGACACTGAGACAGTTGGGAGAGGATGTGTGACTAAACCTGGCCGTAGGTCTAGTCTAGGCTGAAGACAGTAGGTCTTTAGCCCATTTGTTTAATCCTGTATCTTTTTCAATTTTCTGAGCCTCCGAGCCATTATTTTGTCTGACAAGAGAGAATGGGGGTGATGGATATAAACTGTGGAGCCCATCACATTTTTGTGGCTAGTTCAAAGAGCACATTCAGGCACAACTCACAGGCCCAGGAGAGGTTGAGTCACTTAAATCGGAACACTTTCTTTTTTCTTATTTGCGAATTGCAGACCTCAAAGTCTCGCTTAGCAGAGCTGACATGGCCTCCTTGACCTACATCATAAGCAATGAGCCCTTGATCTAAGAATTATTGCAATCTCCATCACAGTTTGGCTGGCTTGTGTGAACAGAAGTGTTATGTTTTTAAAATCCCGGCTTTTCCAAGACTTTCAACTTTCTGCTAGGGACTGGCTAGAACTAAGTGTTTTAATTGTTCCATTCCTTCCCTTGCTGTGATTTTTTTTTTTTTTTTCCATTAATGGCTTAGTCAAGTAAGAGGTTAAGCTAATAAGTGACAGAGATGAGATTCAAATGCAGGCAGTCTGGCTTCAGACTCTGGATTTTGGCAGGCCACTCTGCTGCCTCACTAGTCAACACAGGCTCTGAAGCTGAGGAGAAAATACCAAGGTTTTCGCCTCTTCAGTAGATGAGAAAATAAAGCCATTTTCATCACCATCCTCTCTCCTATATCATAGAGGCCCAGAAAAGTCCACACATATGATTTAGGCTTAAGGAATGCCTGACCTTAAGCCGTTCGCTTGTGTAGGTCTACGATGATGGGGGATATAGTCTCCTCCCTCCTCCTTGGGGAGGATGATTTCCTTTTAGAGCCTGTTATGGGGTGAACTGTGCCCCCCCCCACTGCCACCCAAATTCATAGGTTGAAGTCTTAACTTTCAGTACCTCAGAATGTGATTATATTTGGAGACAGGGCCTGTAAGAGGTAATGAAGGTAAAATGAGGTCATATGAATGGGCCCTAATCCAGCACGACTGGTATCCTTCTAAGCAAAGATTAGGACACAGGTAATAGAGTTTTTGTGAGGACACAGGGAGAAGGTGACCATCTGCAAGCTAAGGAAGAGAGGCCTCAGAAGGAACTAACCCTGCTGACACCTTGATCTTGGACTTTTAGCCTCCAGAACTATGAGAAAATAAAGTTCTGTTATTTAAGCCACCTAGTCAGTGGTATTTTGTTATGGCAGCTCTAGCAACTAATACAGAGCCTAACGTAGCTCTACACAATCTATGTAGAATGCGGAAACCTGATTGAGTTTCCTTGCTTCCCTGCTCACGTAGAATAAATCTGACTCTAACAGTGACAGTTTTCTCTAGTTTGGGAACGAAGCTGCTTACTCATTCATAAGCGCATTATATCTCTACATCTTTCAACTCAACGTTTCACAGGTTTCATGTTTGTTGAGCATATTGATGATTTGGAGTCTCCTCTGTTTATTCTCTGTCATTTCTCTTACAAGGGTACATGAGCTAGCACTTTGGCAGGCAAATTGCTTGAAGTACATAAAATATTAATTCAGCAGCTGAGCACCTTTCACTCTTGTATCCACATATATCTTTGTAAGCTAAATGGTTTTTACCACGCTCAGGGCTATAAACCATTTCTCCAAGAATCTGACTTCCAAGGGTGTAGGCTTTAAATGGGGAGACAAAATACACTCTGTCCTCATAAAAGGATCCCATAAAAAAGGTCTCTAGCTGCTCTTGCCTCCAAGGCGATAGGTCTGCCAGGACTCTGTGGCCTGTAGCAGAGGGTGGGGCCGCGTCTCTTTGAAGAGCCAAAGAGGTCGGCTTCATTGTCTCACCAGACTCACTGGCATTTGGGTTAATTTCACTCCCAGAAGGCAGTCATCAAGCCTCGTCTCACCCTGGCTGCGGATTCTGGCAAAGGCTTTGAAGAATGAACTAGAAGCTGTTTGCCCTGTTCTTTGAAGTCTTTGGATGTGCACATATTATATTTCTTGTTTCTAGGTTTGGGCAAGCCAAGGATGCTGGCAGCTTGGTCAATAGACCTGCAGCATAGGCAAGGACAGAAGGAGGGTTTCCATGAAGCTTCATCAAAAAAAAAAAAAAAAAAAAAAAAATCTAACCAGAAGGCACTCAATGACCACTGAAGTGTCTGCTGTGGCCCGAGTGGCCACAGATCGGACCCAGAGGAGTGCAATACCAGCTTCTGCCTGGAGCACAGGCAGCTTGAGACCCTTGCTCAAATGTGTTCCCATTCTTCGGAAGGAGAGAGCTGGTTCTCTGCCTTGTTACTTCACATCATCCAACACGTCCCTGCTGAATGCCTCCCATGTGTCAGGTATTATGCCAGATGTGGGAGAGCAGCAGTGAATAAACAGATGTGGTCCCTGCCCCTTGGGCTCAACAGAGTAGTTGTGCAGGAAGCAAAGGTGTGTTTCCTTCCCCCGCACTCTCTAGCTCCCTTTTCTTTGTCCTCCCATCCATCTGTCCCCTGCATACTCCCAGAGGTTTTCATCCCAAGAAGAAAGCTGCAGGAAGAGTGATGCTTATTCCAAGGCATGAATCCCCAAGGGCAGGATAGTATCATCTGGCTAGGAGGTATTTTATGATGAATGAGCATCTTGTGGCCCCTCCAAATACACAATCCTGAATCTCTTGCTTGTGATGAAATCTGTACAATGTACTAGTACTGCTGTAGCCTGGAGTCCACATGGAGGCAGGCACAGAAGGGCTGCCCCAGAGTGCCAAGAATTGCAGAGTTAGAGAGAGACCTCCAGGTTTGCAAATCAGCAGTGCATTTTGTCATTAGCAAATAAACAGTTGAGCAGCACCGCATTTCTCTGCTGAGGCTCTTAAGTAATTCGTCTACTCAAGCACCTAGCTTAGGTCCTGCTTCCTGCAAACAGATTTATGTCCCCACATACACAGGAATAAGAGGCCTGCTGGCAGAGAGCCCCAGAGAGGTAGTGGGGTTTGCAGAGGATATGCTGACAAATGTAATTGCTGGCAGCTGTTGGTCCCAGGGCTGCCAGCCTAAGATTTAACCCCTAACTTTCCAGGTACTATGTGAGCTAAAGACGAGTAGAGACCACTTTGACCAAAGGTAAGTGTTCACCCGAGGCTCATATGTGAGAACTTTGTTCCTGTTCCTACCCAGTGTAATGCCTTTGCTTCTATTACAGGACTAACCAATCATTTCACTTGCCAAGACTTGAATGATGTTAAGCTTCAGTATTAAATACTGTGTAGCACGTCAACACTATTTCTTTGAAACTTCTTTTGTCAGTTTTAACAAAACCTCATCAGATCTTACTAAAAGGATTAGCATCTGGAGTTTTATTTGAGTAATCCAACATTGCATCAAACTTGGAAGAAAAAAAAAGGCTTAGCTTGCTTTGGAAATACAAGGCAAGGTTACACTTGGGCATTTCAAGAGGTGGAAGGAAATGGTAAGGGTGCAGTGCCAAGACTGAGTGAGAAGGAATAGGCATGGCCTTGGTTAAGACTGACCTCAGTCAGATACATGGTGCTGGGAATTTAGCTCATGTTTGTTAAATGAATAAGTCATGGCCCAAGAAAGGAAATTGGTCAATGCTAAAAACGATAGCTAAATCAGAATCCCCATCAGGTCAGAGAGTGTAAAGTGTAGTTTCATTCTTGAAACTGAAAGTGTAATTTCACTTTAAGTGTAATGAAGTGTAATTTCATCCTTGTTCTATGAGGTCTGATACTTCAGTTCGTGAACTCATCCTACAAAAAGTGCCACATACCTCATTGCTGAATATCACTATGGTCACCTTCAAAATACTCCCCTTGGGAAGCTTTGCACCAATTGCCAGCACTTAGTCCACCCTTCAAAGCAATTTTGGAACTCTTTTTCTGGAATGGCCATCAGAGGCGTTGCCGTATTACCCTTGATGTCCTGAATGTCATCACAATGTCTTCCTTTCAATATTTCCTTTATCTTCGGGTAAAGAAAGAAGTCAACTGTCCTTGGTCACCATCTATTAAGGACAGAACATAATCACTTGGGTTATGGCCAAAAAGAAGATTTGAAGGGAAGTATTTGAGAATCTAGTAATGATTAGATTGATGCAAGCCCTGAATTCAACTAGGAATAAAAACACCTACCGGTACCTGGAAGGTTAAATGAGGGTTAAATGAGATAAAGTGTATAAAGCATCCAGCATAATGCAGGCACCTCAGAGATGCCCAACAATTGCTGAGTGTCTCCTCTCAACCCTCCAAACACTAGCTGATTTTCGGCTGAATCAGATGGCTAGATTCTTTTATTAGGTTAGTGCAAAAGTTATTGAGGTTTAAAAGGTTAAAAATAATTGCAAAAACCACAATAACTTTTGCACCAACCTATCCTTCCTTCTTTTTCTTCCTTCCTTCCTTCCTTCCTTCTATTTCCTTCCCCTTTTAATAGAAAAGAAGTTACCTAGGTCAGGGATTATCACCTTTCTCTCATGCTATAAAGAGACTTCATCTTTGCAAGAGCAGAGTTTTCTAATCACTTGGGTGACCTTTGGGAGGACCAGTCCTAGAAAACAGCTACTACTAGGAACTGCTATTTTCAAAAGTTCTGTGTTGCTGCTTAGAAACACTCACTGTTTTTCCGGGAAAGATGCTTGGCTGTGTTCAAGGGAGTTGGCGACTATCAGTCTCAATTCCATTAACACTTCTGATATATTGAAAATAAAAGATATATGAAAGGAATCTCCAGGCCATTTGGTCAGTTTTTTTCAAGGAACTGTGAATCTCTTCATTTTATATCATTCTCTTCTTAAAATGTTCTCCTTATTGAATGTAACAAATAAGGTCCAAACCCCTTATAATATTCAAAGATTTTCACAATTTGAATGTTAAAATCCTTAAAAGTCTCATCTCTCTCTCTCTCCCCTGAATATACCTAAGCCTTCACATTTTTCTATTTAGCCTTCCCCATCTCTCCACCAGACTCCTATTCATCCTTGAAGAATCCCCTTTGGAAGCTCTATGATGTACCACAGAGCAAGGTTCTCACAACCCTTTCGTAATTCTTTCAATCTCACACTACTCTTCACATTGTATCATAATTATTTCCTGTCCTCACTAGACTGCAAACTCCTGGAGACCAAGACCTAGGTGTAGAAGGTTGTGGTGACTAGATTAAGAATTATGGAATAAGTTGTTAGAGAACAGTAAGGATAGTGAAAAAGAACAGATAATAATTTACATTCATTTACTATCTGCTATAAGCTGGGTAGGTACTGTGCTACATGCTTTCTAGGATGTAATGGATATAATCTTATTTAATCTGCTCAACAACCATGTGGAGATTAACACACTTACAGATTAGGAAATGGGTTTAAGGATAGAGTGACTTGTTTAGACTAATTAAGGAGGGAGCCGAGTGTTGAATCCAATCTGATGCTCCAAAGCCCAGGCTCTGCATTTATACCAGGCTGGCTCGGAGCAGGGAAATGCTGCAATCAGAGATATAGGCTGGCGTTAGTAAGCAGTATGGATTTGAGAGGGGAGGAAAAGCAACTAGGAGACGGTGGAGGAATTCAACTGTGAGGTAATTAGGGCCTGGATGAGATTAATAAATAGAGAATAATTAATGGCAGTGACAGACATCGACAAGGGAGGGACCGAACTGAGAACCACGTGCATGAAAAGCAGATTTATAGAGGTTATCAGCACAGCACAGCTCGGTCCTCGCCGTGGTTGGGGGGAAGGATGGGCCTGCAGGAGGGGTTGGACACAGTCCTGAGTGCAGATGCCCAGAGGCAGCTGCTCCTGACCCTGGGTTGGGATACTGCCCAAGCAGCATGAAGAGCAAGAAGCAAAAACCTCCGGTCCTACAGAAAAATCACACAGTGGTTAATGCCTGTGTGCGTATTTGAGATTTGACACAGTATGTGGTTGTGGCATTTTACCCCCAACGGTGAACCTACAGGTAGCCTAGCAAAGTAATAAATAGATTGGAGCCCATTTCTGTCCCAGCTGGGTTTTGTCACATCCACAGGGGATATCGGCCACTGCACAGAAAGTGTGGGGCCTCCACCCTGCAAAAGCACTAACAGATGAGGGTTGTTTGTGAGCTCTGTTTGGCTGGTTATCACAGTATATGGAACGGTTTTTGACCCTGAACTACCCCTAAACTGTTTTGAATTCTTGTTTATGTAGCATGCTTCCACAATGTGAATTCTCACCACAGCTATTTTGGCCAAATGTGCTACTTAGCAGTCTATAATATTTGGCAAAAATGTGTGGTCTCATGCTGAACACAGGACTGACATCCTGGTAAATATGCTTCAAGTCTTGGGTCTTCACTCTTTTTTTCTATTCTTTTCTGTTCCACTTTTTTATATATATATGGAGAGAGAGACTTTTTGTTTGTGTAAGGTCAGGGTAGTTTATGGACAGGAACCAGATTATTGGGGAGAGAAGATAGGACGAAGCAAGGACTGTATGTTTCTGTGAGTCATTCCGTCCTCTGTGCATTATTGGCCAATTCACTAGTAGAATATTACTCTATTTGATCTTACTAAGATGGAGGTTGTGTTGAACCGGAGATGAGAGCAATTATTCTTCTCTTGTAAAGTTATGCTTCATTTTAGGAAGTATGATTCTTTCACAGGCATTTAATTCAATTTAACAAGAGAGAGAGAGAAAATTGAACTTTTGGCAGCAAGCTCCAGCATTATGAATGAAGTTAAAATGCCCAAGCTGTGCTCAAGAGCGTGTTGTGAATTTATGACACTCCTTTGAGCGCTTCATGAATTCAGTGACCCATGAAAAATGCACTTTCACAAGGTACTTTTTGTTTATGTCCCAGACTTTGTTCCTCTTTTTTAAGAAAACTGCAGAAATTCCATTGGTGTCTAGACCTGGTCAACTTTATGGACACCTCGTCTGCTGGCACAGAATTGAAAGTTTTTGATATTTCAATCACTGACATTCTGCTGTTATGTATGATTTTCTTCACTTTATATGCTATAGACCTAGATTTATCATGCCTGACGTTTTGCTTTTAAATATGTGTCTGGGTTTTGCTTGGAGAACATGTTGGGGACTTATAGGGGAGCGTCACTCCACATCTCACTAAACATATGGAAGGGAAATACTTTGCAGAATGTAATCCTAGAAGCTTGGTCACCTGTGAAATCATTTTGGAATTTGATATCCTTTACAAAAAAAAAAAAAAAAAAAGGGGAGCCTACCGGGACGAAATACCATATGTTAGGTGCATTGTGGGAATCTGAATCTTTTGCTTCTCTTTTATTATGTAACATTTTTGAAACCACATGTTCATCCAGCTGTTTCTCATCAGTTTTGTTTTGTTCCTGTATAAACACATACACATAAAATAAAACAATTTTAATGAAAAAAGAAATTCCCTTTTTCCCTTAAAATTTCTTTGATGATGGAATTCATGTGAAGCTCTTCATTATAAAAATGTACAAGTTAAAGAATCTAAAAGAATTTAAAACAAAATGCAGTTTTGATTGTCTCTATTGTCTTGTCTGCCTTCTTTAAATATGTTCCTTTATTCTTTTAACTCTCTAAGAAACCACATAGGAAAAGCACAAATTTGAAATAATATTAGCAATCAAGGTTTTTGGGGTTTTTTTAATGAGAAAAGATAAAATAGCAGAAAATTTTTGCTGACAAGACCAAAACAGAGAGGTATACTGATTGTTCAGAGCATGCTGAAACATAGCCTTAATCTTGTCTCATCTATTTAAAAGCTGTCTCGGCATCTAGTCCAGTGTGTTTATCTGGCACATACTGACTTACAGTTTCTAGCTGTCTTAGTGTATGGCCCAGGTAAGTTCAAAAGGTGTAGCATTTGCAGCAGTTACAGCTTTGCAAAGTGACATAGAACTTTACAAAATATTTGATGTCATTTTGCACTGAATTTCATTTAAATAAAGAATAGTAACTTAGATTGCTATAGAACTTCATAGCTTTATGGTTTTAACATGCACTCTGCCTTTTAATCTTTACAAATTTATATCCACCCCCCCTTTTTTAAAATGAATTTAAGGCTTAGAGGATTGTGACTCTACATTGATAACTAAAATGAATGTCAGGCAAGAGGGCCCATTCACTTTGGCAGTGCACCCTACCACATTAGGGTCTCGTGAGCCACTGAAGGAAAGGTAATTAGCTAGGCCAGCTCCAGTTAGCTTTGTCCTTCTCTGAGTCAATGCCTTTCAGATTTACAGGATGTAGGGGCCATAAAAAAAGGTAGACAAGGCAGGTTCTACATAAAACAGGATCAAGTCTCACAGTGTACAGAATGTTGGAGTTAAAGAAACCTTATATACCATGTGATAGAAGCACAACTCACAGCAAATATTCCTGATTTCCCCCCTTTCTCTAGGACGCTTCCAACCATAAGGGACATAGCACCTCACAAAGTTGCTTATTGAGGATGCTCATCACCTGCATTGATATTCTAGTCCAAGCCACCATCATCTCTTACCTGGCCGACTGAATCTTAACGGGGCTTCCTGCCATCACTGTTGTCCTGCCCCAACCTCCATGATCTAGTCCCCACGCAGCAGCAAATGATCTTCTAATACTATAATCATACCCAGTTATTCTCAAGCTTAACATCCCCTAAGATATTCCCATCACACTTAAACTCTAAATCCAAACTCTAACCATGGCCTTGAGGCCCAATGACTGGCTTCCTGTTGGGTCTCCTGCCCCTCTCCATCTTCAGTGCTCTGCGCTGACCACGTGGTCTTCTTGCTATTCCTATTTCATGACCTCTTCACAGTGCTCCCTGTGCCTGAAGGGGCTCTTCCCATGCGTCTTTGTGTGGCACATTCCTTCATTCAGTCATACCAATGCCCAAATATCATGTCCACAGACCAGTAACTCAAATAGATCTCCCCACCAAGTCACTCACAAACCTTTGACCAGGTTTATTTTTCTTCATAGCTCTTATTGCTACTTTATTATTTAATATGTTTATTTGTGCGATGTTTATTGTCAGCCTCTCCATTAGACTTTAAGCTCCATGAGGTAAGGACTTAGTCTTTGTCATTATCCAGTGTTTCTCAATGTTGTCACATAGAGGTAGTCTATAGATGTATGTTGATAGAATGAATAAATAATTAGAAAAATTTCCTCTCCATTTTAAGACTGAATTTGTGTGGGGTGAAAGATGTCTCTAAGATTCTATCCCTTAATTAAAACAATGAAACCCATGATGGAAGTGAAACATCAGGAGTTGTAGGAATATCGAGTTGGAAGGCATCTCATATCAGCCAGTCCACACCCTTACTCTGGAGATAAGGTTGAATGATGACCTCAAGATTATACAGCCATGTGTCAGGGACTGGAGCCTGTGCCTTCTGATTTCCCTGGCTTGTGTTCTTTCCACATCACGCCATCTCATCTGAGTCAGCAAAGGATAATGAGGTTGTGGAATAGATAAAATGGTAAAGGAAGGCAATAGATTCATCTTTGGACATACTGAGTTTGAGGTGTCACTGGGATATTCAGGTTCAGATGTCAAGTGCTATTAGATGTAAAACTCAGAAATGAACTCAGATATCTACATGGATATTATAATTGTGGAAAAGGATGAAATTGTCCAGGGTAGATAAAGAGCAAAAAGAAAAAACAAAACAAAGCGAAACAAAACAAAACAAAAAAACTAAGAAAGAAAGAGGAGACAGGAAAAAAAAGTAAAAAAGGAGGCAAAACCCAGAACCTTTGAATATGGAAGAAGTTTGCAGAGAAAAAAGGATCCACATGGTCTCATAGACAAGAAAGAAAGAAGGTCAACCAGGGGAAGGTCAGGTGGGACAAAGACTTAGCAGGAGGAGAGGCTGCTTCAGCCGTGTTGGACGAAAGGTCAGATTTCTGGGACTGAGATAACGAGGATGAGGGGCTTTGTGGTTAAGAGATCTGGAGTTAAACCACCTGGATTTCGATCCAGCATTCACTGTATGTCTTTGGGCAAGATTTTTAATCTCTCTAAGTCTTATTACCTCGTATGTTAAATAGAGATACAATTAATATCCATCACTTCAAAGTGTTATGAGAAATAAATGAAATATTCCATTTAAGTTGTTTAGCCCAATATCTGACACATAGTAACTGCTCAATAAATTTGGGTATTATTTCTCTTAGTAAAAGTTTGGACTATAAAGGAAATAGAAAGAACAAGATATAAATTTGGGAGATAAATTCGGGAGATTAATAGGGTGAAGGGAAGATTTCTCTCCAATGAACACAATCTTGCAAAGAAAGGAAAAAGGATCACACATTTAGGCACAGGGCTTAGTTGTAAGGAAGAGAAGATTGATTTTTGAGACAGGAGCACAAAACGGATTATAAGGAAGAGATGGAAGTTTTGATCAAGAGAAACGTGTTCCAATGTTAGCTCAGTCCACGGCTCCGGCTGGCTGAGCGCTTCTGAATCCCTCTTTCTTACAGTGCCACAGGCTGGCTGATAATTCCAACAGTTTGAAGGATTATGGTTTGGAAAGCACTGCGCAGGGCTAAGGATAGACCCTTACCGCATGCCATGGGAAAACCTCTGCAAGTTGCCATTCATCAGCAGTGAATCAAGTTGCCATTGAGTCAGCACAACCTTTTTAGACTCTCAGGGCTGGAAGGCATCTATCTGAAGGGCCACTTGGCTCAGTGTCACCTGAATCCCTCCACGGCATCTCCTGCAGGCAGTTTTAAATAAACTTGTAGTTGAACAGCAACCCGTTTGGTATCTTATAAGTCAGAGTTTTCTACCTCAGGTGAGATTCTTCAGCACAGTTCTCCCACTGATCTGCCATAGACCTTGAAATTGCCACCTTCAATCATTCCTTAGGCTTACGGGACTGAAGAATTCTTTTAAACTAATAATACATAATACAACGTCTTGTCTATAAGAGTCCTTTGGTCATCACTTAAGAAGAGAATAGGTAAGTTCAAATGTGTGGTGGAAGGGACTGGAACACAGGGGCTCTGAAAGAGCATAGGACTGCTAACAGGGTCAGTCTAGAGACTTGTAGCATGAAAGCACCGGATATTCAGAAGGGAAATATTAAGTCCTATTCACCCTTCTTCACACCTTTGGCTTGTTCTGGCCCATGGTGTGTATTGGGGTGATCTACCATCTAAAGAGGAGTCCAGGTCTAAGCATTCACTCATTGCCATCATGTAAGGGAGGACACTTCAGTTACTGGTGATGAGATCGTCCATTTAACCCATTTCAATGGGCCCAGTCAGAGGTTCCTGGATCTGGTCTCAGAGAGGATAGCAGAAGGTATTCTCATCTACCTGTGGCTAAGACTTCAACTTCAGCCACACAATCCTACCACAATCCAGACGGAGCCCAGCCCAGCCAGTCCAGCCCAGCAATGTCTGAGTTCAGCTAACTCTGAAGTTTGTGTTTCCTTATCTCTAAACCACCTTACCTGTTAGAACATAGGGAGCTGGATTAGAGAGGGCCTCTTGTAGGTTTTAGCACTTCTAAATTCCATGTTAGAAGCTCAGCTATAAGATCTCCCTGCAGACTCGAGAGGTCACGGCAGGAGGCATGTAGGAAAGGAGCAGTGACAGCTCCAGAATTTCAAACTAGGCCAGAATTGGGGCGCATCTATTTGGACGGGAAGGTTGGGGAGCTTGTCATGGAGTTGCGTCTGCATGGCAAGCCGTTGTTTTTACTTCCATTGCATAAGCACTGGGGGGAGTTAGAGGAGGCTGACAAGATTGAGGGAGATCTAAAGCTCCCCACAAACAACCCCTTGTGCCATTTCTGGAAATAGTTCCTGGAGTAGTTCCTCCAGCTCTGTGCTCCTGGCAACACTCCATGGCGATGTTCTTTGTCCAGCTTTGGGAAACGACAAGGCTTGGTGGTATTTGCACATTACAACCACCGTCAGAAGATACTCTTTGTTTCGTCAGGAAACTTTGTTATCACTACGTGCCTTCATTTTCACATCTGCCTATGTAATGTGAATTGGTTAAGATTTGGCCTAGATAAGCATAAAAGAGAGAATAGACATTTTTTTTAAAGCAATAAACGTTTTTAAAAATTTTCTTCCTAATTCAACAATGAAATTATTATTGTTAATGGAAAGTGAATTGATCTGTTCTGACCATACACATCTTACCATTTATGATAATAATACTCGTATTAAACTAAACGCTGTACATCTATTATTAGCAGTTTTCATGTTTATAGTGCTTTACCAACAATAATTAATTAAACAAATCTATTTTAATTGGTTGTCATGGTAGTAAGTAGAGATGCACAAAAATGGTTGCATCCATCAAATTCGTTAACTCCTGAAACCTTATTCAGTTTGGATAAATCATCATTATCGGGCGCTATAATGTGTTTAGAATAATAATTGTTATGTTAGTAATGAAAAGATTTGCAAGTATACATAAATACATGCAATAGCAAATATTTATAAAGATAATTTTTGTTTGTTATCCATAAAATATTTTCCTTCACTTGAATCTGAGAGCCCAAAATGAAAATTTCGTCTGTAATTATTACTCCATTTGTATCTTAGCTATTGTGTTTGTCCCTGGGAACCCATCCTGAGAAGAGGGTCATCAGAATGAAAGAGGCTTCTAAAAATTTGTGTTGAATTAACAGTGAGGAGAGGAGTTGTGGGGGGAAGGGCAGGAGAGGACACAGTCACCATCTTCAAGTGTCTGACGGGTTTTTGGAGTCAAAGAAGAATTGAAGTGGATTGTTCTCTGGGAGGTCCAGCCCAGAATGAACGGTGGAAGCTACACTAACACATATGAGTTAATTTAACACATAGGAATCAAGTGTGATCTAACTCCATGTTGGTTATGTGGCCTGGTGGTTATATGGAATGCTCTGGAGTCAAACAGACTGGTCCTAAATCCAGACCCTGTCCTTTCTGTAGGTCGGGCTTCCTGTTCCAAGCCTGTCACGCAGGGTCATGTGGGAATTACCAAACGAATGCACTGAGAAAGCACTCGGGCCTATGCCTAGTACACAGTAAATAGTACATGAATGCTAGTTCTTTATTAGTGGAGGATTTTCCTTTAAATGGTTGTTAAAAACGGAATGGGCTGCTTTGTGAGGCAATGACTCATTGCTCTGTCACCAGAAGTAATGAAGCAGAAACTGGATGGTCACCTATTAGAAATATTGTATAAGAGCTTCCTGCTTTAAGGGTGAGGTTGAAATAGACGATTTCCAGGTCCGTATGATTCCATGAATTTGGGAGGGTGGGGAGGAAGGGCTTCTATTTTCATCCGTCAACCTTTTCTACACTGGATTCTTGCTGTTAATGTAACATTTGGGGGACCTATGAGTATGTTTGTAATGTAGTATTATTGATTAAATGGTATATGAAGCAAACTTTTCTCAACCAGACTTTTACTATGAACTAACCTTAACTCTGGGAAAAACATCTACTGATTTTGATTAACCAGTCTCTGCCAGGTTTTCCTCTTTGACTGCTTAGATTCCTTTCAAATGGGAATTTTCTTTTTTCCACCAAGTGTCCCTAAGTCTGGCTTACCGTGTGCTAAAATTACAAATTATTCCCTTAATATCCAGAATGTTCTCTGTTTATAATCACATTTTCCAAAATATTTACATCTATCTTTACCTTGTCACTTAACTCCTCTATCAGTGAGCAGGCAATGAACCAATCTAGTGTTAAATAGTGTGGACATTTTTCCCATGAGAAAGATAAAAAATATTTCTCATTTTTATTTCTTTCTCTCTAACAACACCGTATAGTGACAGTTCTGGCCTAGTTGCTAAACGTCTACGCAGAGTTGCCGAAATTCACACATTGACAGACTGGTTTGTGGGATGTGGTGTCAGGTCCATCCCAACCACTCATGAGACAGCTACCCCTGGGAGTGTGGCTGTCACTATGACAATAGGCTGAGAATAACAGGGAACTGACTAAGAACCTTAGAAGGAGGCTGAGAGGGAGCCAAGGGAAAAGGAAATGAGAAAATGAATCCTAGTGAGGTATCCAAGGTGAGGGTAAAGGGCTGGGTATAAACAGTACAAGGGGAGAAAGGAAACAGAAGGAAAAGAAGGGCGCAAAATGGAGAAAGAAAGGTTTAAAATCTGTCCTGAGTTTTACCTTTAAGCCTTACATCTACAGAGAGCCTTCAGCTGCAACAGAAACACTATTCTTTAGAGAGAATAAAAATTAAGGTTTGAAGAAACAAATAGGTAGTAAAAGAGAAAAGAAAAATGTCCTTTTGCAGATAGCCATTCTAAAATCAATCATTTACTAGAAGCACTATAACTGCATGAGCTGTATAAACTAGTATGTCCGGTATGGGCACTTTTCATAGTAAACCACAAATGAGAACAAAATTAAAGGAGAAAAACAATCTCATACCCAAAAATGTGATGATTGTGTGTCTCTATTTATTAAATAGCTTTAAGAAATCACATAAAAACTCTGTTTTAGGGTGGAACAAAATAGATTTGAAGATACGTCTTTTTGTTTTCTTTTGTGTGTGTATATGACATCTATGTGGCATTTTTACCAAATGACTAATTTTAGAGTATTAAAGTAGACCTTCATAAAGTTAACAGTTTCAGATATTATTTAGCAATAATATGGGCATATTCAACTTATATTTACAACAAATAGGAGAGGCAAGTTCTGAACTCTAACATTAATGTTGAATATTTATTAACTACCAATTACTAATACTTTTTTAGAACTATTTTCCTACCTGAAGAAATTCAGAATCAGGTCAATATAGCTTAAATTACAAAATCAACTTGTTTTTCAATTTTGTTTCTATATTTAACATATAAACTGAAGGTATACATAAACCACATCTTAGTTGTGTGTGTGTGTGTGTGTGTGTGTGTGTGTGTGTGTGTGTGTGTGTGTTTGGGGGCAGTCTGAGAGGATGAAATGTTGATTTTTTTAAAATAAAAATTGCTCCACAGATCTTAATGTCTTTTATATAAGGTAAAAGCATTTTGATTTGTAACTCATTTGGCAAATGAAGACAGTGTCTGGAGTAAAATGGCCGGATAGGACTCATTGGCTTCAGGTTGTCACCCTCGATCGGTCCCCTCCTTCCAGGTATCCAGTGGCCTGAGCATCCCCTTCCCAATCACGCTGAGTGGCAGGAGGAGCTCTTCTAGTAAGGTGATCATTTCTCCAAAATAGAGCAGATCGTGGGATGTGTCCAATTAGGACATTTGTAAAGTAGAATATTATGATGACTTTACTCAAACATTTGTCTTGTAACCTGTGCCAAGAGTCTACAAAAGTCTTCTCTCTGTAAAGTAAATTGAATTAGATAATCTTTTATGCCTCTTTCAGTTCTGTCTATGAAGCTGAGACTTTTGCTTGTAGTTTTATGTTTCCACCCCTATTTATTTAACAGACAGAAACAAATCTATGATCAGAGTGTTACCCACTTTCCTCCCATGTAGCACCCACGGGCACTATTATGTGTCTAATATGCTTGTTGTTAGGAACTTTCATTCTACATCTCACTGGAGAGTTTTAAGTCCATTTGTTAGGGAGGAGGAGAATACCCTCACCTACATATGTGTTTAGTACTCTTTCAGACTGTTCTTGATTTCATTGTGTCAAATAACAAAGGTTAATTCAGCAGAATAAAAGAATGTCTTTAAATTTGTTATATTACTACTTTGTTCTCGGCTGGGATTTTTCTCCAAAAAGTAGTGTGGCAAATGTGACTAAACTAACTGATAATAAGGATACATGATTCACGTGTTTTTGAATGACAGAATTTATTTTCTCACAGCTTTCAAAATAATATGCTTAGTATTCATACTTGACTGTATATAGTTTGGGCTAGGTAGTAGTCAGTGTAATTAACGTTGCTGCTGTAATAGAAAAACCCGTAAATGTCAGTAGCTTAACATAATAGAGGTTTATTTCTCACTTCTTCACAGAATGTGTATTAGTAAATGGTTGCTCTGGGCACTGGCACCTCTCCAGTAAACAGGGAAGAGAACATGAAGGACCTCTTCACGATTTTAGGTGCCAGACCTTGAAGTGGCACATGTTAACTTCTGGTGACATTCCATTGACCAGAGCCAGTAACAGGACCCCACTTAGGCACAATTGGTCTAGGAAAGTTAGTCTTCCTAATATGCCTAGGAGGAAACTGCAATGGTGTGGCAAACACAAAGAATTGTTTCTGTCATAGTATTCCATAGCAATGAGCCATATTTAGAAAAGAGTGAAAAAACAGTGAAAAAATGAGTGAAATGAGGGAGAAAACAGCTTATCCAGGTACATTTTCTTTCTTTTTTTAATTATTAAATTTATTGGTGTGACAATGGTTAGTAAAATTACATCGGTTTTAAGTGTACAGTTCTATAATACATCACCTATATATCACATTGTATGCTCAGCCCTCCAGAGTCAGTTCTTCTATCACCATATATTTGACCCCCTTTAACCTCTTCTACCGCTCCCCTCCCCCCTTACCCTCTGGTAACCACTAAATTGTTGACTGTGTCTATGAGTTTTTGTTTGTCTTGTTTGTTTGTTGATTTCAGGTTTATATCCCACATATGAGTGAAATCATCGTTCTTGACTTTTTCTGTCTGACTTATTTCACTTAGCATAATAATCTCAAGATCCATCCATGTTGTCGCAAATGGCAGTGTTTCATCTTTTCTTATGGCAGAGTAGTATTCCATTGTGCATATATACCACATTTTCTTTATTCAATCATCTATCGAAGGACACTTTGGTTGTTGCCATGTCTTGGCCACCGTAAATAAAGCTACAATGAACACTGGAGCACATATATCTTTACAGATAAATGTTTTCCATAACCAAAATTAGGGTTGTCCTCAGAAACTTACCATGTTAAGCTTCTTCTCTTTGGGTGATTAACAAATGAAAGACTGGTAGAGGGTTAGAAACTAAGTTGATATGGGGATGGAGAGAATAAATGCTCAGTAAGAAGAATGTGCGTTAGTCTTAGTAT
The DNA here is from genome assembly GCF_057876585.1 of Rhinolophus sinicus. NCBI lineage: Eukaryota > Metazoa > Chordata > Mammalia > Chiroptera > Rhinolophidae > Rhinolophus > Rhinolophus sinicus. Next base: position 136,267,127 of record NC_142516.1, read on the forward strand.
GTGCGTGAGAGGTGGGGAGACTATCACAGAATCTAGTGATAGTCTCTTTCAGATACTGGCTGCATGTTTTCTGTCTGGATGCCCACCTAATACCTTTCTACAGTCTAAACTTGCTTCTAATCTACCCTATTTCCTTTGCCATTGGCTTAAGCTTGAGCTCTTTCTAAACTGCAACCTTAAGAAGCTTCAAAAAGAAAAGCAAATTAAATTCAAAGTAAGAAGGATGGAAAAAATAACAACAGAAACCAATAAAACAGGAAACAAAAACAACATAGACAATCAATGTAACAAAAAGTTGATTCTTTGAGATCTATAAAATTGACAAGCCCCTAGCTAAACTGATGAAGAAAAAAAATAGAAGAAGACACAAATGACCAATATCAAGTACGAAGGAGAGAACATCACTAGAGATCATAAAGACATTAAAAGGATAATAAGAAAATTCTATGAAAAACTTTATCCCAATAATTTTGACAGCATAGATGAAATGAGCAAATTCTTTAGAAGCTTACCCAAGAAGAAATAACCTGAATAATTACATATATGTATATATTTTATTAATATTGCATATAATTATACATATTTCTTAATAAATTGAATTTGTAATTTAAAACCTTCTCACAAAAAAACTCCAAGTCCAAGTCACAGATAAATTATACCAAACGCTTAAGGAAGAAATAATACAGATTCTACACAAACTCTTTTAGAAAGTAGGAGAGGAGAAAACACTTCCCATCTCATTTTATGAGGCCAGCATTACTTTGATACTCAAACTAGAAAGGTACATTACAAGTTCCAGCCCTCTAGTCACCTGGTTGGTTCTCCTGGCAACTGGCCCCCACCCTAAGATGCTGTCCCAAAGCAACCTCATTAACATAGCAAAAGGCAATTTATGCTCTCATCTTTAGGAAATTTCAAGGGTTTAAGAGCTCTGTGCCAGGCATGGGGACAAAGACCAAATATATATATATATATTTCTTATTATAAATCACATTATCACAACTCTTAAAACTGGTGAGTTTTACACTATGTAAATTATACCTCAATAAAGCTGATTTTGAATGAAAAAAAATAATTTTCTCCAGGATGCCTTAAAGTGGATTTATATAAATCAATAGACCAAAATTGCTAGGCTCACAGAACTTAGAAGCGAAGTGAGTCAAAAAGAGCCAATCTGTCAGAATTCAGCCCCAGAAACTTGTCACTTCTTGCAGGTAATTCAGCAGTTACTGTATATCCAGAATCAGAGTCTTTAATGGGAAGTAGAGAGAGAACTGATAGTTTTCTCTCCTTTCAGAAACACTTAAATTTACAGAAATTTTCAATCTAAGAGTTGTTACATGTGTGTATTTTGAGATGAGAATTCTATTTGAAGTCCTCCTACCTACTTTGTTGATAGTTATTTCAACAACATTTCTCTCTGTAGAGCCACATCAAAGGAATCCTTAAACAATATGCTAGTCCCCCCTCCAAATAGACAGAATTCATGCATTCATGCCTTCAGTGAACATTTGTTGAGCACCTTCTCTGTGCTAGACAATCCTCCCTGTGCTCGAGATAAAAAGTTAATAGATAAGGTGTGGTCTCTGCCCCCTGGAGAGTGCTGTCTAGTCTGAGTTTCTTATGGTCACAATTCACAACATTTAGAGATTCAGCATCTAGGATTTGCCATTGTCACTAAAGACTTGCCAGAAAGACTCTGAGGATCATGAAAATTAAGACTGTTTTTAAATGAAAGTTCTTTAAATCCCAGAAAGCTAGAATTTTGCAAGTGGGAAGGCCAATCCTTCCCATTCATAGAAAAGGAAAAGGAGGGCTAAGAACTTGCAGGTCCCATCCCATGATGGAGCGAGCTGGACCCTGTCTGTCTCCTGACTCCCAGTCAACATTCTGGAGGCCCCTGGGATTCTCTCTATTGTCTTCTGTCATCACTCACTGCAGACCAGCGGTGTTCCTATGCTATACTGGAGAAATACCAGGGGACTTTTACTATTAAAACACACATAGTCATCAGTAATTTCCATAGGTCATTTCTATTCTGGAAAAAAAATATTACAAGTAAAATGCTGATTTCAGCAAAGAACTGTTTTTACGTGGAATCCCCCTTCAATACAAATACTGCTTTTGAAACAATTCCTTTCCGTTTGTTGAATAATACTGAAAAAGTGATTTGTTTTTTGAGGGAAAGAGGGACTTTTTTCCAAATATTTTCAGCAATTATTTTGATGATAAAGCATGTTCTGATGGAGTAGAGGGTGCAGATAGGTTTTCAAGCGTGAAATAGAAAAGCAGCTATACTCTCTTTGTATCTATGTAAAGATTTGTTTTTGTTTTTTAATGGTTGTCAGTACGTAGTACTATACTAAATAGCTTCTCAGAAAAATAAACCGGTGCAATCATATGGCATCTTTGGACTGAACTTTCGTTTGTGATTTATTCATTGCCTCCCATGTGCCAAATACTGTGTGAGGCAATGCTTTCTAACAGCGCTCTCCACAATGATGAAAACATTCGTTACCTACATTTTCTACACATAGTAGTCATTTGCCACATTGTGGCTAATGAGGCTGAAAAACTGAATTTTTTTTATTGAATTTTATTTTAATTCATTTAAGTTAAATTTAAATGGCTGTATGTAGCTACTAGTCATTGAATTGGGCAGGACAGGCATGAGGAAGAGGTACTATGAAGTGTCTCAGTTTTCACAGTGTGGTTGTGGGGATTGGGCTCGATGTAAATGTAGCATTGTTTTCAGTGATAACTGCCCACAAGGATACCAATCTTTCAGAATTATCACCTGCAAACATACAAATTTACAATGGAGGTGATTAAGTCTATATCCAGAGGTACAATATATACTGTATATAGTTAAATGTCCATGTCCATGCACATGTATTTACAGTGAGAAAGCAAAATGCTATGTCTCCTTCAAGCTGAGAAGTGTAAGAGGATGGTACAATGGGGTTTTCCTGTCTCAGGTTCCACAAAAGTGTCAATACAATCAGTATCAAAGGTTATCGATGTGAATATGAGACAGACCTCCATCCCATGCCAGATCTGTAAGGAAATGGTCCTAAAACTCTGTTCCACAATCTTGGATCCCACAGTCAGATCAAAGCTATAAAAAGAAGTGAGAGTATAAGGAGAGTGAGAGGAGATGGTGATGAGAGCTGTGGCTCCTTCTTCTCCCCATTAGGGGGAGGTGGGAAGTGCTACTCTCTAACCCCAAGCCTAGTGAAAGGACTTCAAAGGGACCCTTGGGAGAAATTTGAAGTTGTTCCCTGTAGCTGGAAAATGCTGAGAATGGTGGCCTCACTCACTCCTGGCCCCGAAAGCTAAGCTAACGGAGAAGCTTCTTCCCAGGAAGCTCACTGTGAGAATTGACCAGTGCTTTAGGGACTGAGCCCAAGAGCCCCTGCTGTGTGGTTGGGATTAGCCTGTATTTCCAGAGTGCCTGAAGCAAGGAGCACGTGAGTGTTTCTTGTGCGCCACGTGCAAGAGAGTTGGACTGGGATCTACCTTCTTGGGGTCTATCCAATAGGAAGGGCTGGAGAAAGAGACTCAGCAAGAAGAGGAAGTGTCCCACTGGGTACCTAGGGCTGAGGAACAGTGACAGAGGACCTCACCCACCCTCTTTCCCACTGCACACTTCCAGCTAAACAAGGAAGAAGATTTACTGCTAGGTCAAGTTTGGACCGGCTGGTTTAATGAATGAATAGACACTGTGTTTAGAGGACCTATGAGTACACTGAACAACTTCTGGGCCTGACAGATTTTCATTTAATGCCAAGGAAAAGTTTCTCCCACTGAATGGAGCAATCATGAACACAGTTTTGGTTACATCAGGCATAGAATTTATTTAACAATAAATTTAATAGAATTTATTTTAATACATATATTGATTTCATTAGATCTTTCTTGTTACAATGGAAGACACTACAGTTGGTAGTTTCTTTTGTAACAAAAAACTAAATTAATTACAAATGAATTAATAGTTAATTTCTATCATCCTGGAAACCTGGATATTAATTATCTTTTTAGTGAATTCTAGAAGTAAGTATTTTTGCAAAAAATTAGTGAACAAATATTAGTAACTAGGTCAGGCATAAAAAATTGATTGAGACAAAGTGAGAAATTCCTAGAATTACAAGCATACCACATTCTCTTCCATTCTTCTTGAAAGTAATAGAATGTGTTGATAAAAAGAGAGGTGATGATGACAGGATGCAGGGAGAGAGCAGAATAGAGAAACTGCCAATTGAAAACTTTAGAGAGAAAAAAGTTTCATGTGAAAATAACCTGAAAATATTCCATTCAAGAACGTGTATTTGTTTTTCTCCTACTTCACTGGCTGTTCCTTTTCTGTTGTCGGCTGGTTCTGACTCATCCCCCTAACTTCTCAGTGTTGTGTTGGACTCTCCTCTTTTCTCTTTACCATCCACCCATTTGGTGATCTCACTCAGCCTCATTGGTGTGAATACCATCTCTACTCCAATTCCTAAATTAATAGCTCCAGCACCAATTTCTTCCCTGAATTCTGATCTCAAATATCCAACTGTTTATTTGACTCTTTAGAGTCAAATGCTGCCTCTTACCGCACATGTCCAAAACGGAGTGTCTGATCTCCCCAGCCCAATCCTGCTCCCCCCATAATCTCCCCCAGTTCAGTCAATGCAACTCCATCTTCCTAGTATTTTACCTTCAAACCCTTGGAGTCCTCCTTGACTCTCTCTTACACCCTCCATCCATCAGCAAATTCTGTCAGGTCAACCTTCAAAACATGACCAGAATCTGAACGCTTCTTACCACCTCCTCTGCTACCACCCTGGCCTAAGCCACAATCATCTCCTGCTTGGATTGTTTTACTAGCCTCTTGATTCACTTCCTTGCTTCTGACACATCATACAGGGTGATTCTGGTAAAACACAAATCAGATCATACCACTCCTCTGCTCGAAATCTTCCAAAGTCAGTTAAGAGCCCAGATCCTTACCTGACTTGCAAGACCCCACACATCCACTTCCTACTACCATTTCTCTCACTCACTCAGCCCTATGCACACTGCCCTCTTTGCTGTGGTGAGATTCCACCAGGCAAGCCCTCAGGGCCTTTGCACTTACATGCAGAGTACTTACCTACTGTCATTACACAGTGTACTTATATACAGTTCCTCACATATCGGCATGGCTTCCCTCCCTCACTTCTACTAGGTCTTCATTCAAATTCCACCTTCTCGGTGCAGCCTTCTCTGAATACCCTTTGCAACCATCTACTCCCCTTCACCCACACTCCTTACTCCCTATCCCCTTTCTTGTTTTATTTTTCTCTAAAACACTTATTAACATATCACATATATGTTTATCTTGCTTAATTTCTGTCTCCCCATGCTTCCTGTAAGCTCCATGAGGACAGCAATGTTTTATTTACTGCTATTGTCAGTAAACTACATTTAGCACGTAGTAAATGTTCAATAAACATTTGTCACATGAACAAATGAAAAAATAGGTATTCATAAGAAAGACAATAAAAAGTGAGCTGAAACCTTAATTGCGTAGAGTATTATTATTCTTACCAGACTTAGTCTAACTTATTCTGGACATGAGGAAAAGGTGAGCTGAGTGTACCCTCTGATCTGACCTTTCCTGTACACTTGCCACGGGGCAGGAAGTATCCCCTTTCTCTCTTTCCCTGCTTTTCTGCTCTTGTCAGTCACCTAAGCACATTTTTGGTCTTTGCTTCTTGTCTCCCAATACTCTTACTCATCCAGTATCCACTCAGTATTCAGCAGAGTCAAATACCACAGTGAATTCTGTCTTACACATGTCCTCTTAGTTTCACCTTGGACAACTGAAATTCAAGTACAACATGATTTTAGATTGTTGTGTATTTGAGTGGAAAATTTGCAGTATTTTTAAGTTGAATATTCCTACCTTAAATAATAGCAATTTTTAATCCAACAGTTATTTACTGAGGCCTTACGATAGACCAGGCAGAATGCTAGAAGCTAGAAATACAATAAATAAGATGCTGCTCTCTACTCTATCAATTGTTTGTATGCAATTGGTATAGGATTTATAAAGCATCCTATCTATGCACTGAAGCCTGCGTATTTTATTTCTTGACATACATTGTACTGACATTTTATGCCTTCTCTGATTATTAAAGAAGGATATAAAAGGGGGAAAAAAGAAGCCTTCTAATTGAAAATGCTGAAAAGGTTAGAGTTTCTATATTTCAAATAAAAACTTTTTTAAAAATGCACATTGCAAGTCCCTTGGGATTGTCTTAGAATCTAAATAATAAAGAGGTGTGAACCATTGAACAATATGAAAAAATATTTTCCTTTTGCTCTTTTGACATGAAATAACTGATATCTATGAAATGACAAAACTCACAATATTAATAAAAATGAGTTAATGAGTTTCAGTTTAGAGCACTGAATAGTAATCATTGCATAAAAATCTTGAAATGTCCCGAAATCCTTCAGTTCACCTTTCAAAGAAACTTGAGAAGTCTTCCCAAATTTGACAGTACATTAAAATTGTACATATTATTTTAAGTAATGAATGTGAGGCAGAACTTTTTTAACATGTCAATAATAATACAAAACAACTTTTGTTCAACCATGCTAGAGAAAAGACTGGACTGTCTTTCTATTCTACCCACAGAAAATGATGTTACAGAATCAGTCTACCACTTCATACTCACTAGGATGGCTATAATAAAAAATACAGCCAATAACAAGTGTTGGTAGAGAAATTGGACCCCTATTGCTGATGGGCATATAAACTGGTGCAGCCACTATGGCAAGCAAGTGAAATAGAGTTACATATAACCCACAAAATGCTACTATAGGTACATACCCAAGAGAAATCAAAGTATAACCACCACACAAAAACTTGTACATGAATGTTTATGGCAGTATTGTTCAGAAAAGCCCAAAAGTGGAAACAACCCAAATGTCCAACAACTGATAAATGGTCAATATATAACATGTGGCCTATCTATATGGTAAAATATTATTTGTCAATAAAAAGGAATAAAGTTTTGACACATGCTATACGTGGATTAACATTGAAAACATTATGCTAAATGAAAGAAACCAGTCACAGAAAGACCACTTATTGTATGATTCCACTTACATGAAATGTCCAGAATAGGCAGATCTATAGAGACAGAAAATAGATTAGTGGTTGCCCGGGGCTGAGAGGGTTGGAAGGAAAAGAAGAGTGACTGCCAAGAGCATAGGATTTCTCTATGGGGTGATAAAATTTTTCTAAAATTGACTGTGGTAATGATTGCACAAAAATCATTGAGTTGCTCACTGCCGATGGGTGAGTTGTGTGGCATATGAACTATATTTCAATAAAGCTGTTTAAAAAACATCATTCCAAAGAACTGATCAAGAGTATGCAGCAGAAACACATGGGCAAAAAGTATTATACAGGTATTTTAGGTTAATTAATAAAAATATTATGAAGGCAGCTAAAAAAAATGTGTGATTGTTCTGGAGTTGGTAATGTTTGTGGAATTCATCAACTCTTTAAAATTTGTTTTTGAAATTTTTTTTCCATTCTAAATATTCAGTTTTGTACCAAAAAAATAAATATTCCACAATCTGGTATTTCAAACTGGCCTTCACAAATAGTAAGGATGAACTGCCTGCATGAATAATGTCTGAGAGAATTTCAACTTCCTTTCCATTTCTTCTTTTGACTTCCAGTATCTAACGTCTTGCCTACTTGATAGTTTTTCTTTCTTTCCACCCCTTACACCCTGGGCTCATGAGCAGAGGGATGTGGTAGTGGAGCAGCCCGTCCCTCTTTTAGAGGCTGTTGCTCCTCAGTTAGCCTGTGTGTCACCTTCCTTCTTTTACCCGGACAGATGTTTGTGTATTTTAACACTGACCCTGAGCACAGTTGTGATCCTTTGAGCTGGGTATCTGGGATCTCTGGGGGTTAGAGTATCAGAAATGGGGTTTTTACTCTATTTTCAATATTTCAAAAAGCCTAACAAAATATTTACGCACAAAATACACGCTGGCGAAATGAAACGTCAACCATTATTTGATGTGCTTTGGGCTTTATCAACTCAGAAGTGGTAACACTGGTTAATTTAGGCTGTTCAGAATCTCCAATATTTATACCTTTGACTACTTAAAGTGGGGAAAATGAATGATTAGTAGGTTACTTTTGTAAGTAAGATTTTAAAACATTTTGGATTCAGGGAGAAAAATAAAAAAATTCCTTTGTGATGACGACGGGAAACATTTCTGTGGCTTAACTTTTGAAATGCCCCTATATTGAACATTTACTATAGGCCAGGAACTCTACATAATTTGTCATGCTAATAACAATACTGCAAGGTATTATTATCCTTATTTTATAATTGAGGAAACATAGGTTTATGTGATAGGTGTCTATTTCCAGGTCCCTCAACTAGTAAACTCTTGTAAATCTAGGTCCACTCTGCGTCCTATTTGAATAGTTATGTGTGGGAATAGTTGTTACCGTTTTAGATTCAGCTTAAAATCCTTGACCTTCTTCCCTTTATGAGTTGTTGGTTAATTTTCCAAGTAAAGGCTACCAGACCAGTGGTCAAGGGACAACTCTATTTCTTATATGGTCTTACTCCTGATTTTTTGCCAACAAAATAATCAGACCTCAAGGTTCAAAGAAGGCTGGAATTGACTGGGAACAGACATTGGATTCTTGGGGCATTTCTGTAAGGGTGAAGGGAGGATCCATAAAGATAAATATACACTAGTATCTGGGGTGTTTTAAAACCTACCCATCTGTCCACACTGTTGCTCCGGCCTGGGGAGCATGGGCTGAGGTCATTTTTCAGAAGTTGGAATGGATTTGTAAAAATGCATCCACTCCCTCATTCTGGTTCCTCTGGGGGGTGCTACTGGCTGACTGATACATGTTAATGGGGCAGCCAAAGCAAAAGTAGGTGACTTCTGTGCCTCACTGCATCCTGACCTGGCGCGCGGGCTCCTTGGGGCACCAAGGAACTTTACCCTCCACCCCCAACTCAAAGCTTGGCCAGGTTAGTCACTTCCCTTTATTTGGGTATCTTTATCCGTCACAAGACTAGTCTTTGTGACATTAAAGCTGTAACACAAACATACCGTACGTAAGCACCATGCATCTGGTCACATGGGATTCTACCTCCAGGTGCTTAGATCCGGTTAAGCGTTGAACTTGCAGGTGAAGCACTCTTCGCTGTAATGAACCTTGCAGAGAAGGTGGATTTTAGGTCTCCCGCTCCCTTTGCCAGAGGAGGGCGCCTTTCCAGCTCTTGCCTCTGCCGCACACCGGCAAGGGGAAGAGGAAAAAAGGCACCACCAATCTGTAGCACTTCAGATTGAAAACGCAGTTTTGAAGTGAGCTATCTCCCGGTCCGCACATTCGGTGTGAGACAGTCTCGAGACAAGGCTGCAGGATGGATGCAGGCGCCTGACCTCCCCGGCGGGACCCGCCTCTAGAGGCGATGGATACTATATGGGTCGCCCATGGAGCTTCCTCAGAGAGGCAAACAAAGCACATCGCGGACCCACGAGGCCCCCGCCCGACTGTCCCCGACTCCGAAGGGACGCGTGCGCGCTCGTCCCGGTACCAAGTGGGACGGCGCCCAACTCGGGGCTTCCCTCACTTTGGCCCTTCTCAGAGGAAACACCATCGAAAGCGCTTCTCACTTTTCACTGGGTGGGAAACCTGTCAGGCAGCAAGACAAAGCAACAGGCAGGTTTCCGCCGGGCGGAGGGTGAGCGCGTGGCGCTCAGAGGCGGCTTAGAGACCCTCTGCCTCGCCTTTCCCAGCAGACCGCCCCCGACCCTTCTCCCCCGCAGGGGCCTCGCCCCCGCCACCCTGTCCTACCCCTGGGGCTCCGCCTCCTCCACCCCACTCCCACCATTTCCTTCTCCCTTCCCCCCCTCCGCCCCCTCCCGTCTCCAGGTTCCTCCTCCTACGCCCCCTCCCAACCTACCCACCCCTCCAGCCCCAGAAACCACTCCCTCCGCCCCCTCGCTTCCCTACTCCACTCCGCCCTCCTGCCCCCAACCCCAGGGCCCTGTCGCCTTCGCCGCCCCCCCCAGCCCCCGGCCCCCCCGCCCAGCCGGGTTACCGCCTCCCCGCCCCCTCCCCGCCCCCGGGCGCCGGCCCCGCCCACCTCCGTCGGCCTCCTGCGCTTTGATACTGGCAGGGGCCGGGCAGCCAACCTCCGCCAGGGTGCGCGCCGTCGCTGCAGCCGCCGCCGCGGGGCTCGCCTGTCGCCCCTCGGCAGTCCCGGGAGCCCGACCGGGAGCGCGCTGCGCCGGCCGCCAGCCCGTCGGCAGTCGTGCCCTGAGGCTCCCCGGCCCGGAGGCGGTTTCGGCGCGGGCGATGGAAGATGGAAGGAAGAAGTGCCGCGGTGAGGCTCGAGACCGGCCGGGACGGAGGGCGTGTGGGGTCGCGTACGGTGCTCCCCGTCCGGTCGGGGTCGAGGTCTGCTTGGCTTTGTCGCTCCTCAGTTCCCCAGGGACTCGGGGCTACTTGTGTTTGTGTCTTAACGTCAGGATCTGGTGGCGATTTTCCTTTCGCTCTTTCTTTCTTTGTGTTTGTTAGGAGCTCAGAAGGGTCAACTTTGCGGTGTTGAGGCTTAGAGGTTTTAATTCAGCCCTCCGCTTTGAAAACCTAAGACTTGGAAGAACAGTTCTCATTCTTGCTTAATGATCAAAAGAAGGAAAGCATTAAAGGGGACCGATGTGCCGATTTTACTCTGCCAGGTCAGCTCTTGTATTTAGGGACTATCACGTTTCTCTGTCAGAAGGAAAAAAAAAAAAAACCCACAAACTTGCATTGAGCGATAAGGGAAGATTATTCGGTTTAATATTCCCAGTAGCTTTTAAAGACGTTTCAGTCATTCTCTTTTACATGCATCTAACTTCATCCGCTGTTTTCAGCAGTAAGTTCTGGCAAATGAGGTTCTGAGATTTAAAAAAGAAAACATGCTAACACTCAGAGAACGTGGTTTCAGAAATGTTGTCGGTGACCTAAATAATAAATGCTTAGTTTTATTACCGTTCCCCTGGATGTTAAACACCCAGTAGATAGAGATGTAATGGGCATTATTATTTCATTTTCCAGAGCTTGGTTTGCCCGACGGTGGGATCCAGGATTTCCACTCCTTAATAACTCTTGAGTGGGTCCAGGTGTTGGTGTAGGGAAGAGGGAGATCTGGAAAATTACTCTAAGTGGGATTCTGGGAACAAATGCTTCAGTTTTTTAACTGTAATTGAATACAATATATGCAAAGGATTTTGCAAAGCCCAGTAGCCAGGTAAGATAGGATTTCTGCTGTCAAGGAGCTTGCTTTCTAGTAGGAGAGACTTCTGTAAAGGTTATGATGAAAGAACCCAGAGGAAGGAGAGGTTCTGGTGTAAGGGCTTGGAAGCCCTCTGAGTGGAGCTGCCCCGTTAAGCTGGACCTGGAAGGGGAGAGTTTGGCTGGCTTTGAGGGGTGGGAGGGACATGTTCTCTGCTGAAGGAAAGGAAATGTACTTTCTATCTTCTTCCAGGAAATACGTTATCCTTTCTTAGAGTATTTAGAAATCAAGAGATATTCTTTTAAAAAGTCATTCGATTCCTTTTCAGCACTTAAAAATGCAACATGCTCAACAGAACCAGCAAAACAATGCAAAGTAAATTTACACCTTCTCAACCAATTTTCAGAGGCTTGATGTATATGTCCTTCTACAACTTTCTTAGATCCATCCACAAACCATGTATCACAAATACATGATTTTGTCTTGTTTGTTAGATAGTAACATACTCTTTTTGTGCTAAAAGGAGCAGAGTGGTACCATGGAAAGCACTTGGACTTCTAGGTAGGACACCTGGCTTGTAGGTTTTGTCACTGACTGGGTGAGCTTTTGCCATTGTCAGGAAATCATTTAACCTCTAGCTAATATTTCCTCCTCTATAGGATGAGCAGATTGGGTAGATGGATGCTCGCTCAGAGCCGCCTGGCTCTAGGATGTTATGGTTTCAGGCCTAAACATGAATATACATTCAATGATGTACCCTTAACTTCACATTTTGAGTATCTGTCAGTTTGTATGTTCTGTAAACAGTTCAGTGCTCATATCCTGGCCATTTAATGTGGGAAAGTGATTAAAACTGCAAAGTGAAAATAACCTTATTTTAAGGTGAAAGTCCACAGTTGAATGTGTTTTAAAAAAACGCAAGCATAAGAAGCTTGATTCACAAATCTGAATGTGTGTTGGCTTTAAGAAGTTTTGTTGGCACTGTTCACTTTATTTGTGACTAAAGAATAATACATGCTTTACTATGCACATTGTACTCGAAAGGTTCAATTTTGCTTTTAATTAAAGTAAATACTAGCAATTAAAAAAATGGAAATCCTTATAGGCTAGTAAATCTTGGGAATTTGGAAATAAAAATAAAATAAGACAGAAAATCAGCTCATTGAAAAAGGAAAATTCAGAGATAGTTTCCATCAACGGCTCTATTCAGTTTCTAAAACCTTGAAATTGATCTGTTTGCTAACCCTGATGGAAACTATGTGAGTGGGATTTAACCTGGCATTACATTAACAACAACAACAAAAATCCAAGGAATTACTACTTTCGGAGGTGAGTTTTTTCCTTTTGTAATTCTGGCGTCATCTGTCACACATTATTCATAAATTAAGACGCCGTTACTGTAATGGGCTAATCTCAGTCTTGGTTAAGAAGTGCTGAGGCAAAAACCGTGTGAACATTACAAGGTGTGTGTGCTTTGGCCTGCAGACTGGTTTGTTTGAGGTTTACCTGAGGTAATGTTGTCATTTGGCAGTTACAGAAAGAGCATTTCTTTGGGCTTGGGTTGGATTAGGAGGTGAGTCATGGACTGTGATCCTCCCCAATGTTTAGAAATGAATTCAGACGTGATTGAGGTTTAGGTGGTCTGTGAAAAATAATCCGGTGCTCAGTAGGTGGTCAGAATCCTCTGACCTGCGAGTGTGAATCAGGCTCACAGAAGACTGGGGCCCAGTCTATCCCCAAATCACTGCTGCTTCCGCGGTTCCAACATTCACGGATTCTTCCCCTGCCGTCTGGGCCAAGCACAGACGACCCTTGCTTCCCTTTGCTCCTGGTGGAGGTGTTTGCACCTTGAATACTGCCACTGAGTTCTTCCTGAGTTCTTTTACAGTTCAACCAGCCTAGCCTTATTTTAGGGCAATGCAGGAGCCAGGTGAAATTCTCCAGAGCATTTGTTCGGAGTGTCCATGCCTGGACAGCTTGTGTTGTTTGTGATATTGTATGCAGACTCAGAGATTGGCTGGAAAGCATTTCTGCAGTGTCATGATTTTTTAAGAGTGTGTCCCTTTTTTGTACCTGTCCTGTGTCTCCGAGTTATAAGACCAACTTCCAAAGACATTTTCTATACACAGCAAATTCAGTAGTGATAGTTACAGTGACAAGTGTCAATGTCAGCCACTGTTGCAGTTTGTAGTGGAGAAAAAGGATGCTTTGCAACACGTAATTAACAATTTATTCTTAAATCCAAATTACCAAATTTCCATGCCTCCTTCAAAAATAGGGTGTGATTCATGTTATTAATAATGGATCTTTGTTTGTATTATCTTATTTATATAAAAATAGCACATGTCCCTGCGGGGGATTTTCACTGGGCCCAGAAGGTCAACAAACTGGGGCTCATTGGTGCCGAGTGGGCAGGGACTTGTTGACATTCCAGGGCACCAAGGTGGTAGAGCATTTTCTCTCTTGGGGATTGCTGCTTAACTGTCAACAACGATGTTGTTTGCAACTCCCTTTCTCTGGCCACAAATCAGTGAGACGAATAATTTGTACACGTTGATGGATATTTTTAAACGTTCGTCATTGAAGTTCGGGATTTAGTGGGAAAGTGAACATTTTGACCTGAGCCCGGAGCTTTTTTTTTTTTTTTTACATAGTATTTTCATGTAGGTTGTCCGGGAAGCATTTTCCTTTAAGTTTCGTCTTAAGTCCTAATTTTTGGAAAATGTTTAAGTGATGCTTTCAGGCATGATACACTGTTAACAATCATAACTAGTATTTATTGAGATTTTATGGTGTGCTCTAACAGATTACCTCCTCTAGTCCCCATGACAATTCCGTGAATGTGTCCATTCTGAAGTCTGGAGAAATTAAGTAACATAGCTAATAAGTGGTGGAGCTGAGACTTAAATTAATGTAGTCCAGTTTCCTTAACCACCATTCTGTTTTTATGTCCTCAAAGTTAGCATTGTGAATTGCAGAAACTAAGCTCTTTGGGTCTCATATTTAGATTCTGTGGGTCTTGGAATCTGAAATTGGATGACTAATTTATCAACAAGCTTTATTTTACATATCTTTTGGCATAAATAGTGAGACAAGTATTGTTGCTTGGCTCAAGAGATGGAAATTGTGTAATTTTCTTTTTAAAAACACACGTAGTATCTAAAGGGATCGCTATAGGACGACATGCAAGGAGTTCCATACAGTTATAAATAATTAATTGGAATTCAGAATAAAGCAGATTAACAACTTAAAGTTGAAGGTAAGGCTCACCTATTTTAACTTCTAATTACATCACCCCATAGAAGTGACCTAGACTTTTCTACAACAGTGGTAGTTGATACAGAGAAGTCTGTTTTGCCTTGTTCTTTTTTTCCCCATGAGCTGGGACTTTGGTTGTTGAGAAAAGGCGTCTGAAACAATAAGGAGGAGAATGAGGAATGAGCCCAGGGCATTCATAAGAAGAGCAGGCGGCAGCTGCTCCCTGTTTCTCTTGCCTTCTGTCCCTAGACTTGCGCTAAGAAAAAGTGAGTTATAGAAATGGAGCAGCTTGGTTCTTCCTATGGCTGTTTGGTTTGTGAACAAGGGAAGTAGAAATGTTTCAATAGAAGCAGCTGTAGCGTCTTTTGTTGGGCCTCCAGGAGATTATTGGTAAAGGGCCAGTGGAATTGCTTTTCTCTGTATATGAAAACTGACACGCTTTTTTGAATTTCGATTTCCAGCACCACTTCTTTTCCAAGAAGCTTTCTGTTAGGCACAGTATAGATTGAGTCACAGGACCTGAGAGAAAGGGGAAATCTAGATGTGAGTGTGCGGCACAGACAATGCAATTAGTTGGTTGCTGCCTTTGCGATTATGTGATTTTCTTGCAAAATTATACAGGGAAAATAGTGAGAAATGGCAGCAGGCTCTGCGATCTTCCAGAGCATCTCCCCTGACCTTCCCTTCATGTCTCCAAAAGCTACCAGTAGTGGGTGTTTGAAGAAGCAAGATGTTTCCTTGGGTCTGAAACTTTTCACTTGAATATGAGTTCCTTTGGGGGCAGATGTGTATGTTTTTCAGCTACATTTCTTATGCCTGCCCTACCTGCTTATGCTTGCTTCTCCCTATAGAAATCTCCCATGTAGGAAAAAAATCCCCTTGCTTTCTAGGAGCTAATATCTGGGCAAAAACTAAGGTAACAGACATTAATATGCTTTTCATTCATTCATCCAGCAAATGCTAAATACTTACCATGTGCCAAGCTCTATGTTAGGTTCCAAAAAACCTGTCCACTGACCAATAAGAAAACTTGCCAAAAAACATTCAGAGCCACTCGAGTCATACTTCTGAGAATCAAACCTCATGATGTGTAAATACTAAAACTACTGTGTCTAAGAACTTTGAACTTACAAACTTTCATAGACTCCGGGAAGTGACTAAGTCAGTGTTCAATAGAATTTTACGCTCTGATGGATATATTCAATATCTGTGCTGTCCAGCACAGGTCAGTAGCCACACGTAGCTACTGAGAGCACTTGACATGTGACTCGGGAGATTTAGGAATGAATTTTAAATATTATTTAATTTCAATGAATTTAAGTATCCTCGTGTGGCCAGCGGCTAATATATTAGACAGCGCAGCTCTAGGAGAGCAAAAATGCTTTGCTGCTTATGATGTGTTTGCTAACTGGGCTTTGCTAAGTTTTGAGTTTTACACATATTTACCCCATCATGTCCGATCAGTACAAAAACAGTGAGAGTGTATGGCGGCGTGGATTTTAATGGAAATGAAATTGGAGACAACGTCATTGAAAGTGATAAGAAGAAGAAAAATGTATTTGACAGTAGGAACTATTTTGAAAAAAAGAATTGTGAAGCAGGTAGTGAGCAGTTAACAATGCTCAGCAAGATGCAGAAAAAGCTTTTGATGAAATGGAAAAAGTTGAATGTCTGGCTGAGAGTCTACTGTTTTGTCATCTCAAGGGATGGCTGTGAGTTGTTTGAGAACTTGTGGAGATGGTGAGAATTCTGTAGTTGACCTTTTCGGCTGCAAACTGTGGATACTTACATAGCATCGCGTTCCCTTTGAAACTGCATAGCCTAACAGTGAGTATCCAGGTGGGCAGGCCTGGATATCTCAGGGCTAAGGTCTTTCCTGGGACCCCCTGCAAAGCTTTCTTGGAGGCCCAGTTGATGTCCAGTGTAGGCGTAGATGAAGCTGACTAGGAAAGATGCCTGGATAGCATAAATGTTGTCAAGGAGTGTGCCTGGTTTGAAAACTATTAATACGTGGTTGTAGAGGTGTTTCTCCACCATGGTTAGAGATGGAGGACCCACTGAGACTTGGAACGGAGAAAACAAATCTTACTCTTTATCTCCAAATACGTTTGAGTGAGAAGTCAGGGAGGTAGACAGCCACATTTGCATGCGCCAGGGTTTCTCCAGGGTCAGGCATTTAGAAATCGCCTTGAGTTTAGCATGTGTGAAATCATGAGAGAATTCTCCCGGTTAGGCCACTGTTGGAATCCATTCCGGTGTTGAGTTTTGTGACTTGCAGTGAAGATACAGTGATGCCGAGGCATAACAGTGCAAAAATGTGGGGCTAGGAAGAGGAGAAAGAGTAACATGTGTTCTGTATTATGTGCCGGACACGATGTGAAGCGTTGTGTGTGTGTGTGTGTGTGTGTGTGTGTACGTAAACTTGTATCCTCTTATATGTTCTTTACAATATTGTAAGATAGGTGGTGTCCCTATTTTCAGAGGATGAAATTAAGGCTCGTGGAGGTTAAAGGGGATTTTTTTAAAAACCACTTTATTGAGATAAAAGTTACATACCACACACCTCCATTTAAAGTGTACACGCGGTGATTTTTAGGATGTTCTCGGAGTTGTGCATGCATCACCGTCGTCAGCGTTAGAGCGTGTTCCTGTCCCCCAAACAAACTTTGGACCCACCAGCTGCCACCCTCTAATCCCACGATTGCCCCTATCTATCCTCTGACCCAGGCGACCACTAATCTACTTTCTATTTCTATCGATTTGTTTATTCCACACATGTCATCTAAAACACATGTGCGATTTGTTTATTCCACACATGTCGATTTGTTTATTCCGCACATGATTGTGGAATCATACAATATGTGCCTTTTGTGTTGGCTTCCATTTAGCATATTTTCAATGTTCACCCATGTTGTAGCAGGTGTTAGTACTTCATTTCTGTTTATTGCTGAATAATATTCAGTTGAATAGACAGGCCACATTTATTTATTCATTCATCAGATCAGTTGTTTCCATTTTTCGGCTATTAGGGATAATGCTACTGTGTACATGCATGTACAGGTTTTTGTAGGGACATACGCTTTTATTTCTCTTGGGTACATACCCAAGCGTGAAATTGCTGGGTCACATTGCAACTCTATGTTTAATGTTTGGAGGACTTGTCAAGCTGTTTTTCACAGTGGCTGCGCTATTTTTCCTTCCCATCAGCAATGTACGCAAGTTCCCCTTTCTCCACATTCTCAACAACACTTGTTATTTTCTGTGTTTTTGATTTTAGCCAGCTGCGTGGCCATGAAGTGGTGTCTCATTGTGCTTTTTTCAGTTTCCCTAATGATGTTGAGCACCTTTTCATATGCTTGTTGGCCATTTGTATATCTTCTTTGGAGAAATGTCTATTCAGAGCCTTCGTCCTTTTTTTTTTTTTTTTTTAAAGTTGGGTTGTCTTTTTAAATTCAGTTATGTCTTTTTTATTATTGAATTGTAAAAGTTCCTTATATAGTCTGAATACAAGTCTGTTATCAGAGAAATGCTTTGCAGATACTGTCTCCTATTCTGTGGATTGTCTTTTCACTTTCTTGTTCCTGTCC